>NW_028261381.1:35215151-35527901 GCF_051295495.1 Thamnophis sirtalis
TGGGTACATGCTGTGCTACTGTTCACACAACTTTAATGTGCAACAATCCAAGGCCAGATTGTTGGCTTCTTTGCTGAAAGCTGAGCCTTGGGTTGGGTCCCTCCAGGCATTACAAAACTTTTTCGCTTGGTATCCTGAGTGCTATTGTTGTTCCTTGCTTTGCTTCTAAAATGGGTCTGCCCATTTTACTTTCCTGTCTTGTCCGTCAATTAAAAAAAATCCTTATAACCTTGGGATGATTGTATAAATCACTAGGTTCTAACAAAAAATTAGATTTTTTTTTTTAAAAATCTCCTTGCTGCCTTCTAGTGGTTGTCTGAATTTATGTAGCAGAGATGTATCTGCTAAAGAGTCAGAGGTTGAAAAAGGGCTGTTGCTGTGAGGATCATTGTGGGAGCTTTAATGTACCTTAAAACATGATGTGATGACAAAAAAGGAACAGAAGGAAATTCACAAAGGAATTTCCTAACATACGAGTTATAGAACAGGGATAGGCAACTATGGCACTTCATGACCTGTAGACGTCAACTCCCAGAATTCCTGAGCCAGCATGGTTCATAGGTTGTAAAGTTGCCATAATTGTCCGCCCCTACTATAGAAATACATTTTTTTTCATTTATATTTTCCTTTTCATGCAGTGAGCCAGAGATGGATTAGCAAATTTCAGTCCTTTGCACTGTCCAGGTCACCCAGTTTGCCAACCCATTTTAGAAAAAGCAACCAGAGTTGTGTTTCCCCCAACAGTGAAAGCATAGTGGGACAAGCCCAGGGCCATGATGGAAGAGGGCAGCCTCACAGCAGAGCAGCCACACCAATTAGAGAAGATTGCCATCTTCTACAGTGTCACCTGAAACATCTTCCACCACCTGCCACAGATTGTTTGGATGAAAGGCCTTGCATTTCAGATAAGAGAGGAAAACACCACTAGCAGAATGGTGCTGTTGAAGCCCACTATGGTGGCAGTGAAACAAAAGCAGTGGCTTTGGGAGGCATCCTCTGGAAATAGTGGTATTTTTTGCTCCAGGGCAAGAAGCTTCTATGGCTGTGGCCAAAGAGGTTATTGAGTAACTTTTGAGCAAGAGTGTTATTAAAATTTTCGTTAGTCAAGAATGCTTGAACTGCTTTTCAGAAAATACCATTCTTTTTCAGCTGCTAGTGTTTGGATCAGGGTGTATTTAAAGCTCAGTACAATTCATCCCAAAGACTGGTTGGGAATATAGTGGCAAAAGATATCAGGAGAACTCTTTTACAGCTCAGTAAGTGATGGCAGCTGGTCCTTCCGCAGGGCATGGGGAAGAATTTAGCTCCGATGTCTCCTAAGGATGGGAGCCCTACAGGGAATCACCTGATACACTCGCTACACATGCTTACAAATTACTTGGGCGCTGAGGGATGGCAGACCATCTGCTGTTTTCACCAAGTAAGAAAAAGCAGAAACGAAATAAAACAGAAATACTCACAGAACTGTAAAGGAGAAAGCCCAGAGCTCCATGGTAGAGTGTTTAGTTTCAACCAGCAGATCCCAGATTTAATGCATCGCGTTTTAACAATTGAAAGTATTAAAAGCAGCTAGCAAAGAGAGAGACAACAGGCAAGCATTCAGACTGACACTTTCTCAGGAATAACAACGGTCCCTTCTTGAACAGCCTCTCTTCCCTATTGTCTGTTTGTGTTTTCATTTGAGTGGGATCTATATCTCTATGCACTCCTCATACTTTCCCTCATTGTTGCCTTTGGGTTCACACTGCTCAAGGCCGACATCACAAGTACGTGAAGAGGGGAAGGTCTGAAGTGCAAGATAAAACAAGCTAGGAAATAAGCTCAGCACCCGCAAGTTTCTTCTGTAATTGGTTGTTTCCTGACAATAGGGTAAGGTCAGGTGCTTGTCTCTGCATTTTCTCTCAAAGCCGCGGTTGTTAATGGGAGCTGGAGGAGGATTTCATACGTGCTTTTGAAAAAGGCTATGGGGTTGTATGAAGTAAAGTCACAAAGACTGAGTGACTGGCAGACTCTCCTTTTGAGTATAGCACCTCCTGAACACATTTTCATCTCAGCAACTTGCCATTGCCATGGGTCCCTCTTGCATAATCCTTCCACTTAACTTTTTTTTTTTCTTTAACAAACGTTAATGCAAAATGATGGGAAATGTTTTTATGGTAAAGTAAGCCCTTGGGAACATCGCCAATCTTCTAAAAATAAATGACTTGCATTAAATCCAGTAAATGTCAGGGTTTTTTTTTCTTTACAACCGCCTCGAAAGGTGCGTTATTGTTCATATTTCTGCATTTCTGGCCAGAACTATTGTGATGATTTTAATAGTACAATTTTCTGTGTGTGTCCTTCTAAAGAGGATAGAGAGGGAATGTGACATACAATGCATGTGGTTATGTTTGACGGACATAATAATAATGTCTTTTGCCTCACTGACATGCTCTACTAACTCATATTAAGATTGGCTGCAGTGGAAAATGTTGCCGTGATTCGTGCTGTGAGGATATCCTTGCAAATTTAGATAGCCTTAGACTTCAAGGTTGTCAGTCTTCATTATATCAGGCAATAATTTCCTTTTTCTTCCTTTGGGCATGATGTGCTCACATTAGGAGCTAGACTTGAATTTCTGTATATGCTCCCCAGCTCTGGGTCCAGGGTTCTAAACCATTTAGGAAATGCTGAACTTCTTGCTTCTAATTTAGCATAGGCACAAAGAATACTCATTCATTGGTCGGTTTTCACTTCACTTTTGCAAATAGTCCATTGGCAGATTGACGATTTGAGAGGCATTAGAAGCATTTTTTGTTGATAAAAAGTAGTCATGGTCAGGAAACAGATACTACAAAAAATGCCAGGAATCTATTTTATTGATGTTATACAAAGTTTAATAAGAGAATCTTGAATAGAGGTAGTCCTCAATTTATGACTACAATTGAGCCCAAAATTTCTGCTGCTAAGTGAGATAGTGGTTTGGTGAATTTCACTCCATTTTACAACCTCTGTTGCCACAATCGTTAAGTGAATCACTGCAGTTGTTAAGTTAGTAATGCGTTGTTAAGAGAATCTGGCTTCCCCATTGACTTTGCTTGTCAGGAGGACACAAAATGCGATCACATAATCCGCACAATGCTACAACTGTCATAAATATGAACCATTTGCCAAGCATCTAAATTTTGATCAGTGGGGATGGCGCAATGGTTGTGTGAAAAATAGCCATCATCACTTTTTTTAAGTGAAGTTGTAACTTCCAACAGTCACTAAATAAACTGTTACAAGTCGAGGACTACCTGTATTTGACAGTTTTTGCTTCCCTCTGAAAGACACAGCAGGGCAATCTGATTTTCTTTCTCACACTTTCCTATTCTCCCAGGCTAAGCTCAGGTTTTACTAACAGTTGCTGCATACAGTATTTTCTTTAAGGCCTCTACACTATCTTCCCACTTACCGTATTTTTGGAGTATAAGACACACCAAGATGTTGGAGAGGTAAATTAAAAAAAAGTTTTTGCACTCTGCAGACCTCCCAAACCCTCTGCACACCTCATTTTTTTGTGAATGGGGCATGCAGAGAGTTTGAGAGGCCTGCAAAGGGCTGCTGGGGCTGGGGAAAATAAGCAAAAAATGGCCCTTTTTTGCCCTCCCCAGCCTCCAGGAGCACTGTGCACGCCTCCCAAATCTTCTGCATGTTCATTTTTGTGAAGGGGGCAGGGGTTTGGGAGGCCAAACATGCTGTATTCAGTGTATAAGACAAACCCAGATTTTCACCCTCTTTTTGAGGGGAAAAAGGTGCATCTTATACTCTGAAAAATATGATAGGTTCAGTTTCCCTTGTTGCATGCAAAGAAGACACTGAAACTATGTTGTGGGGGAAAACTACAGATTTCTTCCTCCACCCCATCTTAGCAGCTCCCTGAAGGCACTGGTTTGGTAGCAGGAGCGCACACGATTTGGGGGTTCTCTGAATCGGCCATAATTTAGGTACAGGTTCTCCCAAACCTGGGCAAACCCGTAGCAGCCCACCCCTGATTATGAAAAAGCAAAAGAGCTTTGATAATGCAGCCTCCTGACCATGTAGTGTATGAGTAGAGAAATCAGCCTTTCCCTCCTTTGGTTGCTCCGTTGATTTCACAAGAGATTAACTAAGTTATACTTTATTTAAAAAGAAAATATCAAAAAAGCAACCCCTTTAATATTTCAAATATTAGAAATGCAAATATTCAGTGTGGAAAGAGATAAATCTCACTGTCTCAAAGTCCATACAAATGAATTAAAATAGAAAATCCCAGAAGAAACTAGAATGCTTTGGGCAGACCAGAATTGGTCTGTTCCATAATGAGACATAACAAAACAGTTCCAAATCCATGTTACCGATTATAAATGATTCTTCAGAGAAAAGCTATTTTGGGGGGGGGGAACCAGGTCTGCAGTATGAATAAACTTAATTTCTTAACTTATACAAAGAGAAATATAAATGTAGATTTAGTGCCTCGCAGAAAACAAATCATCTCTAACACAATATTTCTGGCTAGACAGTTTATTTATTTCTACAGACATAACAATTTTTCAGAAAGAAGGATCCTTTGCTTCCTTTATCTGGACTGTTCCAACTTCCTGGTACATTCTAAAATCTAATCAGACGCTTTTGGAGAGATGGTAAAACCCATTCTTTTCTAGACTTGGTCTAGCAATTTCTGAATCTTCATTTAGATGTTTTTTCCTTATCTCTAACAGGTGAAAGCCTGGGGAATTGCACTCTCTCCATGAGCTAAACTTCAAACAGGAATGTCAAACTGGTGACCCTTGGGCCAGATGTGTCATGCGCAGGCCATGCCAGAGGTCGGTTCCTACAGCAATTTTTTTTACTTCTGTGCATGCGCACTTGTGCAGCACACACACACACACACACACACACACACACACAGAGCGTGTCCCTGTGCGAACCAGCAGTAAAAGAACCCAGAACCCACCCCTGGGCCATGCCCACCACAGCTCCGCGAAGGGGAAAAAAGTTGTGAAACACCAGCAAGTTGGATGAGCTAAAGCAAGGGTCTCTGTTGAATACTAGCGCGGGAAATACAAGCGCGGGAAGAACTCCCTTTCTGATTGGTTCCCGGGCGGAGCCGGTTCAATCCTCGCCCTGATAGGTCGAGCTACTCGACGCCCCATTGGCTCCTCGTTCAAACCCGGGGGTATAAATGTTTGGCGCGAACCACGCCACGTTGAATCGTAGTTACTCTGTTCACAATAAAGGTTGCTGTTTTGCATACCCGCTTGTCGCGTCCTTCCCTTCGCTCCAAGATGCAAAACTGGCGACGAGGATGGGATTCCGATTCCCGCGACCACGGAGAAGAACAAGCCAGCTGCCACCGCGTCTGAACCAGCACGAAAGCTATCCTCAGGCTGAGAACTCCGGCAGCGAACGCAAAATTTTCTCCGCCCTCTTCCTCCCTCTCTCTGGCTCCACACCACGATGGCATCATCGCTTCCTCCTTTCGCGCCATTTGGAGCCGCCGGAGAATCATGGGACGGCTTCATGGAGCGTTTCGAGTGCTACTTAATCGCATCGAAGAACCAGGCACAGACCGACGAGGAGAAATGCAGCTTCTTCTTGTCCTGCTGTGAGCCTTCCATGTTCGCCTCTGCGAGAGCCCTGGCCGCCCCGAGGCCAGCCTACAAACTTGGGTGGGACGAGCTGATGTCCAGGCTGAGAAACCACTACGCTCCCTCACCCTCTCTGATCGCGCGCCGCTTCACCTTCCGCCGCCGAGTGCAAAAGCCCAACGAATCCATCAGCCAGTTTCTAGAGGCTTTACGCACAGTGGCCGCCCAGTGCGATTTTGCAGACCTGGAGGAGAACCTCGTGGAGCAGTTTGTATGCGGGGTCCGCGACGTGCATTTGCGCAGCCGCATGCTCCGGAATCACAAAATTACCCTGTTGCAAGCCGTGGAGACCGCGCGAGCAGCGGAGCTTTCCGAACAATCCACGGCCGACATCGAACACCTCCAGCTGAAACCCCCCGCGCAAACCGCCGCGGGGCCTTCCACCCAGACGAACCTCGTCGACGACCTCTCTCCTGCTGAAGACGAGGAGGAGGAAACCGTCGGACAAATGAGGACGCAGCCGAAGCGGAGGCCACACCAGCAACCACCGACGCCCGCTCAGCCAGCCTCAAACGCACCTTGCCGCGGATGCGGCGGCCGCCACAGCCGCGCATCCTGCCCGTTCCGTTCCGCCGTCTGCCGCCGCTGCCGAGGAGAAGGACACCTCGCCAGGGTCTGCCGGGCTCTCGTGCCAGCCCCATCGTTTATGCAGCCCAGCGACCAGCACCAGGCACCGCAACGCCGGCAACAGCCACGTCCCGCGAGGCGAGCTGAGGACTGCCACTCAACCTACCAGCCCTCCAGCGCCGACTGCGTGGTCTACCAGGCGTCCCACGTTCCCGCCGGCGATCGCAAAATCAGCACCGCCGTCCGACTCGAAGGTCAGCTTTGTCGAATGGAGGTGGACTCCGGGTCTTTCCTATCTTGGGCCTTGTTTTCCCGCCTTTGTCCCGGGGTTCCCCAGAGCAAATTACGCCCCGTCGGGGTCTCCCTCCTAGACTACCAGGGAAATGGGATTCCCACGGCAGGAATATTCCACATCCGGGTGGAATACGGAGATTTTAAGGGGAAACTCCCAGTTCTAATCGTCAGGAACGATCTGCCCGCTCTCCTTGGGTTGGATTGGTTTCCCGCCTTGGGCCTCACCATAGAGGGGGTGCACAGGGTAGTCCCCCTCACCGTAGATAGCGTTCTAGATGTGTTCGATGGGAAATTGGGCTGTTATAAGGGCACCCCCATTTCCCTCTGCCTCGATCCCCAGGTCGCTCCCATTAGGCTGAAGGCACGCAGGGTCCCCTTCGCATTGAGAGCAAAGGTAGACGCTGAACTTGATAAGCTTATAGAGCAGGGGGTAATCGAGCCCGTAGATCACGCCCGTTGGGAAACCCCCATAGTCCTTCCGGTCAAACCCGACGGATCGGTGAGAATATGTGCCGACTATAAGTCGACCATCAATTTGGCCCTGCAGGCAAATCCATATCCGGTACCCGTAGTGCAACACCTACTCCACTCTTTAGGGCAGGGCCGCATTTTCGCCAAGCTAGATATGGCACAGGCCTACCAGCAGCTTCCCGTAGACGACGATGCGGCTACAGCCCAGACCATCGTCACCCACCGCGGGGCCTTCCGTTGCCGCCGCCTCCAATTCGGCGTTTCGGTTGCCCCAGGGATTTTTCAGAGCCTCATGGAGCGGTTGCTCCACGGGCTCCCAGGCGTCGTTCCCTACTTCGACGACGTCCTGGTCGCAGCCCCCAGCCACTCGGAACTCCTGAAAACACTGCGGGAGGTTCTCACACGTTTTAGGGAGGCAGGACTGAAACTAAAGCACAGCAAATGCGAAATTGCTGTTCCCAAAGTAGAATTCTTGGGGTTCCTCATTGATGCCCAAGGCATCCACCCCACTCCTTCCAAAGTCGCCGCCATCAAAAACGCACCCGCACCCACCTCTAGGGCGGAATTGCAGGCGTTCCTGGGGCTTTTAAACTTCTACGCCCCTTTTATCCCCCACAAGGCGTCGCTAGCTGAGCCGCTACACCGACTGCTTGACCGGTCAGCGGCCTGGCAATGGGGTAGCCGTGAAGCGCACGCGTTCGCGGCTATAAAAGACATTTTGACCTCGTCGGCAGTCCTAATTCAATATAGCGATAGGATGCCCCTAGTTCTGACTTGCGACGCCTCCCCCTATGGCATAGGGGCGGTCCTGAGCCATGCCCTCCCGAACGGCTCAGAGGCCCCCATAGCTTTCTATTCCCGGACACTCTCCTCCACGGAGCGGAACTACAGCCAAATCGATAAAGAAGCCCTGGCTGCAGTGTCCGGCATTAAGCGGTTCCATGACTACCTCTATGGTAGGAATTTCACCCTTGTCACGGATCACAAGCCCCTCCTGGGGCTACTGGCAGGCGACAAGCCAACCCCCCCCATTTTGTCTCCCCGCATGACACGCTGGACGGAGTTCCTAACGGCGTATTCGTATACACTGTTATACCGTCCGGGCAAGCAGCTAGGGCACGCAGACGCCCTGAGCCGTTGCCCTCTGCCAGAGACGGACACAGCCCACGTGCCCGCGCTCTCTATTCTGTCCATCGCCGAATCCGACCTCCCCGTCTCTGCCGCGGACGTCGCAGCCTGCACAAAGGCTGACCCCGTCCTATCCCAAGTAGCTTCATGGGTCTTGAGGGGTTGGCCTGCGGAAAAGGTAGCGGAAGAATTCCGACCATTTAAAGCACGACAAGCCGAACTCGCCCTTCACGGGGGTTGTCTTGTCTGGGGGGATAGGGTAGTAATCCCCACAGCCCTGCGGGCACGAATCCTGCCCGCACTCCACAAAAACCACCCAGGCATAGCGCGAATGAAAGCCTTAGCCCGTAGCTATGTGTGGTGGCCCTTGCTAGATTCGGAAATTGCAGACTACGTAGGCCGATGCAGGATCTGCCAAAACTCTAGGCCGAATCCCCCCACAGCCGCCCCTCGTGAGTGGGAAATCCCTAGAGGCCCATGGTCCCGTTTACACATTGACTTTGCCGGCCCCTTCCACGGCCGAAACTTCATGATAGTAGTCGATGCGTACTCCAAGTGGGTGGAGCTGGTAATCATGACCTCCACCACAGCAGAGAATACAGTGAGGGCCCTTCGTAAGATGTTCGCCACACATGGGTTACCGGATGTAATAGTCTCCGACAACGGGCCCCAGTTTACCTCCACCACGTTCCAAGAATTCCTGGCCGAACAAGGAATCAGACACGCAGCCACAGCCCCTTATCACCCAGCCAGCAACGGCCGGGCGGAGCGCGCAGTTCGCTCAGCCAAAGAAGCCTTGGGCCGCATGGACCAGGGCGACTGGCAAGAAAGAGTGGCGGCTTACCTCTTGAGCCAGCACTCCATACCCTGCCCAACGACTAATAAAAGTCCCGCGGAGCTCTTGATGGGTAGGAGATTGCGAACCCCCCTAGACAGGCTCCATCCACTTTACGCAGGGGATCTGCCGAGCAACCTGGGGGCCCTTCCTTCCCACGCATTTAAGTTAGGGGATCCTGTATGGGCCCGCTCCTTTTCTGGGGATCCACGGTGGGTTCCCGCAACCATCACAGCCCTGACTGGCCCCTGTTCCTTCAGGGTCGGCCTGGCCGACGGAACACAATGGAGGCGCCACGTGGACCAGTTAAGGCGACGCCTCCCCGCGGAAACAAACGGCCCGAACCTCTCAGACAACCGCTCTCAGCACGAGCCACCCTCGAGAACCTTCCCCCCAACGGACCGCCTCCACCCGGGGAACAGGGGACAAGCCGATACGAACTTTTCGGACAGACGCACCTCACCCGGCTACTCTTTTCCTCGAAGCCCTTATCGAGACTCTGAACCTACACCCCAACCAGACTGCACGGGGCCACTGTCGGACGCTCCTGTTGCCATGGAGACGCCACCCCAGGCAAACGGACATCGGACACCGGGCCCGGGGCCAGCGCCACCTCTTGGGACCGCGTCGCAGATTCACCGCCCCACCACGGACACACCTCCGCCGGCGGTTTCCCCCCCGACGACAACCGCCGGGGAGCCACGAAGGTCGGGACGAGAACGTCACCGTCCCACCTACTTGAAAGACTATGTTTGCCCTTCCTAAGGAACTCTTTGACTAGGGGGGGAGGGGTGTTGAATACTAGCGCGGGAAATACAAGCACGGGAAGAACTCCCTTTCTGATTGGTTCCCGGGCGGAGCCGGTTCAATCCTCGCCCTGATAGGTCGAGCTACTCGACGCCCCATTGGCTCCTCGTTCAAACCCGGGGGTATAAATGTTTGGCGCGAACCACGCCACGTTGAATCGTAGTTACTCTGTTCACAATAAAGGTTGCTGTTTTGCATACCCGCTTGTCGCGTCCTTCCCTTCGCTCCAAGATGCAAAAGTCTCCAAACTTGGCAACTTTAAGACTTGTGGACTTCAACTCCCAGAATTCCCCAGCCAGCATGGATACCCCTGAGCTAAAGCATCTATCTCTCCTTTGAAAGGTTCTGCATTTCTTTGTAGAGGAACTAATTTTTGAGGAAATGGTTTCAGATATATGTTGACAGGCCTCTATCTAGGGATAACCCAGTTTTACTTGGTTCCTGGGCTCTATTTGGCCTTTCAGTGAGGCCACAGTGCAGAAAATAAGCTATAACAAAGAGTTAAGTATTTCCAGGAGAAAAACTAAATTTGTTTTAATTTGATTTCTCTTTGCATTGGGATTAAAAAGTCCTTATAATTAATGTGATTGCTTCCCCATATATTTTGGTAAGTTTCTTCTGTTAAGTAAATTTTACAGCTTATAGCATTTGGTAAGATTTTAGAAGCTGCATCCATGACTTGGAGCGTTGGGAGTTTAATTTGTTGAGAAACTGTGTTCACTCTCCAAAAAAACAACCTAAATCTATGAAGTAATTCCAGTGAAGACTGCTAATCTTCTTGGAGGAAGAAGGGGAAGGATTTTAAAAATGAAAATTGTGGCTCTGTCAATCTTCAATTTATATATTTGTATATCCTATTCCAACACAGAAATATTGAAGGAAGATATAATTTTTATCCAGTACAAGCCACTCAAAATATTGATAGAGAATTTCAATTCTAGAAGAAAAGACATGAAGAAAAAGAAAATTGTCTTTAAAAATATTTTTTTTCCTTTGGATTTAAATAATAAAAAAGAGGATACAGATATGGCTGAGCAGTCATAAAGAAATTCAGCTTTCAATTCAGAACTTTACTATATCTTAGCCACTTTCACAATGCCCCCATTTCTTCTGCCCAAAACTTCAAAAGCCATATGAGATAATCCATGATTGTTCCCAAAGCTAACATTGTATGAATGGGAAGATAACATAACAGTGCCAAACTGATATCACAATTGTTGAATCCTTTCTAACTGTAGTCAATATTAATATAGGCTACATACCAATGAAATTAGCAATAGCAATAGCAATAGCAGTTAGACTTATATGCCGCTTCATAGGGCTTTCAGCCCTCTCTAAGCAGTTTACAGAGTCAGCATATCGCCCCCACAGTCTGGGTCCTCATTTCACCCACCTCGGAAGGATGGAAGACTGAGTCAACCTTGAGCCGGTGAGATTAGAACCGCTGAACTGCAGATAACAGTCATCTGAAATGGCCTGCAGTACTGCATCCTAATCACTGCACCACCTCGGCTCTTAAATTCTGTTACTTGGCTCTCTAAGACCAACCTCTGAATCCTAGGATGTCAAGTTAATCACATTAGTGGATATTGACCTTGTTATTTCAACTATGAGAAAGCAACTGGGACCCAAAATAAATGTGATCAACATATTATTAAAGGTTTCTGATGCCATCTCAGCTTTTCCCAGATTGATGGGGAAATGATCAGAGCAAAACAAACAAACAAAAAACATAAACAAAAACAAATGAACAGCAACAACAAGCTCTTCATACCTTACTTTGGATTCTCTAAGTTCATTTCCCTACTTTCCCCCACATGGAACAAATATATCCTATCAACTTCTCTTTTTTCTGCCATGTTCATGAGACATTGCTCAAGCCAGCTGCAGGAAGTTAAAACCCATCCCTCTCCTAGAAAAATGAAATATCCTAGGAAATATTGAAAAGGCAGAATATTACATTTCCCTGTATCAGAAATGGAGAAACATGTTTTTAGCAGCAAGCAGACTCACTCTTAATAGCCCCCACCTTTGTCAATGGGCCATTTAAAAGACTGAGACAGTCTATTCTACATAACAAAGATCTGCCCCCTTCAGCTCCAGGGTGGTGGGATTAAGGCATGATAGTATTGGCCCTTTACCCATCTCACCATAGGGCACCTGGGAAGAAGCAATGGTCAACCAAATGTGGACTCACAGCCTACAGAGTTGCCCCTGCATGGCCCCATGGGAGTATGACAACCGATCAGATCAAGATCAAAGGCCAGAGAGGGCATAAAACCAGGAACTTTCAGCAGCTCAGTCTCTTTTTCTTCTTCACCCAACCTCTTGAAGCATGTGATCTCCCTTTTCTGTTCAGGACCTCAAACCATGTGATCCTGTTCACCATTAAACCACCTTTCCAAGCAGCCTCCATGTTTCCAGTGTCTTTCCCCCCACTTGAAACTGAACCCAGAAGGACATTTCTTCCAACACAGCTAAAGTCACTTGTAGCTATAATTACAGTTAAAGTAGCTTTTCCCCTTTATTCCATTGTGGTACTTTGAGACAGTAGAAAGATAAATATTTCTGAGGTTATGAGATTTGAGAAATGGGAAGCGATAGAATGATAAACAATGCTGTGAAAAGGATGTGGATCAGAGATAGAGTGATTCATTTATTTCTACTCTTGTCTGAATAACCTTGGTTTTTCCCCCCAACAGTCTGTTGATATGAAATCAAAGGTAGAAAACTCACAACCGGGTGGAGCTGCTAATAATAATTTTAGAAAAGTTCTAATCTCCATGGCTCATATAATCCTTTAGCTTTACTTCTTGCAGGGCTTGGTGTAGAGGTTCACACATGCACATAAAGCTGGGTGTTTTATAAATATTGCACTGCTGCTGCCGCAAACATAAACAACAAGATTGATTCCCAGCATGATTATTTTCCAAGGAACCAATGGTGTGTTGATCTCCAGGATCTGTCATAACATTTGGCTTTCCTAGCCGCTATAAATTCTGGTCTCAAGATGAGAGGAGTCTAAATATTTAATATTGCCCTGCAACTCACTCAGATTGAATTCTAGTCTTTTCTTTTCTTGTTTGCCTAGGTTCTTCTCTTTCCCGTCAATGACTGGCACCTTGATGAAGACAGATGTCAGCTCCAGACTAATCATCTTTCTTCCAGCTGGGGCAACCAGGTCTGACACTTATGGGATGTCAGTCAGCGCCAGTTCTGTCATAACACCATTCAAATCCTAGTTAACTAGAGCCAATGCGGTTGACTGTCTGACAGGGAAGAACTCATAATATGTCACCGTATCCCATCTTTGGGAAAATAAATTATTCAGAGAGGTAACGCTGTTGACAGAAGTGGCAATGCTCCCTTTAAAAACTGTCCTAATTTCACAAATATATCCTGATCAATAGATGTCTGACCTTGGAGGAACACGAAATCTCCAGCGCTTGGTTTTCTTTCTCTATTATCCATCAACATTATGTATTTCCCCTCCAGGCATACTGTAGATAATGAGAAAAAAAATCTGCAAAAAAAAATGAAATCCATATTATTCAGACCAAAGCTTTTTTTTGCTTGCAGAAGGACTGATTAAGCAGAGGTCACGTATCCTTCCGTTGGATTACTCCATTGATTTCAAGAGGTTTCAGTCTCAGCCAAGGAGCTAAATCCAGAGGAGCTGCTATTTCCATTTAAGCCCCATTGAAATCAGTGGAACTGTCTTAGTCATGCTTGGAATCCCATCAATTGCAGTAGAAACCCAGAGATAGTAGCTTAAAATATTGCCTCATGGAGTCTTTGCACCACTCTGGAATCAACTCCAATGTCAGCATTCCAAAATTAAATCAGAGTCCAAGGCAAAGTATTGCTCAAAGTTCCAATTTATTAAGAGACCCATGTTGGCACATCTGGGAAAACCTGAATCTGAAAGCTTCCCGGGTTCCCCCACTGAGTTGAAAGTTTAAGATCTTGCCCCCACACCCACAAGTCCATCGCATGGTCCAATCTCCCACTGCCATGCTGGCAGTTCCACCCATCCAGTTCCATCCAGGTGCAGAGGTGTAGAGACAAAGGATGACCTTGGATTCTAGAAAGGAATTTTATTTTGGGACATATAGTAATAATGAAGTTGAAGTTAGAGGACTTCACTAATTGCTGCCCTTAAACTGTTTTGTAATAAAGTTGTAAAACTGCCCACAAACCAAGAATCCTCTGAGTAGATACCATACAGATGGATGTAATAAATAAGTGATCAGATCTTATCGAACACATTAGAGGCCAGCATTGGGGCAGCACCAATTCTGTCAGCGTACTTTTCTGCTGAGCCAAGGATTGGAAGAATGTACATAAATGAACCTGTGAGAGACAGCCTCATCCTGGACTTGGATCTGTTTTATATCGTTATATCTTCTTTCCTTATCCAATTTTATAAACACTACATTTAATTTAAAGAGTTAAATTAAAATGTATAAACTGGAAGCATCTGAGGTTAGGACTAATGACCTCTGGATGACAAGATTTCTGTCAATTGCATTGACCATTTGTTTGCATAAAGATATGATGATGATGATGATGATGATGATGATGATGATGATGATGATGATGATGATAAATACATAAAATTCTGCCTTTCCTAGATCCTTGGGAAGGACTTGATAGCTGGATAAAAATGCCAAATCCAAGCTAAACATATGTCTGATTCTGTAACCAACCAAGTGGTGGGATTCAACATTTTTTTACTACTGGTTCTGTGGGCGTGTCTTGGTCAGTGTGGCATGGCTTGGTGGGCGTGGCAGGGGAAGTATACTGTAAAATCCCCATTCCCTCCTGGAGGAGAGAATCGATGGGGGCAGGGCCAGTCAGAGGTGATATTTATCAGTTCTATGAAGTACTCAAAATTTCCGCTACTGGTTCTCCAGAACCGGTCAGAACCTGCTGAATACCACCTCTGGACCAACCATAATAATAATAATAGGACAAGTTTTCCTTTGCACTTAGCTCATGCACTTCTTAAGGATATATCCATTCATACAGCATAGACTTGGGTTTAATTAATGTGGGAAAATGGATCGAGAAATGAAACAAATTTAATGGGAGGAATTATGCTAAGTCTCAGTTCAAAACAAAATCCCACTGAATTCCATGGAGCTACTCCCAATTAAGAACATTTAGAACTGTAGCGTTAGCCACAATTTGCTTCTGTCAAATTTTCATCCAGGAGCAAAAGTAAATTGTCATTAAGGCCATTTCCCTAATTGGGAGTTATTACTTGTTCATAGCATCTCTCAGCCTTCTTTGCAGTGCTATCTTCATTATTATTGTTTTGGAATATCAATGTTTGGATGACTCTAAAACATGGGACGATTCTCTACTTGGAAAATGACCATCATTTTCTTTTGGAATTCTTTAAATAGCAACTGGGCAGGAATTTGGAGACCCATTGGGGAGGCTGACATATTTTAAGGCTTTACTCTTACCTGCACAGCATGGCCCACAGAAAATTACCCTTTCAACACTGCTACTAAATTCCGAAATATTATTCTGTTTGGAAAGATTCTGTTATGTGTTATGTACAGCACTGAGTACAGAATTAAGGAAATATTCATTTGTTGACATGTCCTAACATCTCTGTTGTTCTTTAATCTTGATACTTTTATTATCTTCTTAATCCACTATTGCAAGATAAACATCTTTAGAGCCATGCAAGAAATAAAACAAATAGAAAATATTTTTCCCCTAATTGTATACATATGGGTCAGGCATAATGCCTTTCCACTGCAGTATTTGATCAGATGACTCATAAAAAGCAATACCAAAATAGAAGAAACTCTATCAAGAAATACAAACTAACAGATCTTGTATTCATTCCAGGTGATTCGGTGTTCAGTACAAATGTATAAAGATATGGTTAAATGAGTTTAAGCAATATGCCAATGATCTTGGAAAGCATATCAACATGATTTCTTAATCTTGAAACAAAGATGAACACCAGTCCTGGTCTGATGGCTCTTCAAAAAAAAAAAAAAAAAAAAAAAGATGAAGGATCTGATACATTTTGAAATTCTCTGGCAATCAAGTTCCTATTTAAAATGTAAAATGTAAGTAAAATTAAAGCAAGATAGCAGTATAATGGACATCTGAAATTAAAATTTAAAGCCCTTCTTGTACAGCACACATTGCTATCGCTCTGAAGCAGGAGAATAAAAGAAAAATGAGGGTAAAGTTATTTATCCTGCTTGGTCCCAAACAAACAATAATCAAATAGGCATTATCAGTCCTTTCCAATCTCCACAAGTATATTGGGTCAGCTCAAGTTTAAACTTTAAGCTTAATGGAAAACCTTTGAACCAAATACATTTCTGCATGCATTGCTTTACCCATCCCATACCCATATCTTCTTTCTCACACCTCAGCTTAAGAAATTCCGAGGTTATAAGGATGGGTGTCAATAGAAAGTGGAAAGATATTGTAAAATTCAGGTGGTGTACTGCTGTTTCCCAGAAGATAGAATGAGTATCTCTTAGGTCTTATCTCATCCGTAAAATGTAGCTGACCATGGAGAAGATATGATGGGAATAAAGTTTTTGTTTGCTTTCTACTTGATTCCATCCCTGTTTTTAGATTTGGAATTAAAGATCACCTCTGAATTCCCAAGCTTTGTCTCTTTGTGCAGGCTTGGACAAGCAGTTGACAGCAATAGCACATAGACTTATGGTACATACCCCTTGATAGTGCTTTACTTTCCTCTCTCAGCAAATTGCCCTCAACAATTTGGGTCCTCATTTTACCAGTCTTGGAGGAATGGAAAGCTGAGTCAACCTTGAGTCGGTCAGGATTGAACTTCTAGCAGTGGACAGAGTCAACCTGCAATACTGCATTCTAACCACTACACCGCCATAGCTCTTAACACCCAATGGTCCATTCCATTTAGAAGGGATGAGAGTCTTTGAGATGGAAGTGCATTAGGGAATCAACTTTCTAAAATTGTTTCAGTCAGCAAACTTTGATTTATCATCTTTAGACTTTCAGTTCTAATTTTGAGAAATATTTTCCAATATTTTTAATATTCAAAGCAGGGATGGGTTCCTGTACTGGTTGGTACCAGTTCGCTTCGCGCATGCACCGCACGTGGCTCGCTCATGTGCAGTTGAGTGAAAATTGTTCTGCTCATGTGCAGAATCATGCCGGCAATGGCAAAAGAGACCAGGGAACTGGTTCGGGGGCGTGGTCAGCTTGGGTTGCTGCCAGTTCTGCGACCCATGCCAAATTACCACTACCAGTTTGGCCAAACCGGGCTGAACTGGTAGAAACCCACCTCTGATTCAAAGGTACGTTTGGGGAATTCCATTCATATCTTAGTGTGAACAAACAAGTGATTAAAAACTTTGTTGTTTCCAGACTGGATTTTTCCTCCCATCATAAAACTGCAATCAGGTTTTTTTTTCTTTTGCAATGAAAAAAAAAGTGATATATATCTTTGGAAATAAAAATTGCAGGTCTTGGAAAAGGATAATCCAAGACTGGGACTATAATGCTGGGAGATGCTTAAAGCCACCTAATCACACTACAGGATGCCAATCTGGATTTGGTTCTCTGTACTTACTGTTGAATTTAGAACAGAAAAAGGTGTAATTGCTGACTGTGTCTTTAACATAGTATGTAATTTGACCCTCTGTTATTTATACAATTTATTTCCACCTCTCTTTGCAGTGGGTTTCCAAGGCAGCTGCAACAAATGTTACCAATCTGATACTGTTCAAGTGTTTTGATACTATAAAACCCCAAATTCTCCAATTACTATATTAATAGGAATATTCTGGGAGCTGGAGCTGCAACACAATTGAGAGAATTAAATTAAGAAGGAACTTAGATTGTGGTTAGGGGCTTAAACAATTTTAAGTTTAAGAGTTGTACAATTTGAGGCCATCAATTTCATAAAGACCAAACCGAATTAATATGGCTTTCCATTGTATTACTTTTTACGGAACCCAGTCCCTCATCTACCAAATTTGAATGAATTCATCGGTTTCGATTAATTTTAAAACAAGCTCTGGTTTAAACTCTGTGTATGTGAATAGAAATGTTAATGCCTAGAGAAAAATCACTTCCATTGATGTGACTAGGTAAACATATTACTACTGAAAATAAACCAATTTACAGAAATAGAAATCGTTAAAATGGCATCCCAAAAATGCAAGAATGACTTTAGCAATGCTACAGAACTTGATGGTGGGAATCCCTTTCATTCATCACAGAGTTTCTTCTAAGAACTAGCAGTTGGTCTGCTCTCCCATCCCATCCCATCCCATCCCAAAATTGTCTTGGAGAGTGCATATTAAAGACATAGTACTGTAATGGAATGTAGTCTAGATTCCCAGGAAGAGGTGCATTCCAGAGGATTAAGAGACAACTCAGCTCAGATAGTTTGTGTGAGAGAAAGAGGGTAAAGACAGCCTATCCCTAATAGTTCCCAAAATCCAATTCAACCATCTCCCCTCTTTTTTACCAGCTTCGCATCTTGGCTCTAGCAAGCCTTCATCCTTCCCCAATTTATCTATTGGGCCATTTTCTCACCAGTGAAGTATGCTAGCCTTTCTCTCCTCTGTTGAATGACCATTGCTAACCAAGCCATGTTCCTCTACATCCCAGAGTGCATCTCTTTCCAGTTAACTGCAAAGAGAAAAACATGGTTGGAGGGAGAGATTGTTGCGGAGGTGGGAAAGGCTTATATTTGCTTCCTCCTGGCCATGCCAGCAGTATACAGTTTATTCTACTCTCATCTCTCCCAGTGATCATCTATCTTTTTCATGCACCCTCTTCCCCATTTTTATGTCTTTCCTAATTCTTGAAAATCATTTCCTTCCTTCCTTGTGACCTCTAGACTGGACTACTGCAACGTGCTCTACATGGGGCTGCCCTTGAAGAGCATTTGGAGACTTCAGCTTGTCCAGAATGCAGCCGTGCGAGTGATTGTGGGTGCACCTCGGTTCACCCACGTAACACCTATCCTCCGCGAGCTGCACTGGCTGCCTATTGGTCTTCAGATATGCTTCAAGGCGCTAGTCATCACTTATAAAGACCTTCATGGTATTGGACCTGGGTACTTGAGAGACCGCCTGCTGCCAATTACCTCCAATAGACCGATTAGATCCCACAGATTAGGCCTCCTCCAAATTCCATCCGCCGGCCAATGCTGGCTGGCGACTACCCGGAGGAGGGCCTTCTCTGTGGCTGCTCCGATCCTCTGGAACGAGCTCCCCATGGAGATTCGAACCCTCACCACCCTCCAGGCCTTCCGCAAAGCCCTTAAAACCTGGCTGTTCTGACAGGCCTGGGGCTAAAGAGCTTTTGCCCCCCCCTCGAATGGTATGGTTGTTGTGTGCTTTTAAATTGTGTATTGTTTTGTTTGTCTTTTTATCCCTTATCTGTATCCCCTTCCCTGACTTGGATTGTGAGCCGCCCTGAGTCCCCTCCAGGGAAAAGGGCGGCATATAAGTGCAATAAATTCAATTCAATTCAATTCCTTTCGAAAGAGAAGCCCTTGCACTTTTGTGGTCTTTAGTCTACTCACTCGATCAAGATGCCAGCAGTCATCACTTCTCTACCCTTTGTTTATTTTAGCAGCTACAGAAGTCTCCATTTATTTTTATTTATTTTTCACATTTTTGAACCAGCCATTTCCCTCAAAGAGGTGCTCTGGGTGTTATACAGTAAAGCATTAAAATATAAAAACAGTATATAAAAATTAAATGTTTAGAATTAAAATGTTAGAAGGAGGCAAGAATGATACAATGTCATCAAAATTAGTTAAAGGGTGAAGGGAATAGCTGGTTAAACATATTGTTAGATTTTAAGATTTTAAGCCACTTATTTCTCTGGGCAAACTACTACCAGTTGTATCATGCATTCATTTTTTAAATTATTTTTAACTTTCATGCAAGCTTCTTCATTGCAGTTAGATATATCACAAAAGAATTACAAAAAGCACTCCTTTAATAGTAATTTGCATACACTGCCACTTAGAATAGAAAGCAAGACGTTAATAGGATTAAGATGATTATTTCTATCAGAAGCTGGTGTGTTACACACAGGGCTATGTAGCCCTTTGCATCTGATCTTAGAAATGTTGCTCATAGCTCTCAAATACATTTTGCATATCAAATCCCAAGGTGTTATATACCTTGAACAGAAGTGGTATTCAGCCAGTTCTGACAGGTTTTGCAGAACCAGTAGCGGAAATTTTGAGTAGTTTGGAGAACCGGCAAATAGGCTGGCCCCACCCCTGCTGCCTCCCAGCCACCCAGCTAATCTTCTTTTATTACCCTGAACAGGAGAACGGAGCTGGAAAGCACTTCCTTGAAGGCGTGTGCAGTCAATACTGTTCTTAAGGAAGGAATGGAATTATATTTTAAACACTGCTGATGTCCACATCACAGCATCTAATGATAAAAATATATATTTAACATAATGGACCTAAATGACGATTGAATGGATTCACAAACATATATTTAATAAATAATGTACTACTGGATAGGCAGGATGTATTGGCTGAGACAAGAAGCAGCTTGGAGCAAATGTTGGCATAGCTACTTATTAAATTTGGCTAAGCTACAATTCTCTGATCCTTGGAAAAATATCCCAGGGACCAGAGAATTTACTGGGATCCCCCTCTAAGGCTGAACAGATTGCAGAGGAGAGAGGAAAGATTACAATTTTGCAGTCCCAGGTGGATTAATGGATTCCCTATATTGGATTTTCCATTAGAAAGAGGAAAAGAGCAAATATATCCTTATGCTGAAGTATATTTAGATTGACATCAAGCAAGTTGTTGACATTTTTTCTTAAGAGAACAAAAATCTCCTACATATATGTATTTGGTTATAAGTGTCCTTGAGCTTGTTTTAACTTCCTCCCAGTTAAGTACATACAGGATTGTATCTTTACTCAAATATTTAAATTATCTGTCATTTCTGAAGTCACACAAGCTAAACACAACTGGAGACACACAGTTGTTCAGCCTTGTTATATTGCATTCCCACCAAGCCAAGTGGGGATAGTATTTGGTCCTACCTAATATTATTTCGATTCCAAAATAATTATGTTTGCTATTTGCAGGATATGCCATAAATTGAATTGTGGCAGTTTTGTGGTTTCTTTCAGGGAAGCAATTTCAGAGCTCATTAAATAGATCATATGTTGCTTACACATTACATTAATCCCACTAGTGTCTAAAGATGGATGACATACTTTCAGTGAATAAGCAATTTCATTGCTCTTAGTGCAAAAGGCAACCCTGGGTGAATAAATTAGGCAATATATGTCTTCATTAAATACGTCAGCTACAATGTAAGAAGCTAAGGCATATAAAATAGGTATAGGGGTTCACAAATTTTAGAACAGAGAACTTGATTAAATCAGAAGTGCTTCAGAAGCTTTCTTAACCAATGTAATTTATCTCCAACTTATTTAAAAAAAAATTCCTCTATAGATGATCCCAACCGATCAAGCAATCAACAAATACATTGCATTATTATCATCCCACTGAAGTAAAATGTACCTGAAACAAAATTAAAAATTAACATTTTTTAAAAATTGAAAGACATTACCACTTAAAAGAGTGAAACAATTTGGGCACATGGTTGAAAATAATCATAAAAATGTATTTTATTAGTTAAGGGTGGGAAAATCTCTCTGTTTTTTATTTCATTCAGAATCTCATCTTTCCACGAGATTTCTTTTCTCCCATTATTATATTCAATACAATTTTATATATTTTTAAAAAATATATGCAAAATATGTACCCTGTTTCCCTGAAAATAAGACCTCCCTAGACAATAAGTCCAATCAGGCTTTTGAGCACATGCGCTAAAATAAGCCCTCCTTGAAAATATTGCAACACAGCATCAGCCATGAGGTGACCACACTCATAGCCTCCTGCACCTCAAAAATAATAAGACCTCCCCAAAAGTAGGGCCAAGCACTTATTTTGGGGGTCAAAAGAAAAGAAGACCTTGCTTATTTTCAGGAAAACATGGTATACACCTTTTAGAACATATTTTTTTCCTAATGAATATATATCTGTACTTTGGTTTTTGTAGGTATTTATATTTCGATAGAGAATTTCCCTAATTTCCATTGAATATCTTTCTAAATATTGTATGCCTCTACAATTTTTGTTCTGGGGTTTTACATTGAAAAATTAGAAGTACATTTTTTTTGAAGTATGGCCATTTTGTTTCAGATGTTGATCCTGAAAATATTATTTTTATTTATGTTATTATATTTATTAATTGTTTAGGCTGACTATCTCACCTACAAGGTGACTCTGGGCGACTTACAAGTTATAAAACAAATGAAAAATAATTAAAACATTAATTGTATAAATTCATATGAAAATATAAACTAAATGCATTTCTGCTTGCTGTCTATTATTCATTCGTATTTAATCCAATATGAACAACTTAAGCAGAGCTACAGAGGACCAGCAAAGGGACCGATAGATTCCATCTTGCTACGTAAGGAATTGGCATTACCAGTGTTGAAGGGTGGGGGGGCAGGATAAGATATGACAAGCAGCACTGTGAAATTACTATCTTATTGCTAGAATTTCTCTAGCCCTTTAATTAGTGATTAGCTTTGTTCCTTGAAGCACAGACTTTCATTGCCTCTTTGGATGTGTCCAGCTGAAACTATCCTTACTAGCCTTTATGAAATTGACTAGTATTTGAGCCTTGCGACACAAAAGATGTTGAAAGGCTATCAAAGGGAAGCTTGAATGTTTAAGAAATAACATGTTTCTGAATGAATTAAATCTCTAATATGTATACTGACCACAGCTTAGGAACATGTTAAAGGGCCTTCTGAATATGTATATACCTATGAAATAATATTTTGAACTGAAAAAGCTAAGACAGCTTTTTCCTAATCTGCCCAGCTGCTTCAGATGTCATTCCTGGCTGGTCCCCCCCCCCCCCCCAATATATGTGAATATGTGCACAATTGTGAAGAACCCTTACAATTTGAACAGGTTACAGTCTAAATCCATCATATCACAAACAGTAAAGCTGCAGTAAACAGAGAGGAAATGTATTAGCATCTGTCTCTTCATTCATTCATAAAACTCACACCCAGGACATTTGTAATAATCCCAAAATATGGCTGAAGGACTCATGTTTCTTCTGTCCCCTTCTTGCCCTTTGACTCTCTGCATCCCAGTTCTGGGCTGCCCATTCATCAAGATAATGTAAAACCTATGCCAGTATTGATGGTTCCCTTAACTCACATGAAATGGAAAGAAAGGCACTGTAATAATCAGATCAGAAACCCATTTTGTAGCAGGTGTCCATCAAGGCTTTGCTCCTAGCGATGTGGAGACAGGGAACGCTGATTTGCAGGGTCCAGATCCAGATGATCTTTGTTTCTTTTCAGCGATATCAATGCCAGTGATTCTCTGTCAGACAGTGTGTTTCACAATATCATTGTAATGTGTGCAACACTGGGTCAGGTTTTAGGTAGGAAGAGATGTGGATTACAATGTCATTGGGATAAACAATTGGCTTTGATGAAAAGGCATGAGAAATTTAGGGAGCAGCATGTAATGTTAATTTGTACACTTTATATTGTATAATATAAACATTTATAAGCAACACTTATGGGGTGGTGGGTTATTTAAGAAGGTTTTGCTTGTTTCTTGACTAGCTTATGTGGCTTATCGTAAGCATGTACATAAAACAGCAGCGGCAGGAGAAACCAGAAGTGTCGCAGAGAGACACTTGGTTGGAAAAATAGTGGGCTCCGATGAGCCCCACGAAAATCCAGCCTGACCAACTGCTGTCAGGGGTTCTTTGGACCAGAACCATCCTGTAGGTACGTGGAAGAGGGAGAGGCATCTCGGACGACCAAGAGGAACCAGCAAGTTCCTTGTTAGGTCAGAGAAAGTTCTTTGGACTGATAGCGGGGGCAGGGGCCATTTCTTTTTATTTTTTATTTTTTATTACACAGACAACAATGGGAAAGGGAGAAGATGGGGAAAAAAAAGAGGGGAGGGGAAACCCATCTTCACATACAATATGTCGTTTGATCACAGGTGCATCCCTACTAAGTTTGTACATCCCGTATCTTTCTGTTGTATATTTAATAAACACCACAATAAGCTAGGGTTTAAAAAACAAAAAAAACAAAATAAAAGGATCCAAAAAGGGGGGGGGGGAAACCATCATCACATGCAGCATGTCGCTTGGTTACGGTTGTTTTAACATCTACATCTTCAAATAATATTTACCATCTCAGATATTTCCTCTAATGTAACTAAAGGCCTCATTTTCCTTCTACAATATATATTCAGTTAACATTAGCATTGTTTTCCCCCAGAAAGTATACTTCTATTCATTGTTAACCTTGCATTTCATACCTTCAAACAGAGATCTTATTCCTTCATTGTTCAACAAGGCATCACTGCCTATATATACCAGTTTTCATTTGTTCCCCTATTAGAATTGCCTTATCAGCAGCGAAATATCATTATAGTAAGTTCTTAACCTTATACATTATATCACCAGACCTTATATTAATACTTCCTTATATCATTATTGAATTATTTCACAGCATAATTATATCATCATTTACTTTTTCCAACTAAGGCATAAGTGTATCATTTTTCATTTCCAAAGTTTTTTTTTCCCCTTAGCCATTGATAAAACAAGTCCCATATCTTATAAAATTGTTCATCCTCTTGCTCTCTAATTTCAAATGTCAATTTACTCATTTCGGCACAGTCCATTATTTTTCGAATAACTTCTTCCTCTTTTGGTATTGTTTCATTTTTCCAGTTTTTTGCAAATACAATTCTGGCTGCTGTTAACACATTTACAATCAAATATTTTAAGTCTTTGTTGTAGGTTTCTGGTAAGATTCCCAATAAAAAGACCTCTGGTTTAAAGTCTATTTGTTTGTGTATCATTTTCTCCAACCACATGTGGATTTTAGTCCAGTATCTTTTGGCTTCAGTGCAAGTCCACCACATGTGGTAGTATGAGCCAGGTATCTGGTGACATTTCCAACACTTTTCTGATTTATTCTTGAACATTCTTGCGATTCTGGTCGGGGGTAGATGCCACCTGTAAAACATCTTATACAAGTTTTCTCTATATGCAGTGGACATTGTCATTTTATAATTTTGAGACCACAATTTCTGCCAATTCTCTAAATCAATCCCATACTTAAAATTTTTTCCCCAAGCAATCATAGTTTCTTTAACTTGTTCTTCATGCAATTTAAACTCCAATAAATATCCATATAGTTTTTTAATTACTTTTTCATCAGTACCTGTTAGAATTTTGTCTAGCTCAGTCATTTTGTTATAGAGACCTTTAGTTTTTCTATCTTCATTATATCTAGATTGTATCTGTACATATGAATACCAGTTCATTTCTATCCCTTCTTGCTTCAACTCTTGACTAGATTTGAGCTCACCCTCTGTATTCAATAATTCTGTATATCTAACTGTTTGTTCCTTTTTATGTATTATTGGATACGAAAATGCTTCAATTGTTGATGTCCAGACTGGAATTTTTAAATAATGTAATTTTTTAATCTTTTCCCAATTTAACAACAACGCCTCCCTTGTATAATGTCTTCTAAAATAACCATGTGATTTAGTTCCCTTATACCATAAGAAAGCATGCCATCCCAACAGCAAATCGTGACCTTCTACGTTCAATAATCTAGAGTTTTTTAATGATATCCACTCCTTAATCCACATCAGGTTTGCTGCCTGATAGTATAGCTCCCAATCGGGTAACCCAAAACCTCCTCTTGATCTAACATCTTGTAGTAATTTAAGTTTTATTCTAGCTTTTTTCCCTTGCCAAATAAATTTCAAAACTATTTTATTTAAATCTAGAAAAAAATCCTTACCCAGTCTGATTGGGATTGTCTGAAACAGATATAGAATTCTAGGTAAAATGTTCATTTTAATTGTAGAGATTCTTCCCATCATTGATAAATGCAACTTTTCCCATTTCTCCAAATCGATTGCTATTTGTCGTTTTAATCTGGTATAATTATCCTCTTTAAGAGTGCTACATCTAGGTGATAAATGTATCCCCAAATATTTAATCTTACTTGTGTTTTGAATCTGCAACATTTCTGACAACTCTTCCTTTTGTGTAGCTGGGATATTCTTTGTCATGATCTTTGTTTAGTTTTTTATTCTTGAAGATCCATTAGAAACCGCACTCAAATTGTTAGAAAGAATAGAGGAATATGGAGAAGTAGCAGGCTTGAAAATAAACAGGGGCCATTTCTAAATGACCGCTCTGAAGCTGGGGCAGCTGGACTAAGTTTCTGAGCAGGAGCAGTGTTGAAGTGGAGTGTTGGAACCGGGTGAGTGATTGGCCAACTCACAGGTAAAAGAAAATTTTGAATTAAAAAGAGTTCCTGGAGCTGAAATTAGCGGCTAATTGCCATTTGGGAAATTCAATGGAGGAAGAAGGATAAAGCAGAGGCTAAAACACCAAAACACGAGAAGATTCTTGCTTTTACAATTGGATTTGGAGAAACTAAAAATAATAAAAAGAAAGAACATGGAGTAAAAGATGTTTAATGTGGATTTAAAGTGCTTTTGACAATTTTAACAAATCGGCTAAACTGAGAACTGCTAAGGAGTGTTCGTTTTTCTACATTGCTTGGTTTTGATTTTCTACAGCCGTGGAAGATAATAAATTTTTGACTTGGATTGGATTGGACTAATATTAGAATTACACATTAGAATCTGGAAATTAAAAAAAAGACTGTATGGACTTTAAGTTCTAATTAAATGTGATATAATTTAAAAGTCTTAAAAATGTTAAATTTGTTAAATTGGCAATATGGAGCCTTGGATGTAGGATTAATTATTTGAAATGCTAAAAAATGTGCATGAAACTTTAAAAGGCAATAAAACGTCAGAAATCTGGCTAGAGCACACAGAACAGGAAACAGGAGAGAAGGAGTAAAAGAGACATAAATAAGGAACAAGAAAATAATATTGAAGAAAAAGGAGCTGAAAGTAAAACATAAGATGATTTCATTGGGATTCATAGTGGCACAGAAAGGGTAGACAGGGCGGAATGTCTGGGGAAAATTACTCAAACAATAAAATTAAAAGGGAGAAAAAGGATTCAGAAGAAAAGATATAATAATTATAAAAATAAAAAAAGAAAAAGAAGAAATTAAGAGAATGGGATAAAAGGAGAACATTAATAAGAAATGGAATCTTTGAAGGACCAAGAGAAAATGGTTAAAGAGGAGGAGGAAGGGAAATAAGGTACATATTAGTAGATTAAAAGGAATTGTATTAATATTATTAATAGTGGAGTGTATAATTAAAATGTAAGGGAATTATACCAATATTATTGATTGTGGATATTTAATTAAGTTAAATGTTTTTTTTATGTAAAATTGAATTTGATGATGTATGCTTACAGCAAAACAGACCAACAGATGAAATGTGAAATGGAAATTTGCTTTAACTTTGAAGATAATTTAAATTAAGAGATGAAGATGAAATGTTAAAGAGTGGAATGGGGAATTTTAGAAACATATTTAGCGATGGAGTTGATGTTATTGTAAGAGATTAGAAATTAAGGGCGATTAGTTATATTGTTTATGTATTAAGAAGAAAATAAGTTTAAGATAAAAAGTGTGGAAAGAGAATAACATGGCTGAAATTAGAAACAGAGATATGATGTAAAATGGATTATGTATATGAGAGGATGTACAAGAAAAGATCAGGACAACACTTTGTTCATAAAATATGTAAAAAAATAATGAAAAAGAAAATGTTAACAAAATAAAAAAAAATAAAACAGCAGCAACATAAGGGAAATACAGTTCAGATGATATTTTCATGGGCTGAATATTTTCATTCATCATAATTGCCAGTTTGCTAGTTTATTGCGATGCTGGGATTGAATTCAATTCAGTGATGTCTGAGTTCAGTTGTCCGCTGAACTGTAAATATGACAGATGACTTTGGAAATGATAAATCCTGAAATCTATAGCCATAAATCGGTAGATTTGGATCCATAAATCTAAGTTCAGTTCTTATTAAGTTGTAAAAAGAATGAATGAATCTCTTACAATCGATTTAGCTCGGTTTTCCCTAGTCATCAACCTCTCTTTACATGTATTAGACTGCTCTCTCCCAAATGTCACTTAGACTATATACAATAAATGAGGAAAGCATTGATTTAAAAACAAATACCACCTTATCAAAGCACTGAAACACAGGTTCTGCATACTTCAGAAAGAACCTGGATGAAAGGCTTGAGACCAACATGAGCACAGCATCTCTTTATTCATATTTCAATTTGAAGTATTGGGTTTTATTCTGTTTTGCTGTTGTGTTTAAGACTATGCATTGGATCAAGCTTAAGTGTGAGCACTAACCTCTCTGCTATTCATTAAAGCAGCTCCTCTTTTTTCATCTTTGAGAACCGAAAAAAGGGGTAACTACTTTAAGAAATAAATTCTTAAAATGATTCTTAAATTGGGCTCTCAGGAAAAGTGCAAGGAATTAATTTTAAAAAGTACCATGAAAATGAAGCTTTACACTTTTAAAAGTTTTTTAAAAAAAGGTGAATTCCCATAAAATCTAGAATTTTATATGACAAATTGATCAATATCTAGTGCTTTTGAGAGTTGCAAAAATGGAATAAAATAAATTATGGTAAAATTCATGTTAAAATTTCTTACTTTTTGACAAGATTTATTAATGGGCTGCTTGTGATATTTTGTGGATGTATTCAGTGGTACCCACTACCAAGAAGATGTTAACCCTTATCCTAAGCTACTCAAAACCTGTTACTAAACTAATACATTTCATGAATGGATATCTTTCAGTCTTGATGTGATGTATTCGTGGTGCTATGCACCATTTAGTCTGACTGTCATTTTTTACAAAGTGGAGCTTGTGGATTCAACCCTGTGCAAATGTTCAGGCATGATATATTCAGGGTTAGATAATTCCTATTGGAATCTTTTGATAGGAATGATTGAAACTGTCAATCATTCCTATCAACAACTGTTCAAGCATACTCTACTAGATAATAGAGGGCAGCTTAGATTCAAGGAAACTTTGGGAAGGATGAACCTGAACTTTCAGTGAACAGGATTCTCTTCTAGGACAGTTTCATTTCTAGCCTTCTAGATTCTATTGAGCATCAGCAATTTAGCTTTTCTGAACATAACTGTATGTTTACTCAGCCCAATATTCAGTGACTCAGACTGCCTTCTTGAAGTCAGGTCATAAGAGGCAAATAAAGTAAATTTTAATGGTGATAATGGGAGTTTTCAACTGCCTGGTATCTTCTAGAAACCCAAATCTGCCAACACTTTTGTCCAATAATTTCTAGTCTAGATAAGAACTACATTTCTCATACAATGGAAGTACAAGAGAGCCTGTTATCCTGGACTTAAACGTTATCAATAGGGAGGTATCAGTTAAAACTGGAAGGAGTGATGATGACAGGAAAATTTAATGGCTTGAAATCCAATAGTAGAAAAATGACTGGGAAGGATGCAAAATCCTGACAAATGAATTACTGAAGGTGTAACTTCAAATCATTCCTATTAGAAGGAGAATTGGGGAATGTATAAACAGCCCAAGATGAATAAACAAAGAGCTAAAGAAGAAGGAGAGAAAAAGGGAAATGTGTAAGAAATGGAACGATATATATATATATATATACACAAATACAAATCAGTTGCCAAGGTCTATAGCGATTGCATAAGGAATAATGATGCTCATAATGAGCCAAGGCCTGCAAGAAATACCCCAAAACATTCAAGGACCTCAGAACAAAAGACCCCGAGGCTTCAGGTCTGCTGGATGAAAAGGATAATGTGAAGCAAATTAGCAATGTGTGTTGGCAAGAAAGCAGAATGTCTTTTTATATCTGGCTTCCCTTCCCAGAAGGAAAACAAAGCCCTAACTGGCTTTGTGTCTTACTATTGGAAGATGGGAATGACCATTCAGACAAGGAAAAGGAAATTGTTAGGAATCACTTAATTAATTTAAACAAATCCAAGCTTCTAGGGCCAAATGAATTATAACCTAGGCACTAGAATAGGTGATTGTAGTATGACTAATTGTAATCTTTTGAAAATTTCTGGAAATACTGCACTGTCCCAGGCCACAAGGAGAACAAAATGTTGCCCTTGTTATCACAAAGTAGAAGGAAGGGGATTTGGGAAATTACAGATCTGTCAGTGTGATATCTGTACTGGGCAAGATTATTAAACAGCACATTTATGAGCACAAAAGGCAGCATGGATTTGTTGCACACAAATGATGCCAGAATAACTTTATCTCCTTTTTTGACAGAATTATTAGCTTGATAGACTAGGGGAATGCCATGATATAGTCTACCTTGCCCTCAGAAAATCATTCAACAAAGATTTTTATATACACTTATTAATAACATGATAAAAGAGATAATATGATGGTTATATGAAGTCATAATTGGCTGGATGACTCCATGAGAGAAGATGTGTAAAGATTTTGCATTAGCCTAAAAAGTAATATCACATGGAGTGCCAAAGGGCCTTGTGTTCTACAATTTTTTATGAATGATCTGGATGAAAGGTTTGAGAAAAGGCTCATTATCAAATTTGCCTTTGACATAAAATTCATGATATAAAATGTTAGGTGCGGTAGCATTTTAGAAGAAAAAGAGAAGAAGCCTTGAGAAGCAGTGGATGAAAGAAACAAGAGAAAATACAACAGAAATTAATGTAAAGTAAATGTCTTTCTGGCATAGCAGAAGTACATGTGAAAAGATCAGAAAGTTCTAGTACAGGTGAAAAATTAGAATATCGTGCAAAAGTTCATTTATTTCAGTAATGCAACTTAAAAGGTGAAACTAATATATGAGATAAGACTCATTACATGTAAAGCAAGATAGTTCAAGCCGTGATTTGTCATAATTGTGATGATTATGGTGTACAGCTCATGAAAACCCCAAATCCACCACCTCAGAAAATTAGAATATTACATGCAATCAATAAAACAAATTGTACATAGAACAATATCGGACCTCTGAAAAGTATAAACATGCAGATGTACTCAGTACTTGGTTTGGGCCCCTTTTGCAGCAATTACTGCCTCAATGCAGCGTGACATGGAAGCTATCAGCCTGTGGCACTGCTGAGGTGTTATGGAAGACCAGGATGCTTCAATAGCAGCCTTCAGCTCTTCTGCATTGTTCGGTCTCATGTTTCTCATCTTTCTCTTGGCAATGCCCCATAGATTCTCTATGGGGTTCAGGTCAGACAAGTTTGCTTGTAATCCCACAGTCATTGAACCAGGTTTTGGTGCTTTTGGCAGTGTGAGCAGCTGGAAAATGAAGTTAGCATCCCCATAAAGCTCGTCTGCGGAAGGAAGCATGAAGTACTTCAAAATCTCCTGGTAGACGGCTGCGTTGACCCTGGTCTTAATGAAGCATAGTGGTACAAAGTCCTGTTGCTCAGTGGTCCAAAGTCCTCTTTTCTGATGAGAGCAACTTTTGCCAGAAGCACCAAAAACTGGTTCAATGACCGTGGGATTACTGTGCTTAATTGGCCTCTCCTCCATACTCTGGGTCCTTGGTTTCCAAAAGTTGCTCTCATCAGAGATGATGCCTGTGATGGACATGTGGGTACTGGGCAGGGGATTGAACTTTCTTTTGGGTGGAGAAAACCTGGAAACTTTCAGATTCGGGTTTTCCCAGATGTGCCAATATGACATCTCTAACAAAATGGAACTTTGAAGAAAATTAAAGCGTCAGAGTCTTCTTTTATTGGGGGTGCTACTTGGAACCCTGACACACAGATCACAAAAAATAATAGTTGGCCAGATCACAACTGAACTAGCATGTCCATTTCTGAGCACTTACTTGAAACAAAACATAAGCAAACTAGAACTAGCTAAGAAACGGATATCTAGAGGGAGGAGTTAAAAACCAAGTTTTGTGAGGAGCAGTTAAAAAACTATGTTTTGCTTGCAGAAGAAAAGAAATATTATGGCAGTCTGAAGGTATCTAATGGTGGAATAAGAGAATACAGTAAGTGCCCATGAGGTCAACCCATTTCCTCCTCTGACGTCCTTCAATGCTGAGGTAATCTGCACCTCTGGGTCACCAGAGATTGAAAATCAGGTCTTCTCCTGGCTGTGCACTTTTCATCACTTCCCAGGGACCTGAGGTTTGGGAAACAGGATGGAAGGTGCACCAGAGAATGGGGATGGGAAGATGTAGTAATCTGCAGTCCAGATTGAATTCTTTGCAAGCTGTTACTGAAGTATTTCAGTCCAAAGACAATTTCTTAAACCTTTTTAGGATAAAGCCAACAGTTTTAAAAGCCAGGACAGATATGCCTTTAAACAACATACATGTCAAAATCCATTTCTTCCAATTTTAGGTATTACTGAGTTGGACCTAATTTCTGATAATTGCATCACGAAATATTTGCCATTTGTTATGTCTCCAGTCATAACCTATAACTCTTCCAATAATTCGGCTTCATTCATTGTCTTTTGGCCTTCAGTACCTTCAGCCCTCTTAGGTATAATTCTAATCCATCACTTATTTATATCATATGCCCAAATTATGTGAGTTTCTGCTTTCTGGTCATCATCCCGAGGGAGCAGTTAGTCTTGATTTGGTCTAATTGATCCATTCTTCTTGCAATCTGTAGTGCTCCTAGCAATGATTTCTCTATTCATAATTTGAAAACATATATACCTTCAGCCTTTGTCAATGTCCAGCTTTTACAGCCATAAATTGCCATGGAGGTAGAATGCTTTAAATTTCCTCCCAAATGTCAATTTATCTTTGTGGTGATTGAAATACTATTATTTTTCATGAACCTCAGTGATTTTGTCACTGCTTTTTATCTTCAGGACTGATCTTTTTATTTCCCCAGCGCTCTGTCCATCTTTATCCTTGAGCCAAGAAAACAAAACTTTTCAGGTCCGTCTTCTTTGTTTTCAGATTAAGTTCATAAAGCATGCATGCAAGTTTATATCCCTATACTACTTAATCTCTCTTGTGTTAAATTTACATTTACCAACAAGAAAATAAAGAGAGACTAGTTTAGCCATTTCAAGCTGTTTAAGCTCTCATCACCTAGCCACACCCTTCTGGAATTCGAACCCAGGCCACTTGCATATTAGACAGATGTATTAACCTCTAGGCCACGGGCTCCCCTTGCTTTTTTGGCTGTACCAGGGGGGAGATTAAGTGTTTTTCCGGTGAGACCATTCTATCAGGGCAACCTGGTCTACCTGAATACGGGATGGAGCGTACTGCTTTCACTTTCACCTTTCAGCCCTTTCATTTTTCCAGTTATGGTATTTCTGTGTGTTATCTTTCTCTACACATATTTTTGTGCACAATTTTGGACTTTCAAACTTCATAATACAATATAATTGCATGCAACTGGATAGCCAAGTAAATTAAATGGAGAAATAAATATTGGCAGATAACTTTACTCCAAGACGCAGAGCTCTGGGAAGTGAGGTTTGGATAATTTGGCATATTTTCATATTTACTAGACAAAAAGTGGTTTAAAAACAGGCATCATCTCTCCTTCTGGTCTACATCCTAGGGATTTTGTGAGAATAAAAGTCTAAATTTCTTGAGAAAGAGGGTGAACAGGGTAACAATAATAGATCACTTTTTGTTGTTTGCATAACTAATGTAGTGAATATTATTAATCCTAAATCAATTGTGTGAAAGAATATGATACAGATTATAGCTGGTATTCCTTTTGCACCATCAAAATTGTTTAAAAATTCTTTTAGTTTATCATTGCCTTTACTATGCCCAGCCATAAGACAAAATGAGTAATTGTTTGGGGACGGAGCTTTTAGTTTGAGAAGTCACAGGCCTACTCATGCTTTACTCCAAGGATAGGAAATCCAATACCTTCCAAATGTCTTGGACTACACATCTTACAGTCCTTTGCTGTTAGCCATGCTGTCTGGGGTTGGAGAAGTCCAAAATAACTACAGATCCCAATTCTCTTCCTACTTAAACAAATACGCATGTCGAAAGATGCAATGGGCTGAAGTTTGTGTTAGCTGCTGAGACTGGGGTTTGTGGTAAGCTTCACTAAGGAAGAAACATACAGCAATGTTGGCAGGTCTTGAAGGGAATATCTGTATTTTGTTAGTTATTGTGGGCTTTGTTGCATTGTTTGCTAGTATGATACAACCAGCTTTTTAATGATGCATTTCTGCTCTGCAAAACTGCACCTTTTTCCAGTGAAATAGTAAGCTGGTGGAAAAATGCTATCTGCTCTCTTTTAGATGCTGTCACTCGTACACTCACCCTCTTTTCATGGGGCTAGTATGTCAATACATTCTGTTGGCTATAATGACTGAAGGAAACAATCTTTGGATTAGCCAATGTTTCCTATTCGTAATGCCATGCAAATGTTGCATTCATTCCCAGGGGATGGAATGTGTAAGCCAGTGGTTCTCGAACTTTTTCAGTCCACCGCCCCCTTGGTGCTACAAACTGATCCTCAGTGTCTCCCACCCAGTGGTGGAATTCAAATTTTTTTACTACTGGTTCTGTGGGTGTGGCTTTGTGGGCGTGGTTGAGGGGGGATCATGTGACTGGGTGGTTTGCACGACGGAAGGTAGTAACAGTAAAATTCAAAACTGTAACAATTAATTGCACATTTATTCAAAATCCAATTTAAAAACCCTTTTTGTTAATGTTAATTCAACAAAATTGTTGAACATGATCCAGTGATACCAGGTTTTCAAAGTCTGATAGTCATTTATTAAGAATCTTAGTAACTAGTAACTTAGTAAACTCAGTAAAATTTAGTAACTACTTCACTGTTCAGTAAATTCTTAATGTGATGGATGGGCTTGATGAAGTGATACTAGAAAAAAAGTCTTTTCAAAGGAAGTGGCAATCAGCTATTTCCCAAACTGTAGGCAGAACTCCAGGATGTGGGACCCGGAGGATCCCTGTTTTTAAAAACCTGGTTACAGGCAGAGAAAGAGCTCAAGACTCTGATCCTCTCTTTGTCTGCACAAGCCACAGGGGGAACTTGTGGTACCCAAAACTAGAATCCCTCATTTCTAGATTTAAACCTTAAATATTGAAATGGCCCATTTCTTCCCAACTTCCAGTGAAACAATTCCATTTACTGTCATGCAAATCTCCCTTGTGGGTACGACGGATTCCCCCCCCCCCATGTATTTCCCACCCGCCTCCTCAGCTTCCCGGCTGTATTTATGATTGGCAGGGCGCTCTTCTCTCTGGGGCCAGGAAGCAGCCCGAGCACCGGTGGCAGGAAGGGCAGTGGCAGAAAAATCTGGGCCAGAGGTTTTGGAGGAGACGGGGTGGAGGTAGGGAAGACGTGGTTTTGGAAGAGAATAAAGCTCTGTCGCCATGCAGGAAGGTCTCTGCCGTTGCATCACTAGGTCTCCCTGCAGCCCCCTTTGCATGCTCGCCTTCCCTCAAAACCTGCTCCGCCTCACCTTTGGCCTGCTCTGAGCTTAATGAAACCGGCGGGGCCGAGGCAGCCGAAGGGGGCGCTGCAGGCTTTACATGCGGGGGGCTGAGGCAGGTGAGTGGGTGGGTGGGAGAGAAACAGAGGCTCTAACAGCATGATGGGCGGTGCCCTCTTTCTGTGCTGCCATCTGGCAAAGGTTGCTGCTCCAGCGCAGGCCGGCAGAGAAAGAGAGGCAGCCCGCTCCTCTGCCTCCTCTTGCAAAGAGACTCAGCAGCCCTCCAGGACCCTCCCCTCTCCCTCCCTCTCTCTCTCTCTCTCTCTCCCTCTCCCTCTCTCCTGGGCTTAGGAACCTGCCTCTCTGCTCTCCCACTTCTGGGCTGCAAAGCAGACAGGAGGCTGATACGCTCAGGCTTTGGTGCCTTAACTTGCCGAAGGAAGTTTGGCTCCTACGGCGACCATGGATCGCTTTTTTCAATCCGGGTTTTTAAAACTAACTAACTAACTAACTAACTAACTAACTAAATCAGGAAGGAGGGGCACAAAACGGAATAGCCCGGCAAAGCCCTTGCTTTGTGGGTAAGGATTTCGAGAGGCACTCCCAAGTGGGGAGAAGGAGCCTTGGGAAAGAAACGAGTTGGCTTCTCTGCTTTGCTTTTAAATGCACCCATAGGTGTGCGTTTCTCCATTTTCTTCCCTATTGCTGGCATGAGGCTCTTACTGGAGGCTGGATGGCCTTTCTGGCACTTGTTATTTACACACAACACACTATATCCCCTTCTATGGCCCTGTCATTCTAAGTAGAGTCTTGCGCCCTGCGAGGGGGCCACCTCCAACACTCCTTTGCCACCTACCTTGCCTCTTAGTACCCCCCTGCCATCCCCTTGCCTCTTAGCACCCCCCCTAAGTCATCCCACCACCACCCAGGGGACGGTACCGCCTACTTTGGGAACCACTGGTATAAGCAATAGGTGCCAGGACCAACAGAAATTTCATTCCCAAAGTGATAGAGCATATGAGCACCAAAAATAACAGCTCCTGGCACATCTCTACAAAAAAACATTATCCATATTTCAGTGGTCATTTTTTTGTTTCTGTATTACCAGCACTGTTTTAAATGATATTTTTGGGAGATCACTGAGTTGACCTGCTGGTTTGATTTTGTTTTATTCTTCTAACTGGTTGCAAAGGCAAGGAAGTCAAGATTTAGAGGAATAATGGCACATTTCATTCAGACTGCATTTTCTGCAGCTCTGAAAGCTATCATGTGAAACTGCATTTCGTCCTGATTACTATTGAGTACACTTAATCAAAACAATCATGATCAAGAAAATCTGTGCCAAATTTGAACATGAAGTGGGTGTAGGGGTGTGAGGAAAACTGCCAAATCTTTACTACATTTCCTGAAACTAAAACCTGTTCATTCTAGCAGCACTTCGATGTTATTATTCCAGTCCAGGAACACAGCTTCTTACATGTGGGCACAAATTTTTACCAAATAAACTGGAGAATAAATAGGTGATAACCAAGATCTTCCAGGCAATGAGAAAAAATATAATTAACTGATTTATGGAGGCAACATTAATAGGCTCAGAAGAATCATGGACAGAGCTGTTGCCTCTCTTACTATCCCAATACTACATGAACTGTAAACTAGAGTATGCTTTTGCAATGATCTGGTTATTTTACACAGTATTTTCCTTTTCTGAACGTTCTCTGAATACTTTTCTGCTCTTTGTTGGGAAAGCTGCTGCCTAGAGAAGGGGGAAAATATCCCCCATTTACTTACTTAGCCTTTTCCCTTGACTTTGCTTGCAAGGCTGCCTGATGCTAAGAAAGGTTATTGAATAAAGGTCTTCACATGAGTATCTATGTGGCATGCAGCAAATGATTTCAGTGTCAATGTTGCCACCGGCTAGTTTCTGCAACATACAGTATGATCCTAGGAGCCACTGCCTATTATGCGTGCTGCTTGTATTGTATGTTAAGATTTATTTTTCTCGTGGATTTAAAGACATAGTATACTCAATCATGGCTTAGGAAGAAACCACACTTGGTTGGCTTCACACAGAATACTACACCATAAACTACAGTGTGCAAGCCAGGAGAGCTGATTTCATATGACACGCTTGTCCAAACCAAGTAAACCACATTATGGTCAAATGTCACATCATTATTTTAGCATTATTGCATGCTAGACATCCATCTCATACAAATAGGTCATCACAAGCACTGGAGGTGTGCAAATCCTTTGAAAGGGAGACTTCCCAATATGTAATTGTACAAACCAGTGGTGAAATTCAAATTATTTTACTACTGGTTCTGTGGGCATGGCTTGGTAAGCATGGCAGGGGAAGAGCACTGCAAAATCTCCATTCCCCCTCCACTCTGGGGTCAGCCAGAGGTGACATTTGCCGGTTCTCTGAACTACTCAAAATTTCCGCTACCGGTTCTCCAGAACCTGTCATAACCTGCTGAATTTCACCTCAGGTACAAACAACCCCCTGTTCTTTGTATCAGTAAAGTCATCACATCTTTCTCTAAACATGGCAAGGTGGATCCTGCACATGGATTATGCTTTGCTACGATCCAAGAAAAGTGCTTCATATGTGTACATAAAGCAGCTCTTTTCAAAGTAGTTGCACCATCCTGATAAGCCACAAAGCACAACAGCCTATCCAGCCCTTCACCTGTAGCTACATATATGTGGAGGGATGTGTTGATTTAAACTGGAATCATGTCATTAATGAGGTTGCACCTTTTCCAGACCCAGCAGCTTTGCATTTTATTTATTTGTTTGTTTATGCATTTTATATGACCTCCTATTTCAGTGAAGACACTCTGGACAGCTTATAGTATATGCAATAAAAAAGCAATAATTAGAAAATGTTACAGCAGATTTAGTTTGGTGATATCTGGAAAACCACACTAGTGGTTGAAATACTTGTTTGAAATACATTTCACGCTTTTATCTGCATTGCATTTTGAGTTCATGTTACTTGATTAAACTTAACCTAGTTGGAAAAAATATATTTCTTATCATAAAACCATTAGTATCGTTTTTGACATTTTGGTATGTTTTTTTTTCTTTCATTAATACATCATTTGAAACTATCTCTTCCCCCCTGAAGCATTTTGAAGAAGGAGGAGAGGGGAGGGGAAGAAAGGAAAGAAGGAAAGGAGAGGAGTGGTGAGGAGAGGAGGGGAGAGGAGAAGAAAGGAAAGGAAATAGCCAAACTTGAATTTTTTAACCAATCAAATTCTTTAACAAATACTTCTGGAAAACATGGAAGCTATTTGTTGCAATCAGAATGCAATGAGGACATAATGTGTATGACCATGAAACCTATCTGGGAAATGTCTCTCATTAAGCGGTTTTCTGATAAAAAGTATCTTTATTGGTGGTTTGGGAAGAATTTATGAGAGGACTGCAGGGTTCTGAAAAATGTAAAATGGCGCAAGTAATTGTGCTTTAGAATGAAACACATAACTCTCTTCTTTGATGCCTCAAGCAGGAATCTGGTTTACTGTCTTTAAAGTGTAAAATATATTTTACTATTATCCAGTGGAGCCCTATGTTGCATCTGAGCTTTGCTATCTTATCAATACTCCTTGTCCATTAGGACTAAACTGTATGTTAGGGAGATCTTATTACCAATTTTCTGATTTTCAGTCACAGAGAGGAAGGTACTAAATCAGTTGCAAAAGAAGGCCATTGGGTATCAGACTGATATTTACAACAGCAGTTCTAAATAATTTATTGAAGAATGAACCTCTTTGAACTTAGAGAGACTTATTTCTGAGTAAATAAACTTTGCTGACTAATCCACTTCCTCTTTAGATAGCTATTAACCCTATAAGACAAAAATGTTTTTTTTCCTCTCAAGACTTCACAGGATAATCCAGAATCACAGTTTTGCACAGGAAAACTGCATTATAAGAATGTTTTTAATATATCTTCCTATGAAACTGTTGAAGTCATCTATGACAGAATTTTTAGAAAGTTTCCAGAGTTTTTTGTTGTCTGCCCCCTTTTGGTCCTTGAAGTTCTATTTGTCAATTTGTAATTCAATTTTCTTGCTTTCAACCCTTTAAGGTGGTGCCCCAAGACCATAAAGCCCCAGATGAAGTATACCAAACCTTTCTGTAGTCCAGGAGAACAGAGGTAATAAATGACATCTCAGAGAAAAAGTCACATTTTTGGATGAGAAAAAGCCATTTCTCTTACTTGAAACTTTTGTCCTTTTTCTAATTATCAGGCTTCAAAGACATATGTGGACACTCTGGAGGTGAATTAGCTTCTACTGTGGAAGATGGTTTTGATACAAAGAGGAACAGTCTAACTGCACTTGTTTTTCTTAAAAAAGAAATTACTGCTAACATGTACTGGAAAAAGTTGGACCCTGGTATTCATTTCTCCAATAAACCTTGTGCAAGTTCCTATTACTTTCCACCCAATTCTCTCTCAAAGCTTACTTTTCCTGAGTGATTTTTTCTCAGTTTATCAAAGCATTTCATTCTGTTTTGCTCTCTCATCTCAAACTGCATCTCTTTTAATGCACTTTCCACTGATAAAATCTTTTCTTAACCCAGGTCTGACATGATGGCTAATGGAGGCATGTGGCTGAGGTAGTTAGATGCTGAGGGAGATTCTACAGAAGAAGCTGCTTAAATGGAAGAAATGGTTTGAGGGCCAGACAGAAAGCAGAAAAACAATGCTGAGGCAACACTTTAAAAAAAGTTAATTCACCATTTGAAAATTGATATTAAGTATTGAAGATCTTTCCACTAGGAAAAGGGAGCAATATTTTAAAGCCTGTTTGTGCCACAGATTTTTGCACCTCACACATTATATTTTCTATTCAAATGCACTGATTTTCTACAAATTTCTCTTAATAAGCAGAAATTACATTTTTCAGAACTCCACAGGCATGTAATTAAAACTTTACAGAAGTGAGCTGCAAAAGGGAGATTCTTTTTTTAAAAATGAAGGCTTTGCAGCTATCAGCATTTCTCTTTCGTTTTGGGTTTTTTTAAAGACATCTTTATGGTGACTTGGATCAGAGGAACTGATATGGGAAGCTCTTCACTCAACCTTTGCAAGATGTGAGTCCTGAGAAAGGAAGAATATCAAGGAACTTTTTTCTTGGATCCCTCACTCAAGAAAATAACAAAGAGAAAAGAGCTAACAGGAGTGTTTTAAATTACTACTTGTTGGTGAGGGGGAAAAAAGGAATCCAAGAATTCAAACAGATTTTGTTTACTCTTGGGCTGGATTTTTTTTTCATTTTTGGGGGGGATGGAATTTTTGAGTTTCCTTTATTGGTACCAGATGGTAGAAGCTGCTGTATACAAACACACACACACACACACACACACAAAGTCACGTGCACACAAACTATCTCCAACTGAACATCTCTTCAGCATTCTGCCATCTCTTTAGATGTTCTTGATTCCTAGTATGAAAATGTCCCATTGAAGCATTTTTCCATGTCTTCCTCTGGGGTTGAAGCAAAGTAGGGAAAGCTTCAGTCTATTGAACAGGGCAAAATGAAAGTTAGGACATTCACAAATACCTCTTGGCCAGGACTGTCTTTTTGGAAAAGGGTGCATATCAACAGTGTAAAAATAATGGGTGTGCCCAGGGGATTGAAGCCAAAGGTGGTATTCAGCAGGTTCTAATCAGTTCTGAAGAACCGGTAGCAGAAATTTTGAGTAGTTCAGAGAAGTGCTAAATATCACCTCTGACTGGCCCCACCCCCATCTATTCTCTACCTCCCGAGTCCCAGCTGATTGGGAGGAAATGGGGATTTTATAGTAACCTTCCCCTGCCAAGCCCACCAAGCCATGCCACACCCACCAATCCATGCCCACAGAACTGGTAGTGAAAATTTTTGAATCCCACCACTGATTGAAGTGCTGCTCTTTTGATATTGGTGCAATATGGACCATTCATACTAACAAGGAGTGAAGCTTTGATCGTCTGGTCCTGTCATACATTTTGACATTGTTGCCCTTTATTCTCTGCTCTTGACCCTCTCTTGTTAACAGAAGTTCAGAACTCTACATTTTTGTGAGGATTTTGTTACATTTCTCTCCTATGAGGGGGGAGGGAGAAATGTAGAACTAAGTATTTTCTGTCAAGTTGAAAGAATGCAGCAGAACGTTTCACGTAGCAGTCAATGTAAACAATTAATGAAATATTTATGGCAGAGGTGAATTAATTCGACTTGTCTCCAACCCCCGTGAGTCTTGACTGCGGTCCCAGAATGTCTCCAGAATTGCCAACAAATTGTTATTTTTGGTGTGACTAAAGGGGTGGATTATGAAATAGATGGGACTGTTAAATCAAGGGCAGGTTTTGTCCTGATCCTGTCACACTTAATTTTTTTCCAACCTACCAGAACGTTGGAAAGAAATTACAAAAGGAATTTGGGACTCTGTCTGTCAGCAGAGCAACTCCTGGAAGGCAAAGAAAACAGGAGCAAAGTGGGGTGGAGGGAATAAGCGGGCAAAAAGATGCTTTGAATTTAAAAATTGGGCCAGGTTTGGCTGAAGGCTATGAAGGAAATAAAAACTGGAGAAATGTCTCCAATGCATCCCTATGGGAAAGCCAATCAGGCAGTGTCTCACAATGTTGCTGATGCGTCCACTCTAAGCTCTCTCACTCCTAGTCCCAAGACCCAGAGCAGCCCCCTCCCCCCCAAATTACCCAATGCACAAATGTGCATACAGACACATACATCTAGACACAACATGTTGCTTTGTACATAGAAAAAATATAGACCAGAGGTGGATTCCTACTGGCTTGGCCCAGTTCGGCCGAGTAGATAGAAAGTCAGCCTGCCATGCCCTTGAACTAGTTCTCTTGTTTTTTGCTTCTGCGCATGAGCATTTTTAGTACTGCACATGTACCCGTAGCATGCATGAAGTGTGCATGCGCATGCACAGCATGTCCCTGAGCGAACCGGCAGTAGCAGCAGCCGGAACCCACCCTAGATATAGATCCCTCCCTATAGTCACTGCTGATGAAGAGGTTGAAAGGAATTACAGAAACCATGTTATGCAGGCATTCTTTAATTTGCTTCTCCATAGCTTTTCCACTCTTCAGTGGATTGGCCCTCGCATGCTACGGAAAGGATATAGGCAGCTCTTAGCTTCTCAGATGCTGTGGATTTGTTGTGGCATCAAGAGCCATGGTGGTGCATTGGTTAGAATGCAGTGTTGCAGGCAAACTCTGCACACAGTGAGCAGTTCAATCCTAACCAGCTCAAGGTTGACTCATCCTTTCATCCTTCTGAGGTTGGTAAAATGAAGGCCCAGATTTTGGGGTGGCAAAATGCTGGCTCTGTAAATCATGTAGAGAGGGCTGTAAAGCATTGTGAAGCAGTATATAAGTCTAAACGCTATTGCTATTGCCAGGCACAGCTTTAATCAAATTCTATCTTCTGTAGAAAAGTGTTAAGATTCTTGCTGAAAGGTTAGATCAAAATCCCACCACACAGCTCTAAGCACTTGATTTTAAAAATTATGTGATTCAAGGTTAGATGGTAGAAAATTCTTCCTTATTTGCTTTTCAATCAAACTTCTTGTTACTGACTCACTTGTTGTTAAGGAGAATTGCAGATATATAGATTCCGTGCAGCTGATACATTTTTATGAGGATTCAGCATGTAGCTTGTAGAGGTTGTAGAGACACATCATGATGAGACTGATAGGTTCCTAGGCTAAATTTTAAATGTTAAAATCAAATCATAGACTGAACCTGTAAACAGCAACTCCCAGTAACTTTTTATTATCAGGGTAATAGTATTTTACTGTATTTTTGCCAGTTAAAGGCCAACTCTACCAAACACTTCTTGACAATCTTTATATCTAGCCTTATGCTGAGAACAGGGTTATAGTCTGAAATAATGGACTAATAGAATTACTTATTTCACAGATTTATAGCCACGTCACCTACTTGTTTAAATTGGCACTGCCCTATACTTTTGTTGAATGTATGACATAACTGCGGTCATTATTATCTTTCTATAAGACTGGAATATAAAAAGAAATGAGATCATAAAAGCCAGTTTGTAAATTGCTTCAATTCTTTAAATGTGGTTATTCATCTCTGCCTCTTCATGTTCTCATTCTGATACATCACACAGTGGGTGCCATGATTTAGCAATAGAATTAAAGGATTGCAAGGCAGGATTGAGAATGATGTCTCTCCCCCCCCCCTTCCTGCCCAATAGACTCCCGGAGGCTTTATATATTTTAGACATCAAAGGAAGATGAATTCCTTCCATATTCTCCTGTGTTTAAAGGCCAGGAGAGAGTGTTATCAAGTCTAATCTGACCTCTTCTGAAAGCAAATGATTGGAATTTTACTTTATGTTCCTAGCAGCCATTCTGAAGAAACAAAGCATATCTTTCAGAAACACTATTCAAAGCTCAGTAAAACCACATTAAATACCAGATTATTTATCCCTTTCCCTTCTGGTTAGTTAGTTGCTTTAATTTGTAATAGAACTATGGATCTTGTTTCTCCAACGAATTTTTTTTCTCCCAAATTATATTTCTGCCTACTTGATTTGTGGTGGCTCTGCTTTCTTGAATCAGATGCAGAGATGTCAAACAAAGAGCTGTTGGTCAGGAAAACTAGAACATCTTTATTTCAATTCATTACTGTGCAATACTGGGGAAATAGAGGTGGTATTCAGCAAGTTCTGACCACTTCTGGAGAACCGGTAGTGGAAATTTTGAGTAGTTCAGAGAACTGGTAAATACCACCTCTGACTGGCCCCGCCGCCATCTATTATCTGCCTCCCGAGTCTCAGTTGATCGGGAGGAAATTGGGATTTTACAGTAACCTTCCCCTGGAGTGGGGTGGGAATGGAGATTTTGCAGTATCCTTCCCCTACCACACTCACCAGGCCTCGCCCACAGAACCAGTAGTAAAACATTTTGAATCCCACCACTGTGGGGAAATCCACTGAACTGAGATGTAATAAACTTTTTCTACATGAATGCATGACCTTCTTTACTGAGAAATATAGAACCAATTTAAACATTGCTTCCTGTCCTCTAATCTAGAACAAATGTGGAGAATTATGGCCCTTTTATGATTTGTGGACTTCACCTCCCAGAATTCCTGAGCCAGCCATGCTAGCTCAAGAATTCTGGGAGTTTAAGTCCACAGGTCATAAAAGGGACATAGTTGGCCATAAAAGCAGCCATAGACCCCTGCTCTAGAACAAAGCAAAGTGGAAATATCAGAATGAGGCCAAGCTTGGTTCCAGGTTGTTCTTCTGGATCTGATATTAAATAAGGCAGGGAAAACATTTCATCTGTATAAAACTAATTCAGAGAAACAATTTAGGAAATAAAGATGAAAGCAAAATGTTAACCGTCCTTCCTCCTTTTACGTGGCATGAATTCAGACTGAGTATTTTCTCTGTGATACGCAGCTGGGTTTTTTCTGAAGAACATTTATTATGAATTCTTATGGTTGAAGTCTAGGATATCATTTTATTGGGCTTTTAGTCTATAACAGAAAAAAAACAATAGAGATCAGCTAATAGAGAAGAATGTTAGTTCATGCCTGTGCAGGTCCAATATATCACATTTCAGGTCAAGCTGAATTTTTTCCCCTATCATGTTGGACTTCAGCCATTGTGCTAAAAAAAAATACAGTGCTATAATTACATGAGAGTTTCCAGGTGTAAAGTGGTGGTGGGGGAGATGCTTTTTATATAGTAGATAAATTGTATCCAATCATTCAACTTTGAGATGGCAATCATTTTTCAGTGGAGGAAAGATGGGAAAAATTAATGTAACCTCACCCTAACCCTGCACCAGCACTCCAAGATATTTATAGGGGTGAACCTGCTCAGCAACATTCTCATTAATTTGCCCATTGTGAGTTTTATGATTATTCCATGCATATACTGGTAATGCATGACTAGTTTTTTTTCTTTGAGCAGAAAATGGCCTCTTATTCCCACCTGGGAAATGGACTGATCCCAATGTTTCTTGTAAATAAAAGAGCTGGAACCACTTAGCTTGCTAATACTAGGAGGTGCTGATTGGGGACTGAGTGGCCATGGGTTATAGAGCTGACATAGCAATAGCAATAGCAATAGCAGTAGACTTATATACCGCTTCATAGGCCTTTCAGGCCTCTCTAAGCGGTTTACAGAGAGTCAGCATATTGCCCCCAACAATCTGGGTCCTCATTTTACCCACCTCGGAAGGATGGAAGGCTGAGTCAACCCTGAGCCGGTGAGATTTGAACCGCTGACCTGCTGATCTAGCAGTAGCCTGCAGTGCTGCATTTAACCACTGCGCCACCTTGGCTCTATAGAGTTATATATAACTCTATAGAGTTATAGAGTTATTGTATATATATATACAATAGCACTTAGAGTTATATACAGCTGCTTCATAGTGCTTTTAAAGCCCTCTGTAAGTGGTTTACAGAGTCAGCCTATTGCCCCCAATGATATGGGTCCTCATTTTACCCACCTCGGAAGGATGGAAGGCTGAGTCAACCTTGAGCCAGTGAGATTTGAACTGCCGAACTGCAGGCAGCCAGTGATCAGCAGAAGTAGCCTGCAATACTGCACTCTAACCACTGCGCCACCATGGCTCTTAACAGAATATAACAAGAGTTGGAAGGGACCTTGGAGGTTTTCTAGTCCAACCATCTGCTCAGGCAGGAAGTCCTAGAACATTTCAGAACAAATGGTCCAATTTCTTCTTAAAAAGACATTTGGTTAATAAGTAGAAGGGCTGGAATACATCCCAGCTTCACCCCTTCTCTGTTTAGTGATGGCTGCAGAGAGATGTCTCCAGGGAGAACATCTAACACTCAAAGTGGTGTTAGACAAGAGAGTCTGGCAGTGAAACCTCTCGTTTATTGAAGATCCCCTGAGTTTTTCATGCATTCTCCTATGAAATTTAAAATAAAGGTAGATTTAAAATCAGCGAAGGCTTCAATAAAGGAGCCTCTGGGCTGGAAGAGTATTTCTCAGCTAAATGTTAGAAAACCAGACAAGGTTGGGAGTTTGTTTATATTTTGCCTTTATTATTTTTACAAATAACTCAAGCAGGTAAACATATCCAATACATCTTTCTTTTACTATTTTTCCCACAACAAGAACTCTATGAGTTGGGGTGGGGGAGAGAGAGGGGGCAGGGAACTGACTGGTGATCACATGACTGGCTTTCATGGCTAAAGCAGGACTAGAACTCACAGTCACCCATTCATTTTGATGGGTTCTCTCTGAAATCTGGCTGCTCCTCAGTGAGGATCTCTCAGCCCAGTCCAATCAGTGGTGGGATTCAAAATATTTTACTATCGGTTCTGTGGGCATGGCTTGGTGTAGCTTTGTGGATGTGGCTTAGTGGGCATGGCAGAGGAAGGATACTGTAAAATCCCCATTCTCTCTCCACTCCTGGGGGAAGGATACTGCAAAATCCCCATTCCTTCCTACCCCACTATGCTACTTTCCAGCTCCATTCTCCTGTTCAGGGCAACAAAAGAAGATCAGCTGGGAGGCAGAGGGGGCGCGGCCAGCCTATTTGCCAGTTCCCTGAACTACTCAAAATTTCCCCTACCGGTTCTCCAGAACCTGTCAGAACCGGCTGAATACCACCTCTGATACTGTTGATTGATTGTATTAGGCATGCTGATAGATCTTTTACTGGCAAGATCTAATCCATCTCCTTGGCTTTTGTACAACAGGATAGCAATGGCCTGGCTCCATTGAGTAATAAAATGTGCTGAGCTGTTAATGTGAACAGGATATCCAGCATTAAAATCCACCAGTCCTTGTTCACTTAATTTTGGGGGGAATAAAATATCCTCCCAAGGCTTTTCCAACTGTGAGATGAAATCCTTGACATCAGATATGGACAGGAAAGGCCACTCCAGAATGACATTTCAAGATTAAGTCACAGCTAGTTTATTTGATAATTCCATTGTGGAAAATATTCTGGAAACAAACTTCTGCAGATATTTTGCAGACTGGACCAAACCTCCATCTTTAAGGGAGTTGTTAACTGTATGCCAGAGCCAAGAAGCGTTCTGAAGCTTAGCAGCTGCAAGGTAACTGGCTTGTTCCTCTCCTGTAACTTTTGTTTTGTTGGATTTTAGGAGGACTTTGTAGCTTTTCTCTCTCTCCAAGAGTGTTTGGAATGTACAGGATCTGGGGAATTGGTAACATAGGAGGCATTTACTGCCTGAGCTGGGCCTTTTTGCTTTGAGGCAAGCAGCCTCCAAACAGGGCTATGATTTAATATGGGGGAGCCTACCACGGTCTGAGGGTAATCATGATCGAGTAGCTTGAAAAGTAATCATAATAAATCTAACTGGGGAAACCTTCTAGGCAGGTTTGGGACAGAAGAGAAGGAGGGGATTTGAATCCAAGAGACTTAATAGATATTTTGTCATTCTGGAATGCCATTTGTTCCAAACATTATGAGCTGAGATTGTAGCGGACTTTTCTAAGAACTTGGTATTTGCTTTAGGAGCAAGGATTTCTCTTGTATTGTGTCTCTGTGAGTTTTGGAAATACAGGTAGCCCTCGACTTATAGTACAACCACAATTGGGTCTGAAATTTCTGTTGTAAATTGGGGCAATTCACATGGCAGAACTCAAATTTATGACCATTTATACCACGGGTGTTAAATGAATCACTGCTATTGTTAAGTGAATTGTGCAGTTGTTAACTGAATCATGGTTTTTAAGTGAATTATGTGACTGCTAAATGATTCCAGCTTCCCAAATTGATGTTTTTAAACCATCATTTATTGGAAACTAGCAAAAAAGATTGCAATTGAATTCATATGAGTACAGGATGCTGCAAACAGTTGAAATGGGAGCTGATGGCCGAGGACCAAAATTGTGATCACATGATACAATGGTTGTAAGTATGAGTATAAGTCGTAAAGTATTTTTTCCCAGGCCATCATTACTTTGAACCATCTTTAAATGAATTGTCATAAGCTGAAGACTATCTGTGTATAAGTATGGTTTCAAATAGACTATGGTGGATGACTCTGACTGGATCCATATTTGTAATATGTTTTGTTCTGACGTAATATGCTGTGAAATTCTGCTTGAAGGTCATGCTTTCTTGCTTAACAAAATCTATCAATGTACTCTTTGGTGTCTTTGTCAAGTCATTACGGTTTTAAAATCATGACTTAGAGGCTAGAGTTGGATTAGTATCCTACCTCAGATGACGATAATGATGATGTTGAAAAATTGTCTCCCTTAATATTGTTTCTTTTGTTACAGATTCAGTTGAAGCAATTGAGAAGACCATCCTTGATTGTTCTAAATATGGTGGGCTGAGATACATTGAGAAAGAGGCCAGGCTCTGTCCCAAATTTTATCTAACCTATAATTTCACCACTAACCGGCAGTTTCCTTTCTGTGTGTTCTTCCTTCAGGGTATCTAAAGCTTCAGGGAGCAATGAACCTTTGCTTTTATTGCCTCTCAGTGGCAATTCTCTTAAAAAGAAAAGAGACATATTTTCTCCATAGCTGAAAGATTTGGATTTGCTTTTCAAATCCTTTTTCAGAAGCAGCACAAATATTTTGATTAGGGAATCTCATTTACATTAGAAATCATTTTCTCCTTGTGTGCCTGGAACAGAGAGAAAATTGACCTTCTCATTGTCACCCAACAAAAATCTTTATTCTGCTATCTGTCTCTGTTTCCTTTGTCACAAACACCTGATTCAGATTGTTTTTCAGCCTTGGAACAGAAGATTGAAGGGAATCAGAATATGAAAGCTATGGAATATGAATCTGTAGTTGGGCAGAATTCTTGATGTCTAACTAAAATTATATTTTCCAGCTCAGCCTCCCTTTATCTCTTCTCTTCTCCTCCCTTCCCTTTCCTCCCCTTCTCCTTTCTCCTCTCCTTTCACCTCTCTTCTCCTTTCTTCCCTTTCTTTTTTCCTTTCATCTGGTCTGTCTGTCTGTCTGTCTGTCTGTCTCTCAATTTGGTGCTACAGTACATCTAATACCAAGTCAGATTATCAATTATGCATTGGTACTTATTATTGGAGCTTCTGCACACAATTAGGTCTCAAAACTACTCCGTCACCCAGTTTTCCAAAATATATTTTGGAAAGGAGGGAGCCTAGAGAATGAGATTATAAAAAAAAAAAAAAATCTGAACTCCCCCCCCCCCCGCCACACACACCTGAAATACTATTTGGATTTATTTGCTGAACAAAGAACTTTGTTGTTTGCGATGACATCTGAATTCAGATTTTGTCTATTGCATTTGCAGTTTATTGCATCAAGGTTAACAAATCAAGAGTTTATTATGTGTGAGATGGGAAGGGGTTTACTGTACATCTCCTATACGTGTGTGTGTGTGTGTGTGTGTTCTAAAATACACTTAGCACATGAGTACTTGCTCCTTTATCCAAGTGCTGTAAATTTATTTATATCCAACTTTTCCTTTTGTGACATCAAAACAGCACACATGGCTATCCTACTATTTTATTCTTACTACAATCCTTTGCAATAGGTTGTGATGCAAGATAGATTAGCCTCTAGTCAGGAGCTAAGATTCATGGGTGAGAGGAGATTTGACCCCACATTTTTCCAGATTGTAATCTTATGGGGCCTTCAAGTACTCATTAATGCCTCTCCCATCTCTTGATTGGAATACTGTAATGCACTCTGCATGGGGTTGTTGCTGAAGACTATTTGGAAGCTACACCAAGAATAGAATATAGTGGCAATAATGGGTGTATTGAGGTATCTGCACATGTCCTTGCTGGTTTGGGAGTTGTACTCATTTCCTGTTAGCTTCTGGATGCAATTCAATATGCTGGTTATCACCTATAAAGCTCTGCTCGGCAGAGGGGCCTGTTTACTTGAGGAACTGTCTACACAATTTTCTGCCCATCTGAACAGATCAGTTGGAGTGACCATAGTCCAGGTCCCATCTGTTAAGCAATGCTCATCATATGGGACCTAGGATGTGTGCCTTCTCAGTGATATGGAATAGTATCTCCCTGGAGGTTCATATCGCTCTCACCAGTCTAACTTTTTGTAAATTGCTTAAGACTGGTTGCTCTCCCGGGCTAATATGGGTGAGTGGGTGGGTCAAACTCTCTGGCTGCTTCTTGGCAGCTTGGCTTTTTAGGTTTTAATTCCAGTTAGCTGTCTTATGATTTTTGTTTGTTTGTTTTATTTTAATTTTTATTAAAAATTAAATGCAAACTACCCAGGCTTGCTCTAAAACTAGGGAGCTTTGAAACTGAAATCATAAATCATAAATATTTTAGCCACACGACCACACTGGTTTTCTTTGAAAAATTTTTTTTATTTTGTTTATGCAAACTCCACATCTTTGCAACACATTACACTTCTTTTATGTATCTGTTGTGATTCTTTTATCTGTACATATAAGTCTTGTATAGCTATAACTTTATATATATGTGCATTTATATTATTTCATACATCTTTTTTCTTCATTCTATATATAACATTCTATATATTCTATGTGTAACAACCTTTCTCACATTCTATGTATGACATTCTATATATTCTATGTGTAACAACCTTTATTACATTTGAATAGGTTTGCATTTATTTCCCATTATTTATTTGCTACAGGCTATTTTGTATTTCTATCTTTTAATCATTTTCGGGTTTTGTAGTTGTTTTTTAATTTGTTGATCTTTCTTCCTTTCTTTTTTGCTTTCCTGCTTCCGCCCCTTTCCTCTAGCCAATTATATCATAATATTCAATTTCTCTTTTAATTCTTTCGTGAGCCTATCCATCTCTGCACATTCCAATATATTTTTAATTATGTTTTCTTTTGTTGGTATGTAATTATTTTTCCAGTTTTGTGCGAATGTAATTCTCGCTGCCATGATTATGTGTAGAATTAAGTATCTAATTTTTTTCCTCATAATTTCCTTTTATAATTCCCAGCAGAAATAATTCCGGATTTGGTTCAATTTGGTGCGCACCACACTGGTTTTCATTCTCTTGATTCTGTCTCTGATTATTTTTTTTACATTCTTCTATTGATAGCATTACGTTCTTATTCAACATAGATAAGTTCTTCAAACTGTTTGCTACTTCATCCTCCTCCAAGTATATTGCTATGCATGTATAAATGGGGGGGAAAAACAAGAAAGGGAAATAATGTTAGAAATGCATGTTTTTGCGCTGTGCTCACAGCAAAGCTATCAGCATATGATGCAGCAAGGGGTTTTGTGTATCAGCTGTCTTATTGTAGAGCATTTCATTAATTAACTGGCCTCAGGTCATCCAGCTGGCTTCCTTGCCATAGAGAGAACTGGAACCTGTGTCTTGTCACCTTCGATCCAGCACCTTAATCATACACCATGCTGACTCTTCAAAAGGAGAGCACTATTCTCCTATACCGGAACAACAACAACAAAAAAGAGTAAAGAATGCAATATAGATGAAAAGGATGGATTACATTTAATTTGTCACATAGAAACGGAGCAATCTGGGAACAAAGCTACGTACTTGGCAACGAACAGCACTTGGATATGAGATCTAGAGAATCTGTATTAAGATGATTTATGAGAATCTTAGACAAGTCAGAAAAGCATGAAACTAGTTCATGCTGTGGGAAATGGCAGGAAGATAATGCAGGCTTGAGACATAATGGTGGCCAGACGAATGCGAAACTTTTTGGAATCACAAACAAACAAACAAACAATTGAAGAGATAACTAGAGAAACCAGACCTTTAAAATCAGCATCTGAAGTCTCTGTAAAATCAATAACTACATATGGATGCTGGTTACAAAATGGACACGAGTACAAATAAGTGCAGAAAATTGGAGCTTACAGTCCAATGTTTTGATTATTGAATGTGCTATTTCTTTGACAAGACTCACAAGTAACAGTTGTATGATACTGTTGTAAGAAATGTCCTTCTGGGTTCGGCTCCAAGTCAGGAAAAAGACACTGGAGACATGGAGGCTGCTTGGAAAGATGGTTTTAATGGTGGACAGGACCACATGGCTTGAATCCTGAACAGAAAAGGTGATCACATGCTTCAATGTTGGTGGAGAAGAGAAGGGAAGGGAGAAAGAGAAGCTGAGTCCCTGGTTTTATGCCCTTTCTGGCCTTTGATCTTGATCTTGTATTCTGATTGGTTGTCAGACTCCCATGAGCCCATGCAGGGGCAACTCTCTAGGCTGCGTTTTGAATCCAGGTTTGGTTGAGTTCTCAGATGCCATGTGGGAAGTTGGGTAAAGGGCCAATATCATCATGCCTTAATCCCATCACTCTGGAGCTGAAGGGGAGAACTCTTTATTATGTAAAGTGGACTAGCTCAGGCTTTAATGGCTCATTGACAAAGGGGGATGGGCAGGAAGCTGCAGGCAGCTATTCTGTCTTTTAAAACACGTTTCTTCCTTTTCAATATTTCCTAGGATATTTCATTTTTTCTGGGAGAGGGCTGGGTGATAACTTCCTACAATACCTTGAACTAAAATACACCAAAGAGTTTTCTAGGGATGAGCCAACTGAAAGTTTGTGACATATGCTATATTGTTTTAACATGCATTAATTGGAGATATAGGTTAAAAGTTAAATATATATGAATATTTAGATTCCTTTATGAACTTGTTTCCCTCAAAAAGGCACACCAGCAATATGACTGAAACAGAAAATGTGCTTTATTTTTTAACTTCTCCAGAAAACTGTTCCACTGGTAATATTATTTCCAAATACTTTAAGTTGGCTGTGTTTCCATTGGAACAAAACTTAACCCAGCTTGATTTTTTTGTCTTCTGTCAGGAAAAAAAAAAGAAATATTTTGAATGTTTTGACCATAGCAAAGAGAGGATCTCAATCTCGTGTTTTGTACCAAGGCCACAAGATATGGTGCTGGCTTACGTTGATTACTAACTGCCACCCAAATTGCAAAAAAAATAATAATGTCTAAGAACATGGTTATTTATTTATTTAGTCAATTAATTAATTAATTAATTAATTAATTAATTAATTAAACACCTTTTAAAACATTTAAATATATTTTCTCATAAGAATGATGGAGTTAAAATTCTGCTGCAACTGATTGAAAAATATAGCTGGTGCTATAATTAACAATTTTTCGATGTATTGAGGTTCCAATAAGAGTGGAGTTATATTGGACAGATGTATAGGATCAGAATTTGTGAGTCTTTTGTCTAGGTTTGTTGTTGTTGTTGTGAAGATAAAACTGGAGAAGATTTTTTCACTTAGGCTGACCTGGGCCCCCAGTGAAAAAAAATGAGTTTTAAAAAAACTAATAAAGAGAAGATTTCTAGTCAAGCCCCACAGTAGATAAATATAATGTAATGCTTTGGGATACTTTAATCAGTGGTAGGGTGGCCATATGTCTCAATTTAATTGGAATGCTCTCAATTTTGTACTTTTGTACTTTACTCCTAGCATTTTGGTCCTTAAAAAAAGGACCTTGGAATTAACTCTGTAACAGTACTACTATTAGTTTCATAAAGGAGAGCTATCTGAAGCAAGCCATTGTTAAAATGATGACGCATGCATTTTGATGTCATGATGCAAACTCTGCACCCTATTTACTTCTACGTGACATCACAATGCAAATGCAAAAGGGGTGGCGTTTACATTGCATGCAATAGTTCACATTTGCTCCTATCCATGGACACCTGTAATGCAAAGAGAAAACAGAGGTTTAACTGTTTGTCATAAGTCACCATAGAGGGCCAACAGCAGAAGGAAAGTGATTAGGCCCATGACATCATCCAGTACATTATATTCACACCAAGATGGTGTAACCAGTTAAGCAGGAGATCATGGACATCAGAATTTGATGAGGAATCTCAGGCCCATGATTCTGGGGGACTGGCTGAGACTGTCATCTCTTATATATTGCAGGTTCTATTTCAGTATATTTGATTTGCTGCAGATGCTGTCTTGATTTCCTCCGAATGCACATTAGACACTGCGGTAGATGGAAATTTTGCTTGGTCTCCAGTGGGGTCATTTATCCTAACTCCTGCCTGATGTGTGATAAAATTTCATGAGAATCAGACTGCAGGACAGAGCAAAGAAACCTCAGACTTGGGCTTTGTAAGCTTGATACGGTTCCCATTAAGACCGCTGCTCTCAATAGGATTTAAACATCATTAAAATTAGGTGACTTATGACCCAAATGTCATTATTATTGAAAAAAACCTCTATATTTAGATAACTGGTGAAAATGTAACCCAAAGGAATGTTTTTCTTGGGTAGGATATACTCGTAGGAATAGATTTGGGTTAATGATGCATTTAACTTTATTTATATTACCTCTATGGTAACCTGGAAAATAATTTATAAACTGTAATGCTCTTGTGCATATAGTGAAGCTTTACTTTGGAGCAACAGCTTGCTTTAAAGGAGGGGAAAAGCCGAGTATTACACACACACACACACACACACACACACACACACACTTATTTATGGCTGGGTTCCAGGCATTGGACTTAGCTCTCACTTAGCTGTGCTTTTCATATATCAAAAAATGGATTGTCTCACTTAAAACTATTTAAGTTGCAGCAATGACTCTTGTACAGCGTATAATGTTGTTCCCTTCATATGTATTTCCTACTGATTAATGTGGTTTATCTTCCCTGCAGTTTTCTGTTGGGCTTCAAGATTTGATATGAATATAATTATTATCATTCTGATTTACTGCTTTTTAATATCATACTGAGGCCATCGGATCGGCTAGGGTTCCCTTTCCAAGACTGGAGATAGGGTGTCTGTGCGGGGGGGGGGGGGCATGAACATGGATCTCTCCTGTTACTTCCCTGTCAATTTTCATGGGTGGTATTTTCTAAGGTTGGGAAATTCTGATCTCAGCTCTCCAAAAATGAAGAGGAATAGCTAGGACGAAAATCAAAGCTTCTCTCAGCCTTCTGTTATGCCCCTGACAGGAGAAAGAAAATTAGACTTGGCATGAATAATAGGAGGGAATCAGAGGGAGGGAACCAGCGGTGATATTCAGCAGGTTCTGACCAGTTCTGGAGAACCAGTAGGGGAAATCTTGAATAGTTCGGAGAACCGGTAAGTACCACCTCTGACTGGCTCCACCCCCGTTTGATCAGGAGGAAATGTGGATTTTGCAGTAACCTTTCTCTGGAGTGGGGAAGGAATGGAGATTTTATAATATTCTTCCCCTGCCACACCCACCAAGCCACACCCACAGAACTGGTAGCAAAAAGTTTTGAATCCCACCACTGGAGGGAATGTGTTTCTTGATATTACTCCCAGAAGAAGACCTGTCTGTCTGTGGCTGGTGGGGTTTTGGATCTCTTGGAATACTCTTAAATATTATCTTAGAACAGTGTTTCTCAAACTTTGCAACTTTAATATGTATAGACTTCAACTCCCAGAATTCCTCAGGGAGCATTCTGTGAGTTGAAGTCCATATATCTTAAAATTGCCAATATTGAGAAAAACTGCTTTAGAATACAGGTAGTCCTCATCTTACAACCATTCATTTAGCACCTGTTGGAAGCTACAATGGCACTGAAAAAAGTAACTTACAATTTTTTTCCCCACACTTTTGCAGCATCCTCAGTGTCATGTAATGAAAATTTAGACCCTTGCCAACTGGCTCATATTTATGAAGGTTGCAGTGTTGCCGGGTCAAATGATCCCCTTTTGCAATCTTCTGACAAGAAATAGCAATAGCAGATTTATATACCACTTCACAGTGCTTTACAACCCTCTCTAAGCGGTTTACACAGTCAGCATATTGCCCCCAACAATCTGGGTCCTCATTTTACCCACTTCGGAAGGATGGTGGGATTTGATCTGCCAAATTGAAGGCAGCCAGCAGTCAGCAGAAGTAGCTTGCAGTACTGCATTCTAACCACTGAGCCACCATGGCTCATTGAAAAGTCAATGGGGAAGCCGGATTCATTTAACAACTATGTTATTAACTACAGTGATTTATTTAACAACAGTGGCAAGAAATATCACAAAATCTACAGGTGGCACATCCCACCCACAAGATTAGCTAAAATTAACAAAAATTTATCACCACAATGTTGGAAATGTAATGCTGCACTAGGGACCTTCTACCATATGTAGTGGGAGTGCATGAAAACTAGGGCTTTTTGGCACGAGATAAGAAAGTATTTGGAAGTGATGCTAAATCAAAGGATGGAGTTGAGGTCAGAATTATTTCTACTAGGGATCACAAAAGAAAAACATGGCAAAGGTGGACTATATTTAATGCTGCATATTTTAACAGCGGCAAGACTGGTTTTTGAACAAAAGTGGAAAAATAAAGAGATTCCCTTGGGACAAAAAATAATAAATAAGATACTGACACGTGCAGAGATGGACAGACTAACTCTAGAGTTCAAAGACAAGAGTGAGAAGGAATATCACAAAATCTGGGACAAATGGTACCAATGGTTAGAAATGAGGGAAGACGCCTGGGACAGAAAAACACAGACAGGTTACAGGTTATAAAAAAAGGATCAACGGACAGGTAATCTGACTGACTACATAAACCTATGTAATGGATATAAAATGCAATTGTTGTAACATCTAATCACTCTATGGAAATGTTTATGCCAGAAATGTCGCACTATGTCCAATGTTTTTAATGTTTATCTAATAAAAACTTTTTTTAATTAAAAAGATCATTTTTACAAAAAATATTATTTTTATTAAAAAGATTATTTAAGAAAGATCATAAAATGGGGCAGAATTCACTTAACAAGTGTGTTGCTTAAGAATGGAAATATTGGACTACATTGTCATCATAAGTCGAGGACTACCTGTAATTTTTCTCAAGTACAGAAATCCACATGTATGTACTTTAGAATTTGAATATATTCAGGGAATATCCAATAAAGGAAATGCCTGGCAAGTCCGAATGCTAAATCCATAATGAGAGGTAATTTGTCAGGAATAAACCATATTATTTACAGACAACTCGTTCCCCCATCACCACCTATCCACAGGTACACTCAGGCAGAAATATATCCATTAAGCACACTTTATAATGCAAATGGCCAGCCATTTAGAGTAAATGGAAATTATTGAAAAACTCTGTAGAATTTAGAGTTGATTGATAGGAGCATGTAGGAAAAGTGATGCTAACCAATATCTATTACATCTGAAAGCAATCATCATTCATTGGATTCTGTAATTAATTGCCAATCTACCTATTACAGGTAGTTCTTGACTTACAACAGTTCATTCAGTGACAGTTCAAAGTTACAACTGCACTGAAAAAGTGACTTAGGACCATTTTTCACACTTAATAACTATTGCAGCATCCCCATGCTCATATGATCCAAATTCATATTTATGATGGTTGCAAGGTCCCGGGGTCAAGTGTTTTGTGATCTTCTGACAAGCACAATTAATGGGGAAGCCAGATTCCCCATTACTTAACACAAACTTAACAACTGTGTTGTTAACTTAACAACTGCAATGATTCACTTAACAACTTTGACAAGAAAGCTTGTAAAATGAGTCAAAATTCACTTAACAACTGTCTTGCATAGCAATAGAAATTTTGGGCTCAGTTGTGGTTGTAAGGCAAGGACTATTTGTATTTCAATTTGCATATAAAATGCAGAGCTTTGGGAAAGTGTTTTTATTTAGTGTGATAAGGTGTGTACACAGTGATTAAAAATGTCAATAGCTCTATTTATTTGTTATTTGGTCTAAAAATATAGGTGTGTATGAAAGAAAGTAAGTAAGCTTAGCGGTTTTTAAAAGTTTTATCAGTAGAATAAGAAAAAGATCTCCAGTAACTTGCTAGCAGCTGTCAACTGTCTCACTGCTGAATGCACACCATCTTCTGTTGAATTTAGGCCAGAAAAAGCATAGGAGGTACTTGCAGAGCAGAGGTGTTCAGCCTTGGCAACTTTAAGACTTGTGGACATCAACTGCCAGAATGCTGGCTGGGGAACTCTAGGAGTTGAAATTCACAAGCCTTAAACTTGCCAAGGTTGGACACACCTGTTTTTAGAGGGTTGAGGACATCCCTCCCTTCCATCTTTCCATGACTTTATCATAGTAACTGGCTGAACACTAGGTAGTCTACAACTCCCATTATCCTTTGCATCCTGGCTTTATATTAGTCAGTATGGCAGGATGAAGGAGGCAAAGCTCAAAACCAGCCTGCTTTCTCAACATTCATCTCTACTTTGTCCCAAAGTTGCTTTTTCAAGAGGTGCTTTTTTCTGTGGACACAGATAAGGACATAGGTAAACATCCTATTTACCTTTTTCCTGAGGATGCAGATAAACATCCAAAGGCTTCAATGACCCTCAAAAAGGATGCAAATGACCAGCTGTCTGCAAGGAAATAAATAAATATAAATTCTTCAATTCCCCTCTACCCAGTCAGAGTTTCTTGGATGGGAAGCAAAATGTCTTTGAAGAGAAAAAATAAGAAAGTCCAGTTGCCTCTTGAAATCATGGGATGAGTTGTTGATCTGTCTGTCTGTCTGATATCTATCTATCTATCTATCTATCTATCTATCTATCTATCTATCTATCTATCTATCTATCTATCTATCTATCTATCTCCATCCATTCATCTCTCTATCTCAACATCTAATTCTATTACTCATCTGTGTCCTGCCAGTAGCTTTCAGATTGCTAATATATTAATGAGGAAAATTATTGGTTCCCCACAGCAAAGGTTGTTTTACATTATTAACTTCTTCAAACAAAACATTAGTGCATTAATGGCTGCCTTTCAGAGAAGGAATGAAGAGACTTTTTACTAAAACACATCATACTATAGAGACACCATTATCACAGCAGGACAATGCTAGAAATAGTCCCGACTTGCTCTTAAGATGAAGAGCAAAGGCACGTCAAGGTAGGTAGAAAGCGCTTTGATGGGTACTGGGGGGGGGGGAGAGCTGTGCCGTTCATTAGCAAATTATGTCCTTTTTAACTTGTTGCTCTTGAGTTGTTAGAGCTCCAGAAAATTAATAATAGGCTGGTTTCTTAGCCATCTGCTAAATATTTTATAGTGCACAAAAATAATTCTTAGTGAGGAAATATTTAGCATGTTCCCTCTGGCTGTTTGCAATATATAGTCTCCCTTAATTAAATTGTCTGAGGAATATTTAATTTATAGACAGGTTTGGATCACCAAATGAAACCTTGGTAGCAGGGTTTAGCTTATGCATTTTCTGACAAGGTGGGACAGGCTGCCAAATCCCTTTTGTTGTTTCTCTGAGATATGGGTGCTGCCACCACTTGTAATTTACAACAGTTTGTAAACCTCAGCCTGAACATAAGGGTTGCTCCTCTAATGAAGAACACAGATTTTCTTTTCCTTTCTTAAAAACCATGTAGTGACCATTAAGCAAAAAGCCTAAATGATCTTCAATTCATTGTTATATATTAAAGAATTCAGCAAAAAGGAATCAGAGATGATCTATTATTTATTTATTGTTTAAAAATATAGGTTTGACTACAGTAATTAAAATGTATCAAGCTCGGCAACTAAACTTACAATGAAGTTTAAATATTTAAGTAAATTTATAGAGCAATTCCATGGCAAGGACTGGTTTTTATTTGCTGACTGCTTTCTTAAGACAAAGATAGATTCCACCTGCAATGTTTTTAAGAGGGCAAGAGAGAAGCTTTGAAGGAGAGTAATTGAAAATGACCTGGGATCAGAGATCTTCCAGGTGATTTATTCCAATCTGTTGAGCATTAAGACGATTAAAGGAAAATCAGCCTAAGATGTGGAATTCAGGTAGAATGTTGGGGTCATCCTCATGTCCAACTTTTGCTAACCATTTCTGCTGGACATGTCCTTATGAGGGCACCACCATTCATCTCCAGCTCACTGTTGGCGATACGAGAGATGCCTTTACTTGTTCCAGCCTGAAAATTGTACTTTTCTTCTCCTAACCCACTAATTGACAGGTCAGTTATCTTGAGATTAAGCATAGGGATGGTGTGGTCAGGGACAGTGGTTGGCTCAGCTCCAATTAGCTCTGTAAATCTGCTGAAGAAACATCCCATCTTCATCTGGTGGCTAGGTTACTGTGTTTCCATGGGCCTTTCTGGTAGCCAGCAAGATTCCAAGATCTGCCACAGATATCTCAGATAGGAATCCTGATATTTGGAAATGGTGTATGTATAATCAGTGGTAGGATTCAAAATATTTTACTACTGGTTCTGTGGGCGTGGCTTGGTGAGCATGGTGGGGGAAGGATACTGTAAAATCCTCATTCCTTCCCCACTCCTGGGGGAAGGATACTGCAAAATCTCCATTCCCTCCCCACCCCACTAACTTGCTTTCCAGCTCTGTTCTCCTGTGCAGGGCAACAAAAGAAGACCTAGCCGATCAGCTGGGACTTGGGAGGCAGCGAATAGATTGAGGGTGAGGGCAGCCAGAGTTGGTATTTTCCGGTTGTCTGAAATTTTGAAATTTCAGCTACAAGTTCGCCAGAACCGGTCAGAACTGGCGGAATACCACCTCTGGCATCGATGTGTATTGGTGATGTAGCACAATACACAAATGTATACCATATTTTTTAGAGTATAAGAGGCACCTTTTTCCTCAAAAAAGAGGCTGAAAATCTGGGTGCGTCTTATACATGGAATACAGCAATTTTTTTTGCCTCCTGAATCCCCGTCCCTTCACCAAAATGGCTGTGCATACCCTTATGGAGGCTTTCAGAGAACTCCTGGGGGCTGGGGAGGGCAGAAATGAGCAAAAAATGGGCCGTTTTGCCCCCCCCCCCCCGGCTCCCAGCAGCGCTCTATAAGCCTCCATAAGGCTATTCATGCAATTTCTTTGACATAAAACGGGCCCTGTTTTGCTTGCTTTTGCCCCCCTGCCAGGAGCACTCTGCAAGCCCCACTATTCATGCCTTTTTTGGGGGGAAAAAACGGGCCTGTTTTTGTGAAAAACAGGCCATTTTTGGGAGGCTTGCAGAGTGAAAAAACTTTGTTTCCTTTCAGAAAGCTCTTTAGTTAGAGTGATTGATGAGAATTAGATTGATCAAGTGCTGTGCCAGCAGAAACAAGTTTTAGGTGCTGCAGATTGTCAGTGATTTCCTTCTCCAGCACATGGATAGATACACTTGGAAACATCTACCTACCTACCTATCTACTCTCTCTCTCTCCCTACCTACCTACTGTATTTCTCTCTCTCTATGGCTCTACCTACCTACCTACCTACTCTCTCTATCTCCCTCCCTCTATCTACCTACGTACCTACTCACTGTCTCTCCCTACCTATCTACTGCATTTCTCTCTCTCTCTCTCCCTCTATCTACCTACCTACTTACCTACTCTCTCTCCCTACCTACCTACTGTATTTCTTTCTCTCTGTGTCTATCTCTCTATTTACCTACATACCTACTCTCTCTCTCCCTACCTATCTACTGTATTTCTCTATTTCTCTATCTCTCTCTATTTCTCTCTCTATCCCTTTATCTACCTATCTACCTACCTACCTAGTCTCCCTCCCTCCCTACTGTATTTCTCTCCCTCTCTATCCCTCTATCTACCTACCTCCTTTTTAAAAAATTTGCCTCTTCAAAAACTTGGTACATCTTATGCTCCGGTGGGTCTTATACTCCAAAAATATGGTAAGTATGGAGTGAAGGGATAAGAGGAAGAAAGAATAGGCTCTTTGCTTTATGAAAACCATATTTTCTTTGGCATCAGCAGAGAGAAATTAAAGAAAGACCCAGGATCACAATGGTCCTGAGAAGTTTCTGGTTCTGAATCCTCTACTTTGCATTTCAAATCAGCTTTTCTGATTGCTCAGGAAGAGTTCTGGGGAGAGAGGGGAGATGTTTGGTATATTGTTCTAGTTTTTGAGGTAAAATTATTACAGGAACAGAATTCAATATTAAAGTAGCTATTTGCATGGGGAAATAGCTTTTCTTGTCAGCTGGAAGGAGCAGTGTGCTTACTTCCTTAGACTGAATATTCTTAATGTTATATTCTGGGTGAAGAATGGAGGTGAGGCTTGAGTGACTTCTAACAGCTCTTTATTCAATACTGCCTGTAAGGCAACTGTTGCTTCCTGGCTGACATAGCTCCTTTTATAGGAAATCTGATCAGCTCACAACCAATCAGGAGAGAGTAAGCTTCCTCTCCAACAGAGGATCAGACTGAGAACTTCAACAAACAACTATATGCAATACATAACACTTAGCTATGATGATTAAAATAAGATCCACTCTGATTCGGAGGTCAAGGTGTAGGAACACCATAAATTCTAGTTCTGTCTCGTGCATGAAGACCAGCTTGATGATTTTGGCCCAGTCCCTCAATCCTAGGAAGACTGAGGTCCTTTATAACTTCCTGAGTGGTAAAGGCAAACCACTTCCAAAAATATTGCAAAGAAAACTTCATGGATTTGTTCAGGTAGTTATCAGGAGCCAGGACTGACTTGAACACATACAATAAAAATAAAATAAAAATACCTCTCCCAGCTTTAACACTATTCCACCCAATCTTAAATGCAATAGATCAAATGTCAGCCCTCAAAAGTAGACCAGACTAAGATACCCAAATCGTGCATGCTAATACGACAGGTAGTCCTCAACTTATGACTATTCACCTAATGATACCTTGAATTAACAACAGCCACTGGAAAAGACAACTATGGCCTACATTCAAACATACTACTATCAGCCTGACTCTGCAATATTGTAATTAAAATTCCAATCCCATTTAGCAACTGATTTGCATTTACAACTGGCTGCAGTGTCCTGTGGTCACGTGATCATAATTTGTGATGCTTTTGCCAGTTACTGGCAAAATTTGCCATCAATAAAGTGGGTTTGCACCTATGGCCACATTATTCAACTTATGAACATGATGACTTGAGTTATGAAAATGGCCATATAATTGGGTCCAGGCATGTGACGACTCAATACCACAACAACTTATGATGGAAATTATGGTGCCAACTATGATTGAGAGTCAAGGACTATCTGTGATTTTATTATAAAGTTATACCGGTAACAGAATCTTGCATGCCTGAATGTGCTTTCCCCATCTCTCCCTTTATCTTTGTGAGAACTAGGGAGGGGCTTATCTCAACATTTTCTCCAATTGCAATTCAGTTTTTTTATTTGATGGTTGTCTTGGTAGCAGCTCTTTCTGCTGTCCCTCAAAGTCATTTCCTCTTCCCACTACACATAATTCCTTTTACTGCTACTGACTTTCTGAATGTTTCAGCCAGGAGTGGGATCCTACCTATTTAACAACTGGTTTGCTGAGTCTGTGCTTTGTGCACGTGCAGAGTTTACAAAGAAATTACTTTCCACATTACTGCTGGGGAGGAAAACAGCTGTGGTGCAGCAATCCACTCTGCCACGCCTATCAGCTGGGCTTCAGAAAAGGGAATGTATGTGAGTTTAGCACAGGAGTAGGCGGGTGGGCCCAGCTGAAAGTTGGAGTGAACCAGTTTGCTCCTAGCTGATAGTTGGAGTTATCGGTGCGCCGAACTGGTTTGAGCCAGTAGAATCCCACCCCTGCATTCAGCCATTTTAAGGGTTACTTCAGAAATATTATCTAAGAAATGACAGGTTCCTGAGCAAAAAAATAGCAAAGTAAGATGAGTGGAAACTTGAATTCCCTCTTCAGCTATCTGGGCATAGGGTGGCTACACCCCATCTTGTGCCTGGTCTAGATGCTTCTGCCCTTGCATCACCAAACATCTTCTGAGGGACTGTAACACTGTTCTTTGTAAGGACTTTCTGCCCTGTCCTGCTGAAGACCGAACAAAACAGTAGCATGCCTTAGAGAAATACAAATAAAAGTCAATTAACTGGAGTAAATTAGTGGGATTACACCTCTGGCCTATACTCTTCTTCTGGTTAGATCTCAACTAGACATCTCCTGATGTTGGCTCTGCTGTCGCTTTAAAATTCCCCACAATTTCCCAGTGGTGTCTGCTCTGTTCAGTCATCTCAGCAATGTTCTTTCAAAGTTTAAAGCTTATTTTCTCCCAACTCTTGAGTTGTGTCACCGGCTGACTGTGCTCCATGCCAGCTGCCAATCGAAGCCTCCTTCCCATGGCAACCGCAACAAAAGCAGCCACTGTTGATTTAAAGTAATATACAACAATAAGACCGGGCTTTGTTAAAGTATAGCTCCACACAGAATATACAAATAATACAAAAGGGAGAGCATTAACATATTGTCAGGAGGAAACTGGAATGATCTATTAGTAGCTATAAAGGAGATAATATAGTGACCTACTTTTCAGAGATACTTACAGGTATTTTATGCCTGATTCTTTTTTATCATATTCTACTTTGGGATCTACTTATATAATGTAAGCCATGAGTATTTCAATAAATGAATAAAACAGTACTTGAAAGTGGATACAAGAAAATTGGATCAGTGCTTCTCTGCTTAAAAAATTATTACAGTATTAGGAGAATAACTTAAGGCCACTTCTAGATGTGTTTTTCTATTTTCAATCCATCTGTGTCCACTGGAAAATTAGCTGGACTTTTGATTATTTTGAGCTGCATTTGGATGTTGCGACACTATGAGCTCAGGTTGCTTTAATATTTAGCAATGTATGGAGCCCGACACAATGACTCAATAAATGTGAGTCTTTCCTGGCCTGTAGCTGTAGCTGGGTGTAGAGAAGTGATTACCTACCACTAATGGACTGCCCTATTCTGCCTTCTCTAGCAGTAAACCAACAGTTTTTCAGTTGGTCTCCTTTACCAGAACATGCTAGCCTGGTGTTATGATGGGATCATGATGGGATCATGCTGGCAGACAGAATGAATCAAGAATCCAATTAAAACACAGATGGCACTTATGGCAGTTTCTGGACCAACTTTTATAGAATTGCTGGTGCAAGAATCAGAGGTGGGTGGCTACCAGTTCGGCCCAGTTCAACCGAACCAGTAGTGGTGTGGTGGTCTGGGTCGCTGCCATCTTGTTTTTTAATTGAACTGCGCATGCATACACAGTGTGTGCACCAATGAAGTGTGCGCACCAGTGAAGCGTGAGCACCAGTGGCAGTAAAGCTGGCCAGAACCCACCCCTGGCAATGATATATAACTGGGCCATCAACCGCAAACCTTCAGTTAAGGTAACATAAACCACAGGACTTCTGGAAAAATCTCCTATGTATTGGTGGAAGTAAAGAATCAGATTTTGAAAACGAAAGAACTATAACAACAAAACATTTTAAAAATGTCTATTTTGGACCTAAAAGACCATTTTTTTTTGTGAAGAGGATATTGTCCAAGCAATTCTGAAATATAGTATCATAGCTTTATACAAGTTCTTAAAAGAAATCAATACATAGTTGGCTGGAAATAACTGCCTAAATAAAATATTTGAAGTTTAAGTAGTGTAAGGATGAAATTAGAAACTGGAAATGACATCCAGTTTTTTTTTTAAAAGAAAGATTCAGCTCCATTTACCAATTTATTTTGTAAAAAAAAAGGGAAAAGAAAACAGAGCCAAGAATAAAGATTTTGAGATGGCCATAAAGTTGTCTCTAGGTATGCATCACTGGAGAATGCCATACATGCTACAGACAGTCCTCTACTTATGAACAGGTTACTTTTCAAAAGGCTCTTTGTAAGTCCATTTTGTCCTTAGGTCCAACCAAGCATAAAAGGCACAGGGCAGTTCTTATCCTATATAAGTAAAGTTGCATTCCCCCCACTTGGTGGATTAACCCTAACCTCATGCCCTCCAAATAGCATGGAGCACCTTGGCTTCCTCTCACCCCTTACTTGTGGGTTGGGCAGCTGAGGAAGAATTAGGAACAAAGGGAGAGATGGGGGAAATCTCTGCTCTGGGTTCGGAGGATCTCTCCCGTGTGGATCCACCATGGCTTTGGTTGCCAGCTGCTGCCAAGAAAACCGGGCACTGTTGCCCTGCATGATCCACAAGTGGAGAGGTGAGGTCCACACTGGTTGATCTTGTGGTATTCAGCAGGTTCTGATCAGTTCTGGAGAACCAGTAGCGGAAATTTTGAGTAGTTCGGAGAACTGGTAAATACCACCTTTGACTGCCCCCCCCCAATCTATTCTCTGCCTTCTGAGTCCCAGCTGATAGGGAGGGAATGGGGATTTTGCAGCATGCTTCCTTTGGAGTGGGGAGGGAATGTAGATTTTACAGTATCCTTCCCCTGCCACGCCCACCAAGCCACGCCCACAGAACCAGTAGTAAAAAAAAATTGAATCCCACCACTGATCTTGTCCCTGTGATCAGTGGTGGGCAGCCTGGCAATGACCTATTCTTCATGGGGATAAAGGGGGGCATATTTAGTAGGGACTTTCCAGTGGCAAGAGGCCCTAATGGCTGTTCTCACAGCACAGCACTCCACTCCCCACCACAAGCCTCTCCAGGTGGAAGCATGGTTTGACTTTATGTTCTTCTTTACTGGATTGAACCTCCTGCTGGGTCAGCTTTCAGTTGAACCAAACTCCTTCCTTTATCCTCCCATACTTGAACCCTTTTTCAGGAAGGTATGCTATGCTCAGCCAAGGACTTTGATCGGCCCTGTACCCTTGGCCATAGGATACAGCCATCTTTTCCAGAGGAGGCTCATGGCATACTCTAAACTGACCCTTTCCTGCCTTCTCTCACTCTCTAGAAGTTTCTAGATTGGAGCTGTGGACAGATTTGTGCCTTTGTAACTTAAAAGCTCATACATAGAGGACTGTCCGCAGTGTGCTTTTTTTCTTAATGCAATTTGAAAGCTTTTACACTTTTTTCTTCTGTAGTCTTGATTATACTATTGAATTAGTAGGCTGCTTCTTCATTCAGTCTGTTGCTCCAGATAGCTAATGACTGAGGCACAGACAAAAAGGAAGCCAGGTTCTGTATTGAGATAGCAGGAAGCACTGGCTCTTGTATATGTAGTGTCAAGGGTTCATTCTAATAACATCCATGTTGTGCCTCAGAAGGTAATAACTAACATGCTAGATAGCTCTAGGATCAAGCGTCAAAACAATTCTGGCTAGAAATTTAGATGACAGGGAATCTCAGAGTACCTCACAAGAGGCACATTTAATGACTTTTCTTCCCCGCTTACTTTCTCCTGAACCAAGGCTGCAATTTTACGATACCCTGGAGGATTTTTCTGGAACACCGAGACTTCGAAGGATCCCTCCATGGGAGGCGATTGAGATGCCTGACTTTGATGTAGGGGAGGTAACCTTGGATTTCCTGCTGAAGGTTCTGCATTACTGATCTCCTTGCCATTTTTTTAAAAAAATATATAATTTTTGTTAAAAGTTTTAAGAGCACTAATGAGAATTAATACAAACCAAATTAAAACAGAGAAAAGGAAAAGGAAAAAAAACCTAGAAAAAACTAAAATTGCAATAAGAAAAGAAAGCAGTAAAAAAGAGAATGATATAAAGATAAAAAAATATAAAGAAGCAGCTTCTGATATTTTTCACAGCACTTATGACCACAGTTACATTTTAATCTCTCTCTGGTAAGTTATATCACGACTCTTTTTTTTTTATAATCCATCCTAATAATCAAAACCATAAATCAGTTTCTATAGAAGTCAATAGGAGTTTACCAGTTACCAATAAATGTAGAGGTTGCCTTTCTCTAATGAAAGAAGCAGGTCTGTTCATCTCAGCCATTTCCATTAATTTCACTAGATAGTCCTCTATAGTAAGGGTGTCAAACTCAAGGCCCACGGGGTACTTAGATCTGGCCCATGGGGCCACCTTGGAAACAGCAAAGGACTGGCCCATGTTGCTTCTGCCAGCAAAAATAGGCTCCTGAGCTCTGTTTCCGGCTGCTATGGCCTCCTGCAACCCTCTATCAGTGAAAAAGGAGCTCTGTTTTCACTCGCAGAGGGCTGAAGTAGGCTGTGGCAGCCAAAAACAGAGCTCGGGAGTTTCTTTTCGCTGGCAGAGTGCTCGGGTCACCACAGGCACCCCCAACAGGAGTGAAGTTGAGTTGGCCATGCCCACCATGGCCCCTCCACCCCCCCTCTGTGGTCAAACACAACCCTGATGCGACCCTCAATGAAACAGAGTTTGACATCCTTGTTCTATAGAGTACCAACTCTTTCTATCTTTGTACATATAGTAATCTCACCCCAGTAATCATATATTGAAATAATCTTCTGAGGTTTTTTTCTGCTTTCATAGAAAACAATTTGTATTTTCTCTGGCCTTTTTCCCCCAAGTTGTATGCATATCCTCTTCTAAAAGCTCTACTAGCATACCAAACCACTCTTACTTTTCTTACTTCCTACTAAAATTATTCTAAAAAAATACTTTTAAGTTCTATTTGCAATTGTCCACTACTGATCTCCTTTACTGTGGATCTCTTTGATCTCCTGAAGAGTAAATAAGGGAGGATCGATTGTGATATGCTTGGATGCACAGAGAAAGGATGAGACAAAGCTCTCCTGCCTCAAGCAGTGAATGTGTAACTGATCTAAATAATTTTCAAAGCGTCCATAAATGCTGAAAGATATAATATTCAACCCTCCCATCCCGGACAAGGGAGACCTTAGCTATGCTGAAGATTCTTATGCCAGAGCTTTTGATGGGGTAGATGTGGCTGTCCTATCCATATATTAGAAATTGCTTTAATTGAAGGTTACAATCAGTGGTGGGTTGCCAATTCTTTTACTACTGGTTCAGGTACGCTTCTGCGCATGCGCAGAAGTATCCGGATAGGTGGGCAGAGCCTCCTGCTGCCACTACTACTGGTTCGCACGATCCTGGCTGAACCAGGAGCAACCCACCTCTGGTTACAATTGAATTTTTATCCCTGTCAATCACACTGGTTAAAAGCAGTCTACCTTATAAATGCAGACGCCAATAGTCAGTACTTGGGTTCTATTTTTTAAACATTCAGTAACCATACACTTTATTTTGACTGCATTAATGTTTTCCACCTTAGTGTTTTCTTATGAATCGGAACTTCCTGTAGCTTGACATTTGTTGAGAAAACCAATTAAACAAATTAAGCATTGCCACATCAATCTTTGGTGGGAACATGATTGGTAAAGATAAGGTCAAAAAAGGTCAAAGGGGTTAGGGTTACTATTACATGATAAACTAATATATTTTTTCTATGCACAACCCAAGACATTCTGTGGATTGATTAATCAATAAAAACAAAGCATTGGTTATAATACATTAGGTGGCATTTTCTACATACAACTCTTCTGGTAGCTTCACAGTATAAATATTAGATAATAATACTGAGTTATCCAAGACCATTATCAGTCGTACTTGGAGCCAAGTAAAACATGCTAATCATTCAGCACTGTCACAAGACCTATTTAGAAGATACTTATTGATAGCTCAAACTGTCTTGATGTGACTTGTGAGGACATGTGGCTACAGAGCCCTGCAGTAGTAAAATAGTTGGATTAAACATAGCTACATGCTCAGCTGCAATCCATAAGCAACTGTCCCATAGATGTATTAAAGATTTAAACACAGAGACTTTCTATGCACTTGAGAGCTTGCTCGGAATTGCAGCATTTTCTGGTTTAAAAATAATAGCGACTCTTAGTTGCTATCAGCCATTAAACAAAAGTTTCATGTAAAACTTAATTGCTTTTTGGCAGCATTATGTTAGCAATTGAAGGGCTTTTTTATTACTTTCCCTTTGAAGTGGATGCTAATGGGAAACAGTAAATATGATCCCTGCCTTCCTTAGCTTTTATTTGTAGGTTCAAACTATTCCACAGGAGACTCCCAGATTGTTTTATGCTATTTATTTGGAGCTAGGAGAGCAGGAAACCTATTTAACTCTATCCATCATGGGAACAGGTCACATAAACGCAGTCAGGAATCTTCCATAAGAAATAAATGTAGCCAGGTGTAAGAATAAATGAAACCATATGGTTGTAATGTGCCAAATAGGTAGGCACTGGTTTGAAGTGAGTGAATGGAATAAAGTAATTTTAACTGAAGAGGATATTTAAGATTTGTTCCCAGAAATTTGTTATGGTAATTAATTCTGCTCCCTCAACTATATATTAGTTAAGAATCCTACTCAGTCATCCTAAATTGGTGTATGAACAAGCTACCAGGAAACCTGGTTCCAAAATATTAATTTATTAATATATTTATATCTTGTCTTTATTATTTTGGTAAATACCTCAAGGTAGTGAATGCACATCATACAGTTCATTCCTCCTATTTTCCTACTGACAACCATCCTGTAAGGTTGGATAGAGAGAGAGTTTAGCCCAAGTTTAGCCAGATGGCTTTTATGTTAAGGTGGGACTAGAACTCCCAGTTCCCTGGTTTCTAGCCTTATGCCTTGGCTAAACTTCACTTAACATCCTCTCTTTCCTCAGAATTCCAGTTCTAGTTCTAGCAAACCATGTTGGTCTACATTTTAGCCCCTCCATGTGAAAGGCCCGGGCCTATTGGTCCTAACTTCCATTAAAAACGAGCTTGTGCACCTATCATACAACTATATGGATTGGTGGAAAATATTTTTCATTCCACATTCACTCACCAACCAAAAGCCTCGATTTTATTCCAATATATAGAAATCCTGGCCCTTTTTGTGCTTGCTTATGGCCATGGGGGGGGGGGAGAGACATTATATTTTAGCTGACTAAGCCACATTTTGCTGAGTATTCAAATATAGTGGTATGTCATAAGCAGTGCTTTACAAACCAGTGTGGTTGATTTTACACAAACTAAAATCCAATGTGGTTGACTTGCTTTTGATTTGGTATATGAGATCAGCTCAGCCAATGGGAGCTAGAGGTTTGCAGGACATGGAAAGCAAGGCAGATAATCCAGAACGGGGCATTTAAAAAACATTGAAGCCAGTGGTGGGTTTCAATTTTTTTTGCTACCGGTTCAGTGGGCGTGGCTAGTGGGGGGCATGTGACTGAGTGGGCATGGCCAACTTGACATCACTCACACCCATGCCCACTCAGTCACATAGATCAAATAGGTAGGGGTTAAGGGTGCATAATGTTTGTATCTTCTGGTTTTTAAATCTTTTTAAATCTTATTCTTTGGATATGTCCTTGGGGCTTGGTGGTTATTATTTTATTTGTTGACTACCCAGAGCCTCCAGGAATGGGTAGCATCTGAGCAGAGTAAGTAAATGAATGAATGAACACACAGTGATGCTGGAAGGGCAACCGGGATGTGTGATATTTTGAAGCAAAGCTTGCCACTTATCTAAATGAGATTGTGATACAAGTCTGAATGCTTGTGTCAGGGCAACAGGATACATATTTTGCCACTGTGATTAGGAATCATAGGGGCAAAATATGCCTGTGATGAAAAAGTAATGGCTGAAAAGGGAGTGGGCTAGGAGGAAGGGAACAAGAAGGGAATCAAGGAGATGAGACCTGCAGCAGAGCAGGAATTATACTGCTTAAGAAAGAATAATTCCATTGATTTAAGCAAATGTTCAATGTGAAAATGACAGAAGCTCAAAACAAAGCAGCTTACCTGCAGAAAGTCAGGACAGAGATTGAAAAGCTTTTATTGCTACCACAGATCGTATTATTGTAGGGCAAATGGCTGAATAAAATTCAGAGAAAGGATTAGGTAGAGAAATGAATAATACTGTGCAGCTCCACCGGTTTGCACTCAGTTGCTGCCTGAAGGCATACTGTGATCAACAACTGAGCCCAAGAACAAGTAACCTGCCTGTAGCCAAGTGTGTGTGTGTGTTTGTGTGTGTGCTTTCTGCAAGTAAACTGCTTTGTTTTGAATTTCTGTCATTTTCACATGGAACATTTACTTAAACCAATGGAATTATTCTTTTTTAAGCAGTAAAATTTCTGAATATTCAGAAATTTTACTGCTTAAAAAAGAATAATTCCATTTGTTTATGAAAATGTTCCATGTGCTGTGGCAGTTATTTCCACTGTTTTTGTTTCTTCGTAACAGGTCCGGCAAAAACCTCTTGCAAAGCCAGCAATTGGTCTGGATGGACTTCGGCTACTATCTTAGAAGGCAACTTTTTATAGAAAGTGGAAAAAATATAGTTTTGTGCAGCAGTTGGTCAATGGTATGAGTGCAAGAATGACCTTGGGACTGAACTCTTTGCCTATACCGTTTCAAGCTTGTATTCTGTGAGTATTTAGTGAAGTAAACAGAAGAAACTGAGGTAATTGCACTGTCTTACATGATTCTCTTCTACCTTCATTGAATTGAGTGCTTCAGTTATAAGAAAATCAGAAGTTTAGAAATCCAGCAGAAAAAGATCAGCGGTTAGACATTTTGAAGACGAGGAGACACCAAAGTGCATGCTTCTTTAATTTTCTCTTCCTAAATCCTTTTTCTTTTTCTGTTTTTCCCTCTCAAGGGTCTGGTTCTCTTTTTGTAGATTTTTACTGTTGGCATACACCAGTGCTCAGCCTTCAAGCGAGAGGCATACCAACCCAACCACCCGTGTCCAGCTCATTTCAATAGCTTTGCATGTCAGGTACAAAAGACCATAGTGAGCATCATAAATGCTTGCAGCTGAATGGATTTACTGGCTCTCTGAAGGCAGGCTGCCCAATGGCAAACGGCGGGAAGATTTACAAATGTTTTCAGCCATGCGCCCAGAGCTGCTGGAGAGCAAGAGAACCTTTTTGACCTGCTGTAAGGGCCAGGAACAGAATGCTTTGAGTTACCCTCTCTCCTGCCCCAGTCTCTTCTCACTGTACAGTATTCTATTAGGTGTCATTTTTAAACACATGTCTTGGGAGCATAGTTTTGCCAATAAGACTCGTCCTGAATGAAAAGCTATAGTCCTAGTAAACATCAGCCATTCTATGGATGTGCCCAGCTGCATGTTTAGAGCCAAAGCACTTACCTCATGGCTCCACCCAAAGGCTTGTGGGGGGGGGAGGGACAGGCCTGTGTGCATGTATTCAGCCTTAATTTTGTAGCCCTCATATTTATGCTGAATGCAGTTCAACATTATCGATGTTCACTGGCATTGTGAACCCTTCCATTAGATTTACAAAATTAAATGTAGATTTTTTTAAAAATGTATCTGAAATCTCGAGATTTCTGAATACTTGCAAGAGTTCAGATGAAATCTTGATCCTTCCTTTTCTTTCTTTCTTTCTTTCTTTCTTTCTTTCTTTCTTTCTTTCTTTCTTTCTTTCTTTCCTTCCTTCCTTCCTTCCTTCCTTCCTTCCTTCTTTTTCTTCTTTTTCTTTCATTCTCTAACACATACATTGTAAATTATTTTCAAATTGCATTAATTTTATATTAAAATATCAATGTCATTGCATGAAATTGCCTAACAATGCATCACAGCCGTAAAAAGATACTGACTCTTACCTCACTCGCATAATATGTCCTACTTTCCAATGAATAGGAGAACAGGGGAGTGATCATTCCTATTATTCCTGAATCAAATTCTATAAATTAAACTGTGATGTATATCTGCTTCACCCTTACCCTTCCCTAATAATTTGACCTAATTAACCTAGTAATCAGTGCTTCAGCCTTTAGTGTGGAAAAATCATGGAGTGAAATGTGAGAGAAGATATTGGAAGGCTGTTTGTGATGTGTATCTGTGTGTGTGTGTGTGTGTGTGTGTGTGTGCACATGAATGTGTCCATGTGTGCGCATAAATGCATGTGTGAACTGGCCATGGTTTCTGCTGATGTATCCAGTGCTATATTGGGATGGAGGCATGAAAAGCATTGACCTTAATTGTCTTTGAAAGTCATTGAGATTGATGCTAGAATTGTTACTGCTTAGTCTTAGAACATCAGCCTTTCTTTTCTGCTGCAGCACCAGGTAAAATACAGGTAACCATGATCAGGTTGAATGTTATGCTACAAGTCAGGACTGAATTGAGAAATGGTGATGTAATCTCCAATTTCAGTTTCTTTCTTTCTTTATTGTAATTGGAGATCAAAGCAGATTTTCCTAGTAGAACCCTTTAGCTGAATATAGGGAGGCCGGGAATTGAGATTGATATATGCAATGTATTGCCCTTCATGCACTCAGCGAAAGGGTGATCGTTTTAGCAAACAGACTCTTTTGATAATCCTTGTGCTGCTTTTTTATTTTAAGATTAAATACATCCCCACCATTATATAATTGTATCTCTGACTATACTTCCTTAAATTTCTGCAAATTGCAACGAAGAACTAATTTAAGAACGAAGAAACCAGAACTACCATAATTTAAAAAATCATAATCTTGGTTTTTTTCATTTCAACCACCCAGAGTCATTAGGAGTTGGGCAGCATATACATTTAATAAATTATCAGTTATAATGATGATGGTTGGTTATGCAAGTCAGCCAGATGTTTAGACTGGATAAGGCATTTCTATCATCTCTTGATTCCTTCTCAGGGACCTGGGTGGGAAAGGCAAATGTGGATGTTTGATGGTGTTAAAGGTATTGTTGTAAGCCTGTTCCAAGTAAAGTTGCCTTTTGCAATTGACTAATGATCATTTTGATAATGCTGATGGTTTTCACCTGGAATGTCTATACTATTGTCACTACCTTGGCTTTCTTTTGCCATGGTTTGTTTATTATTATTATTATTATTATTATTATTATTATTAACAATAATTTATTATTAATTTGGTATTAATATAATTAGTATACCTAGTATTAATATAATTTATATGTTGTGTAATATAATTAATAATTTATTATTTTTTGTATTAATAATACAGGGCGGGGCATAACCTTTTCCTAGGGGGTCACAGCAACACTTGTAATAACAACACAAATAATTCATACACCATTCGAAAGCCCATCAAAAACTGAGTTTATTGACACGATTTAATAGTCAGTATGACCACCATTAGCCCTTCGAACAGCATTCAAACGAGGTGGATAAGAACACAACAAATCTTCAAACAGTTCCGTTCGATTTTCCAGATTTTTCAACACAGTTTCCAAATTCATTCTCAAAGTTTCAACCGAAACAAATTTAACATTTAATAGCTCATTCAATTCAGTTTTTTATGGGCTTTAAAATGAGGTGTCGCGGAAGTTGTAAACTGCTGTCGATCTTGCTGTGACCCCCTAGGAAAAGGTTATGCCCCGCCCTCTGGAAAATCTGGAAAATCGAACGGAACTGTTTGAAGATTTGTTGTGTTCTTATCCACCTCGTTTGAATGCTGTTCGAAGGGCTAATGGTGGTCATACTGACTATTAAATCGTGTCAATAAACTCAGTTTTTGATGGGCTTTCGAATGGTGTATGAATTATTTGTGTTGTTATTACAAGTGTTGCTGTGACCCCCTAGGAAAAGGTTATGCCCCGCCCTGTACTTTTTAAATAACAACAACAACAGCCATCATCATCATCATCAGGCACTTGGTACCATGTCCAGGATTTTTACAAAATACATCAATACATTGCAGCTTCCTGCAATAGGACCAGCGGAACTGCAAAAAACTGTGCTACTCTGAACATCGTACATGTTAAGAAGATACTTGGTTGGTACCTAGGACGCTGGCAGCAACCCGTATAAACCATCAGTGCCAGTCAATAATATTTGTGATACATTTTTAAATGTTCAGTTGATTGAGTTTTATGTAGAATAATAATAATGTCCCGATTGTAATTGGAGCCCTTGGAGCAATACCCAAAGGGCTACCTCGCTATTTGGAAATTTTAAATTTATCAGACTTGAACATTCTGATTCTACAAAAAACTTGGAACAGCTTATATCCTCCGACATTACCTTAACAGTTCCTAGGTCTTTGGTTAGGACTCGAGCTGTTGAGCTACCAACCATCCCCAAAGGCTGTGAATCTCACCAAAGATTAATCACGTAATAATAATAATAATATAAAGCAAGCAAAGATAGCACCACTAGTTATAGGCACCTTGGATGCAATTCCAAAACAACTGGAGCACCACTTGAATATCATTGGTATTGACAAATTTGCCATCAGTCAATTCCAGAAGGCGGCTTTACTTGGAACTGCTTCCATCCTGTGATGATATCTGTAACACCATCAAACCATCAACCATCCAAAATCTGCCTATTCCAGGTCCTTGGTAAGGACTTGACAGGTACACAAAAATGCCAAACCCAACCGGAACATCTGGGTGACTGTGCAATGATCAACAATAATAATAGTAATGCATATGTCTGATATACATATTTCCTCAGAATCCTAAATAAAACAAAACTCTTTAAAATATATTCTTTCATTTATCTATTTTTCTCTTGTTTACTCTCATTTTAAATGAGAAAGGAGAAATGTTTAGATTTGTAATTCATTGCTTAAAATGATATAAACAATCACTGATCTCTTTGTATTTATGCAATTTCCTTCCTCTTCCTTATGTTTCTTGTTTGTTTGGGTAATATTCTAAGGTCATTTTTGATACATATGTACAAAAAATATACATTTTTGAAAAAGAACCTCAGAAGTATTTATAGTAAGTCTTTCACTTCCTGCATATACTCCAAGTATTGGCAATAGTACATTCAAAACACTAGTTATATTGTAAACTATGCAATGTTATATCATAAAGGGAAAGCAAAACTAGCGGATTATAATTATGTTTGTATATTATTCAGAGAAATAGATTTGGTTTTAGTATCCTTGAAAATATGTTGATTATAACATCCTTATTACAGGAACAGATGCTGTATATTCCAATGGAGTTATATACTGTACTACTTTTTTGTGCAAAGTGAAAAACGAGGAACGTTGGCCTGGTTCAGAGATAGTCTCAGACCAATATTTATACTTTTGCTTCTTTCTTACCATCTCCCCTCAGCAGTAACGCAGGATCGCTTAGGTGTATAAAAAGAGGTTTTTCTGACACCCAACATGGGAAGCTCTTGTTTAATCTTTGAATAGCACAAAGCAGTTTTCTCCTTTTAGAGTGCTTTGTAGGAAGGCTGCACAAAGCTTTGAAGAGGTGCTTTACTTCACTGAAGGTCGGAGCGTAGAAGTCCCTTGAGCTGCTTAACAAAGCAAGACAATCCCCCAGTTGCAAAAGTGAAATGAAGCAACTACACTGGTTTAGCTTTCTCTGCTTTACAGCCCTTCTCATCTTTTTTTCCACAGCTTGTGCAGTGCTGGTTGAAAGGTTACCTAACTGAAAGCTGGAAATTTCAGCAAAGGCTACAGAGTTCGTCTGCTCATCAAACAGGTGGCAAAGCTTGTAAGATGCATACTGAGGGGCTTCTAGGTTGAGCAGCTTCATTGAACCCGGCAAGCAATCTCATGGTGGGCCTGAAGCTGTGCAGCCTGAAAGGATGATAGCCAGGGCTGGGAACAAAGCTGAGAGGAACCTCCTTCTGTAAGAATGAGCCCAAAGCAATTTGAAGAGAGGATTTGTGGAAGCAAATTCTGTTGTCTCTCTGATGTAAATCTCTTTGACAATCTGCTTTGTGCAGGTTGTGGACAAAGTTTGGACTGTGATTCTTTTTAGATTGTGTGTGTATGTATGTATACAGTGGTGGGATCCTGCCGGTTTAGCAACCAATTTGGTGATCATGTGTTTCACACACGTGCACACTCTGCATGCTGACATACGTTCCACGTGCATGCACAGTTTTAACAAAACTTACCTCCACATTCTGGGGAGTAACACAGCTGAGGCGTAGCAATCTGCTCTGCTGTGCGACTCATCTGAGAGGATATAGGTAAGTAAAGCACAGGGGTGGGTGGCAGAGGTGGGTTGCTACCGGTTCGCACTGGTTCAGGTGAACCAGTAGTGGAAATTGGGACTGGGCTGCCAAACTGGTAGGGATGGCAGTCTCACCATGCCCCCAAACAAGTTCCCTGGTTGCCAGGGCATGGTTTTTTTTTAAATTTACAGGCAACTGCACATGTGCGCGGAGCATCCAGCCAGCAGTAACGCTGACAGCAACTCATCCCTGGTGGGCGGGCGGGCCCACCTGATCGGCAAAGCTACCGGTTCGTCCGAACTGTCCAAACCAGCTGAATCCAAACCTCTGCATGTATGTGTATATTATATACACATACTTGCACTTACATACATACATATACTATCTAAAAACTAAGTCCAATGTTTGAATCGCAGTCCAACTTTGTTTATATATTTGCAATAGTAAAAATGCCCAGTGAGCTTACACCATAGCAGATTGCTCTTCCTCTGCAGAGTGCTTCTCTAGAATGTTTCATGAAATGATTATATCGCTATTTAACAATCAACTTGTGCGCAAAGAAAGCAAGTTGGATTGTATATTACCTTGGAAAATTTCAGCAATGATATTAGACACTTCCTCTGATCCCTGTAGTGGAAGGATGGCTGACCAAGCTATAGAAACCTAGATCTCGTTTAGTGACCTTTTCTCCGTTATAAAGGTGATGAAAAGCAACTTTACGACCAATTCTAGCATTTATGACATTTGCAGGTCCATAAAGCAAAGGAAAGTTGAAGTAAGATCACAGCACAGATGCTATTTCATTTTGAGGCCACTTTGTTAATGACTAAATTGCCAATCCCAGTTGCAATTTTTAATCATCTTTTATAATATGAAACATGGATCAGTACCAGTTCAAAATTTAGGTTTATATATACTGGTACACAAAATCTATATTTCAACTCTATGGGATACCTAAATCAGAAGAGATTTTTAGCCATATGGACCAAACTTACTGTATTCAACTTTGGTGATTTTTTCCATGTTGACCATAGTTTTTGATAATCATTTTTAGTTAAGTTCAATCGTGATTCTTAACCATTAACATGTGTGTGTTTGTGTGCATAAATGTTATATTAGAAAACCATAATACCAATGACATTTTAAAATCCTGGTTTACCCATATTGTAGTTTCTTTTCTTTTTATCTTTTCTCTGTTTTATATATTTTCTTCAATAAAAATACAAAAAAGTTAGATTGTTTAAAATGAAAATCCTCTAAAGTCTGTTAGGTTATAGATCTGTTGAATATGAAATCCTAAGAGATTCCAAAATTTATTTGAGAAGGGTGGATGCCGCTCCAGTTATTTTGATAAGTAAAAAAGAAAAACCAATATTTCTGACTGTAACATGAATTGATATCATTAGTTCTTTGGGGACTTCATTTATAGCCGTATGATTTTCAGTAATAACAATGATCCCCACCACAGTCTATAAGAAATTATTCAAGTCCCATTCATTTCAGTACAAGACATGACAAGTTAAAATGTCTTACATTTACTCAACAAAGGGTGAATCAGTTCCATTTTGATTAATGGCTTCTTTTTAAATGGATATGTGTTCATAAAATACTCATAACCCTAAGGAAAGTTGCTTGTTTATTTCAGGAGTTATTAAAGATGTTTATAATAACGCACTGCGGTTTAGTATGGTATGAGCAAATCTCTTGTTTCTCCCCATCTGCTTTATCACCGTTCTTGCCTCAGTTGTTAAGTGAATAACTGCAGATGTTAAGTTAGTAATACAGTTGTTAAGGTAATCTGGCTTCTCCCTTTGCATGTCAGAAGGTCACAAAAGATGATCATGTAACCCCAGGACAGCGCAATAGCCATCAATAGGAGTCCGTTGCCAAGCCTCTGAAATTTGATCACATGACCATGGGGATGCTGCAATGGTTGTAAGTGTAAAAAACAATCATAAGTCACTTTTTTCAGTGATATTCTGACTTTAAATGGTCACTAAATGAATGATTGTAAGTCAACGACTACATGTAGTCTTTTGGGCTAGATAGAGAAATCTATCGGGTTCCAATGTTTTGTATCTCCAATTCTTCCTTTCAGAAAGTTATTTGGTAAAAATTGATTTAAAAAATGATAATCATCTGAAATCTGTGGAATATGTGACTTTTAAAAGTCTCAGATATGCAACTGTATTTTAGTCATACTAAGAGCTATTGAATATTTGTCATTTAGTAGATCATATATCTGGTCTTTCAATTCTATCACATTTGATGGTTAAAAGAATAGTAAAACTGGTGATTAATAGTTTCAGAACCAAATGATAACAGCTAAAATGGTCACTTGAACCCAATTTTTTTCTCACCCGTTTGTGTTTAGATATTCAATCTGTCCCCTCAACCCCCATTTGCATTTTAATGCATATTGTCACAATGAAATATATATTCTGCCCAGAGGATTCTCTGGCCAAATATAAAATCTCAAGTGAGGAATAGGCCTGTTGGCAAAACTATATATTAACAGAAACCAGCAGTTATGGTTAAAAATGATTTCTCTATCTTGCTTCAGTGCTTCATCTCTTGATATCCTAATAATCAGTGATGCCATCAGATTGGATTAGTTAGAAAAAAAGTTGGTTTGTTAATCCATAAAACCGAACGTAGTAGCAGTGAACCTGCTACAACACTGGTGCCTAGGGTGTTTTTCAGATTTTCTTTCCATCTCATAGACAAACGTATCTCTACAAAGATTTGGTGAATTAACATTAAGTTTAGGAAAATCAAGGAAGGAAAATGAGTCTAAAATTAACTTCATCAGTAGCCTGTCACTCTATTTTAGAACAAATACATAAAAAGCTTTCTATAGTTTGTATGAACTATGCCAATCTATTCCACCATTCGTCCTACCTACTGGATTACAAGTCCCAGAGTTTTTAGTCAACGGAAACATATTGATCATCTCTATGGCACCACAGACTCCAATTTAATAAGAAATTGGTTATTTTATATCTCAGAATTTGAAACTGCAGAGTTCCCTACAGGTAGCTCAATCTAGAGAGAAGAGAAGCAGCATTCTAGGGTAGAAGTGACAAAGAGACAATTGATTCAAAGGCAGGCTTTCATTAGTAACCATGATCTCCACTTAGCTTGCATTGCCTTTATAATGTTGAGATCTAGAGTTCTAGTAGAGTTCAAGCCATCCATGTTTTTAATGGACTATCATTAAAACAATTCCTTTCTACCAAGTGCCTGTTTCCTCTTTAATTTTCATCGAAAGGCACCTGTTAAAATATTCATAGCAACCTTGTCCTGTTCCATTTTAATAACCAAGAGACAGAGAAGCCCCCACAAACCTGTAATGTAATTTTTTTTATTACTTGACCAATTGCAATGGTATGTGCTTGCAATAAGGCTGAGGAAATTTCCTTTGGGAAAGAGGGAATGTTGCTTGGAGGCAGGGGACGGTGGGGGAGAAGACACATTACATATAAAGTGGTTTCAGGAAAGATTATTAACTTGAAATTGCCCTACAGACATGTATAAGATTGAGGAAGTTGAACTCCCATTGGGATTTCCATCACTTAGTCTGTTCTGTTAACAGCACTGCCCCAAAGCTCTCCATTAGCCTTCAGAACAGGCTGCAAAAGAAATGTAAAACAGATGAGGTATTCTCCTGGAGTCTATGTGTTGAAGCAATCCAGAGTCTCAGATTTGTGTCTGTGTGTGTCGGGGTCCATATGCCACCACGTTAGCTCTGTCTAACCTTACAACATTCTGACAACAAGAAAAATGATGGTTATTTACACTGGCGACCATTTGGCTTACAAAATTTATAAGGTCAACCAGCTGGGCTGAAAGCCTCATTTTGAAATTTCGATTTGCAGACCAAGCATCCTGTCAAGCCTTCCTTGGCTTGTAAAATGTCTCCTACCTGAATGGGAACAGAACTGGGGAGGGCAATCAAGAGTTGCTGCCGTTTGATTGGTTCCACCTTGGCAGGATGCTGCCATTTCATTGGTTCCACTTTGGGAGCACTCATTTTAGCTGGTCACAGTGTTAGCAGGTCAAATTAAAGCACGGAGACTGCAGCTAGTCCAGAATGCAGCTGCGCGAGCGATATTGGGTGTACCAAGGTACACCCATGTTACACCTGTCCTCCGCGAGCTGCACTGGTTACAAATCGGTCTCTGGATGCAATTCAAGGTGTTGGTTATTACCTTTAAAGCCCTATATGGCTTAGGGCCAGCATACCTGCGAGACCGCCTACTGCCACAGACCTCCCAGCGGCCGGTGAGATCCCACAGATTGGGCCTCCTTCAGATGCCGTCAGCCAGACAATGTCGGCTGGCGGCTTCCCAGAGGAGAGCCTTCTCTGTGGCCGCTCCGATCCTTTGGAATGAGCTACCCCCAGAGATCCGGACCTTACCCACTCTCATGGCCTTCAGGAAAGCTGTTAAAACCTGGCTATTCCGGCAGGCCTGGGGCTGTTGACCTCATTGTTGAGGTCCAGCCCCGATTAGAATGAATGCATGTGTTGTGATTTTAAATCTGTCTTTTTTATTATTTCTTTCTTCCTCTTCTTTTTGTAAGCCGCCCGGAGTCCTTCAGGATTGGGCGGCATAGAAATTCTATTAATAAATAAATAAATAAATGAATGAATGAATAAATAAATAAATCTTACCATGCTTTTAAAAAATCCCTTTTGAAAAGCAAATTAAGAAAGAAAATAAAAGAAGCCAATGCCATTGCTTGATAAAGATGGGTTATGTAGGAGGAGGAACTATTTTACAATAAAGTAGGGAAATTTGTGTTGCTATAAACATTATAAGCCAAATACTGATTCAATTTTAGGTATTCTTGGGCATCTGCTGGAAATCCAGTGCCCAAAAGGGCACTTCCTGAAATGTGTCCAAAATGTTAACCACATCTCAATTAATCAATATGCAAATTGTCAAGATAAATTCAAAAAGTATAGATTGATTCATTAAAATATTACTTCTTCTTTTACCATTCAAGCTGCATATTAAAATTAGCTGGCATGTTTTGCCTGGTGATCTGGCTCACACCATGATTCAGAAGTAGAAAGTCCTCTTTTAAATAATTTTAATTCCTTTAATAACTTACAATATAGAGATCAGACTAAAAAGAGGGAGACCATGAGTTCTAGTCCTGTCTTAGCCAAGAAACCCAGCTGGGTGACCTTGGGCCAGTCCCTCTCTCAGCTCAACTCACCTTGAGTTATTTATAAAAGTAATAAAGGTGTGATACAAATGAATAAAATAAATAGATCAAGATAATCTTTATGGTTTGGCTGAAATGAATTTTTGAGAAAATATAATCAAAAATATATTAACAGTGATAGAGAACATCTCAAGAAAGTTCAGGTAGAGCAATGAATTGGTGATACACTAGAGCTTCAGAGGTAGGGCTTCAACAATACAGCATTATATCAATTTCAAGAATTTATTACTTGACTATTCAGAGCTATAAAAATGAACTCGCAGAAATTCAGTCTCAAAAATTCACAGGTTATTATTGCAATTAGAAATAGGAGATCCAAGCAATGGTGGTTGTGGCTTAAAGTAAACTTGGGATGCTGACATTGGTAAATCCATATAGTAGACAAATTGGTAGGAATTATGGAAATCAGATAGATTCACACTTACATACCTTCAATGCAAGAACGGCAATGGAAAATTATATATCACCGGCACTTGACCTCATAGAAATTTAATTTTGTACTATACTGGGTTTTTAATTGTTTTATGATTATTTGCCTCCCAGATTAACTTGTTTGAAGTCAAACTTATTATCAAACTTATTCGTCCAAATGTTAGAGAGGTTATTTTAAAAAAAGGATCATTCTGTCATTTATTATGGTTGTGTGATAAAGCTATACAATTTTGGTAAGGAGATCAGTACCATTACTAAAAAAAAGAATTGGATGTGCCCCAGAGTTACGCTTACTGCATTTATATACAGGGCCAAGCTTAAAAAAATAAGGAAATTATTATTATTAATTTTAGTAGCTAAAATAATAATTGCCCAACATTGAAAAATTGTGGATGACATAACAACTAAGATGTGGACTAACAGGTCCTCTTCAATTGCCATATTAGACAAAAAAACAGAGTTAAAATATTGAGACATCAGAGGCAGGAATCACAATTCTATCACATTTGAATGGATTTTATGGCTTACCTCAATAGTAATAAACCACACTATCATAATACTTTATACATATAATATGACACATTTACAGTACAGTACCTGTCTCTTAATTTTAGTATATTCTATATCTTTTTCCCTTGATGAATCTTGAATTTAAATTAATTTAGTTGCTTAATAATATTTGTTTTGTATAAAACTGAAGATTTGTTCACGTAGTGATTTGCAAAGTAAAATGTGCCCCTTTAAATAAGCTCGATTTTAATTCTGGCATTATTTTTATTGTCTTGCTCTAGAGTAGGGTTTTACTGTTGATCATTGTATTTGTTTTTATTGAAGACTGCTTTGTTCTTTGTATACCACCTTAGGCTCCTTCAGGATAAAGAACTCTGCTTAAAATAAACAATAATTAAAAAAGCATTTTTGTTCTGTTCAATAATAAATTGTAGTCTGAGCACATCAAACGATCAACGGCAAGTCAGAATAGCAACCAAGATCTGGTTTGTTTAAGGAACAACAAGCAATTGATCAAAGATTCATATAAAAAGGATAACAAGAATGAAATCAAATGTATATGGGAAAAACAGAAACAAACAAACAACTGGGTTGGTTTAACAGAATGCAAAGGCTGTACAAAATCTCAGCCAGACTTTACAGCTGAAGTCTAAAGGCACAAAGGTCCTTTAGCAGTAGGCTTAATTGTCTCTGCCAGCCAAACTGCTTGCAGGTTGGTGCTCAGCAATTAAACTGCCAGCCTTGAAATAATAAATCTTTCTTCAGCTCTCTTGAGAAAATACGCATGTAACAAGCATTTTGCATTTTCCTTTTGCAGTGTTCTCCATCTTACAGTCTCAGTGGGTATTAGTGAGTTGGTGTCTTTTGGAAAGCAAATATAAACTCTTTTAAGGAAGCAAGCGCTTATCCTTAACACAAAGCAGGCAACCTTTCATGTCTGAGGACCACAGTTAGCATTTGGAAGGAGGCCACATGCAAGGGGAGGCGATGAAAAGGAGCAACAATGGGCGCTAAGATGTTTTCCTACTAGATTTTGGAGAGGGTTTTTAATTCCCTTAATGTTTAAGGCTTACACCACAATCCTAATGTGCTGCAAATAGTGCTTCACAATACAGCAGACTGCAAAAAATAGGTATGGAGGGGTCATATTTAGAAAAATTATTAGGACAAAGAGATTTCTTGTATTTCATGCATATCACATATGCTGTTTGAGGCTCATTTTCATATCCGCACAACTGTTGTACAAACATGTTCGTGCCATGTCCTCACAATGGTGCTCTTGTCTTTTCCCTAGCATATAGATAAGACAACTTAAAGCTGTCTTTGGCAGGTCCAGTAATCTTCTTTTGATGAACTTTGGGCCATCACTAACTAGTGAAGGACATGAAGCTGGATCTCCACTAGGCATTTTACACAAGTGGTTATGAAAGATTTTTTTTTTTTTTAAGAGAACAAGGTTGGAAGGAGAGGTGGTATTCAGCAGGTTCTGACCAGTCCTGGAGAACTGGTAGCAGAAATTTTGAGTAGTTTGGAGAACCAGTAAATCCCACCTCTGACTGGCCCTGCCCTCATCTATTCTCTGCCTCCTAAGTCCCAGCTGATCGGGAGGGTATGGAGATTTTACAGTATCCTTTCCCTGCCACGCCCACCAAGCCACACCACACCCAACACACCCACAGAACCGGTAGTAAAAATGTTTTGAATCCCACCACTGGTTGGAAGGGACTTTGGATGTCATTTAGTCTAACCCCCTGTTTAAGCAGGAAACCCTGCACCATTTCAGAAAAAAATGGCTGTCCAGCCTCTTCTTGAAAGCCTCCAGTGATGGTGCACCCACAACGTCTGAAGGAAAGCCATTCGACTGATTGATCTTACCTTTAGGAAATTTCTCCTTGGTTCAAGGTTGCTTCCCTCCATGATTAGTTTCCATCCATTGTTTCTTGCCTTGCCTTGTGGTGCTTTGGAAAATAGTTTGAGCCCCCTCATCTTTGTGACAGCCCCCCCCCCCAAATTGGAACACTGCTATCATGTCACATTTGTTTCATTGTGTGGATGCATGGCATGATTCTGAAAACAGCTGCCTGGACTGTATTTTGGTACTGCTGTCACTTCCAGAATAGCGCCATATGGCCAAGCGATCCATTTTACTGCTTTAATGTGGTTTGCCCAGTGCTGCAGAAGCTTTCTACAGCTTTCAGATACTTCTGCAGCACTGTGCAGAGCCCACTAAGGCAGGATTGGTTAATTAATTTGACCAATCCTATTCTTAGGATGGCATACTGTACATGGCCAATTACAATTCTGTCCTCTACTAGAGAGTTTGCTATGTCCATCTTTGTGTTACACTGGGGGTTTCAGATCAGATCTGAGAGATGGAGCTCACCAGGTGATTTCAATCAGGGGCAGAAAAGATTAGAGATATCTGCTTTCCTTCATCCAATTTAAAGATTACTTCAAATGTCCCCACAGCACACAGGATACCAATTTTGCCCCATGTCTTAGAACAGTCCTAGTCTGGGATTTTCTTCCTTTGCTTCAGTGGGAGACTGTGAATCATGGAAGGACTTGACTTTAAAGAAATTAACTAGAACATATCTCTGATTTATTAAGAGAAAACTGAAACAAAATTTCTTTGTCTTGCCCCAAGAATACATAACAAGGAGCTGCAGAAGTATCTCACTACAACATCACATTCTAGATTAAAAACACACTTTGTGTATGCTTAGTTTAGGACACACCTTTCTATAAAAGGATGGGAGGCCTGGGGTATGTATGAAGTTACCACTTTTAATTGTTCAATAATGATGCTTTTAATATATGATAATATATTAAATATATTATAATATATTATAATATATTTTAATGATAATATTGACTGCTGTGACATTAAGCAGAACAAATAATATGATTTTTTTGTCTAAAACTAAAAGGATAGGTTGATTTTGGACATTTAGTTTAGTTTAGTTTACTTTATTGTCATTGCACCTTGTACAATGGAATTGAATGCCATCTTCAGTTTACATTATAACTATAAAAATAAAACACAAACACACATCCTTCACCTTCTATACAATTGAATTGAAAACCCATGATATTGCATTAATATTGCACTATACAGTAGAATTCTACAGTAATTCAAGTTACTGCTCTGGGATAGAAGCTTACTATTTGGGGTGGGGTGGGGTTAGGTGGAGAAGGGAAAATCAGGACATATATTTTAAAATAAAGCAAACAAACAACAGATTTTTAGGCATCAGGGCAGCATGAGGGTTTACTATAAATAGCAGTCATTGATCTTTAAATATTTTCATGAAACATTAAGTAATCATGTAATACAGCTAAAGGTTTATTGCTAAGAAACAGTTATTTCCAATAAATTTTCAAAACATGGGTTTGTAGGAGGTACATTAACAGTCTGTAATTTAGGACTAAATATAAATTCATAACTTCAAATACTCTGAAGATGTCATTTTATTATTATAAAAATATTGATCCTACCCTATCTTTATAATATCAATGTAGCAGAGAAATTTCAGATGTACAACACAGAATGAGAATTGATATTCTGATCCCAAGAGAATCAATTCAGATCATATGAAACTTTTTAATTTGATAAAAATGTTTCCTGATTTCATATTGATCAGACATGTGTTCACTGAAAAAAAAAAATTTAGATTGTGACTGAAAATAACTGCATTAAATTGATTCAGAAGTCCTGTTCATCTTGGGTCTGAATCTGGATTTTGATTCAGAAATTTGAATCCCTCTACTGCCCATTCGATATATTTAGGAAAAACAGCAAAGGTGTATAACCTGCTTTTTTTATTTCAAACAGTGAAATCTGCCAGAATAGTAGCCTCTATAAAGCGATGAAGCTTGTTAAATGTCAAACAGAGTTGTAAAGCATATATAATAACGTTTTGTTCCAGAAATTTGTCAAAGTTAAGAGTGTGAGGGCAACTTGGAATGATTAAACATATTTCTGTTTACCCAGGATAAAAAGAATAGATTTAACCCACCCTATTCAAAGATCCTCATCCTGAACTTCTTCCTGTTGTAAAAGGCAATTCCACAACACATGCAAAAAAATAGAAAAAAAGAGTCAGTTGTTCAGGTAAAATTCCAGAGTTGTAAAGGGAAGAAAGAAAAGTGGTATTGGATTCAGTTTGGCATGACTATTGTAAAATCTGAGCAATCCTTGTGATAAGACCATGTATAATATTCTTGAGAAGACTATAGATACCTTGCATGAGGCCCTTAGTTTGCTGTACTTCATTGTTTTCTAGTTATCACATCCATTACAGTTGCATGATGACATTTTGAAAGCTGAGTGATTGATTGCTCTCTTCATGGAAAGACCAACAAGTTAATCTCTTATATGTCTACTATTAACCTCCAACAATCAGCTCTAGCACAGTCAGGCAGAGACATTAAGGCTCATAACTACGCTTTTCTGAACCCTATAGGATCCAAATTCCTCTGGAAATGTAATTATATTGTCTCAAAATAAAAAGCAATGGGTAATATTTTTTTAAAAAAAATAAGGAACTTGCCTCAACTTGCCAGCTCTGATCTCTGAAATTTGTCATCTCTTCATAGCAACATAGTTTTCTTGTACATTTTAATTTATGATTTGGTTCTAGTGAATATAATTTATAGGCATTTGAAAGACAGGTAGCTCAAAACTGTGCGTACCCATTTCAAAGAGCTGCAACATGCTTCCTTGACTCTGAATGTGCTTCCTTCCAAATTTTATCTAGTTTTGATCAAAGAGGTATTTGCATAGCCATTTTAAAACTCAGTAATGGAAGAGTGCAACCAGAGTGAATTAGACTGACCCAGAGGCCATCTGAGCACATTCAATCATTTCTTGAGCTCAAGATTTCTCCTCAACTTGGACTGGCAACCTCTAAAGAGCCTTAAAGTATGCTAAGAGGTTCTAGGCTCATGTAAGATGGCTGTGCTTGGTCTTAGTGAGGTACTTTGGTCCTCACTAAGTGAGGTCCTACCACAGCTTTTTGCACTACAGCCCAGAAGTCACAAGATTTATCCAGACAAGGGAATTTGTGTCACTCCACTCTTATTGGGCAACTTCAGCATCATGAATTCAAAGCACTTTATCAAAGGGTTGCACAGTTCTAATAATTATCTTTAAATGATGAGTTTAAAAAAAAAACTTGACACTCAATTACTTTTATATTTCTTGGCAAAGCTAGATGAAATTTCCAAGCAAGGCTGACCTTTCCTGGGCTAAGTCAGAAGATGAGGGAATTGAAGGGGAAAAATTGAGTTCTTTCTAGTTTCTCAGCTTTGGATTCCCACTTGTTATTAAAGCATAAGAACCATAATTTCCTGGAAGCATTTTTTTACAAAATAATGAGAAGAATTAAACAGGCCCTTTTAAAAAGTAGATATTTAAGCTTCATATTCTATTAACTATGTTTTCAATTTGTATCCGATAATAAATATAGTTGGATAAGGAAGATGGCTTGAAGTTGTCACAAGCCAATCACTAACCAGCACTGAAACTGCTGAGGTTTATTGAGGTTTTATTTGCATTTGTAGGCCGCCCTTTTCCCTGAGGGGACTCAGGGCGGCTCACAGAAAACCAGGGAAACCTGGTTGCCCTGCAACTAGGCTATGTGAAAAGAAATTGCCATGTGTGGCTGAGCAAATACTATTGAAAATGACATAATCTTAAGGCTTATTCCTCTCTCTCTCTCTCTGTCTTTGCAAAGTCTTGCAAACACTGGGTCAAAATAATAATAATAATTTATTATGCCTACCCACATCAAAAATGTATATCTTAAATGATAAGATACCAAGGCATTCTAGAAAAAATATTGTCTTGTGGGGATTGTATGGCTTCTAGATGTTGAGTAACCACCATAGCCAGTGATGAAATGGTGCAACATCTCAAGAGTTGCATGTTTGCCATCCCTAGAGTATTAAATGCTGAGCTGAGTCCATTTGTCTTTTCCATCTTTGTAATGACATCTTGTGTATTAATTGACAGGAGAAAAATGGGATATAAATTAATTAAAGTAATAAAAAATTACTCAGAGAATTTTAGCTGCTTTATAAAGATACCGTTAGTCATTATCAAACTCGGACTGGAAGGCGCATTTCTAAAAATCTGTATATGAAAAGAAAAAATGTTTATTATCAATAAAGTTTCTAGCTTGAGGCTGTATCCAAACAAATGCAGTTAAGGAGACCTTGTTGTTATTCCATATGATGTTAAAGCAAGTAATCACATCTGGATTCCACATATGTGGATCCACAGGTAGGTCCAAGTGATGGTAATCAAACATGACATTCAAACATGATGAAAAATGTTTATTTAGCATTGCAGAACAGCCTTCCTGAACTTAAGGAAGACCTTGCTTATTCTGTTCCATTCCTTATTCCATTCCTTAAAATGGAATAGATCTAATCTCATTTTCCTATCTAGTCTCACAGAGTCCCATACATTTTAAAATAAAAATAAAAATAGCTTGATTTAAATTTGGGTGGAATAAGGATGAGACTTGCACTTAATTTGAAGAATATACAAACGTATATCTAATATTTTTTAGACTTCTAAATAGATGAGTGTGCTTATAGTAGGGATTGGCTTTTTTTCAAATTGGAAGCTACACACAAAGAATAAACACACAGAGACACAAACACACACACGAACAAAGAGCCATAGTAGCACAATGGTTAGAGTGCAGTAGTATTGCACATAAACTCTGCACACAGCCTGGCGTCAACTGGCTCAAGGTTGATTCCTTCCTTCCGAGGTCAGTAAAATGAGGACCCAGATTGTTGGGGGCAATATCCTTACACTGTAAACCATATAGCGAGGGCTGTAAGTGGCATTTAAGTCTAAATACTATTGCTATTGCTACACAGATGCACTTAGAATCTCCTAGAATATCCATACAACACTTTTTAGGAAAGAAGTGCCATTCCAAATCACCCCAATTTTGAATTTCTTTCTAGAAAAGGATAAACATTAGATAGATTTTATTTCTGGGAGCTTTTGTCCCAGTATCGATGTGCTAGAACTGAACCCTACTGCATATGTGTTTCCAGCAAATTTGTCATGAATATTTTAAAAAAAACATTCCATCCTATCCCTCACAAATGATGTGAATTGAAGCCAACACATTTGGAAAGCATCAGTTTAGGGAACAATTTTGTGTAGGATACATTTGTTCTTTAGGATTAAAAATGGGTTTTCAGCAGCAACTGATGATATTAATCTTAATCACTGCAGGTCTTGTTAATCACAAGAGAAATATCTGGCTGGTCTGATCACTAGAAATTAAATAGCCAGCACTGGAATTATACTTTTAACCAAGCATTTCTGTGCTGTGTAGTATTGCCTTTTTGACTTTACTTACAAAACACAAGTTGGTAAAGACCTGCCAGCCGAAAACAAAACACCATGCTTTGCCCAGTCAGTTAAACACTCAGTGACTGCATTCAAATTGCATGCTAAACTTGTTTAGTATTAAACTTGATGTGTAATTTGTTCCTTTGCATGTTCAAATTTTGCCAATCCAGAAAATGGGTTCATTCAATAACAAGTTAACATGAAGCCAGAGGTGGGTTTCAGCCCGTCAGGTCCAGTCCGCTAGTACCAGTTGAAAGAATTTTGTGCCTCCGGAGACCCCGTACTGGAATGGCCCCTCCCCTGGCCTGCCACACCCCGCTCACTCCCCCCTGCTCACTCTCCCCCCCCCCCCCGTCGCCTTCTCTCTCATTCACTCGCTCCGCCTGTCCTCACCATGCTGCGGAAAAGTTCTTAGAAGAAGAATCAGAAAAAGAACCAGTGAGTGTCTTGGGGGGGGTGTTGGGGGAGAGGGAAGAGGGAGAGTGGCTGGAAGTGTGTGTGTGTGTGTAAAGGCTGTGGATTTTAAAAACTTGGGAGTGAATCCAGGAAGAGGGAAGAGGGAGAGAGGCTGGAAGAGTGTGTGTAAGGTGGTCAGTAATGTTGAAGACTGGCAAGGACAGCCATATTTCCTCTGTAAGTAGCTATTTTATTGTTTTGTGTGCTTGTTTCATCCTGATGCAGTGCATGCAATTGAAGAGTTCATTTCTGTTTCTCTTCTTTGTGCAGGCCATTCATTGGAGCAAGGTAGTCAATGATGTTGAAGACCAACAAGAACAGTCATATTTCCTCTCTAAGTATCTCTTTTATTGTTTTGTGTTGATTTCATCCTTAATGTAGTAGTGCATGCAATTAAAGTCTTCCTTTCTGTGTCTCTTCTTTGTGCAATCTATTCATTGGAGCAAGGTGGTCAGTTGGCGATGCTGAAGACACACAAAAGGACAGTCATTTTCCCTCTTTATTATTTTGTGTGCTGGTTTCATCCTTAATGCAGTGCATGCAATTGAGGAGTTCATTTCTGTATCTCTTGTTTTTGTGCAGGTCATTCATTGGAGCAAGGTGGTCAGTGATGTTGAAGACCAGCAAGGACAGTCATCTTTCCTCTGTAAGTAGCTGTTTTATTGTTTTGTGTGCTTGTCTCATCCTAATGCAGTGCATGCAATTGAAGAGTTCATTTCTGTTTCTCTTCTTTGTGCAGGCCATTCATTGGAGCAAGGTGGTCAGTGATATTGAAGACAGGCAAGGACAGTCATCTTCCTTCTGTAAGTATCTCTTTTATTGTTTTGTGTACTTACATTATTCTTATTTAAGTAGTAAGTAACAAAATAATAAATTTCCTTTTTTATATCTTCTTTTTACAGGTCATTCATTGGGGCAAAGAATTCAGTGACATTGACTTGGCCACTCCCAACAGTCACATGACTGTCAAGCCACTCCTACCTGGTCACATGGCCACCAAGCCACTCCCACAAAACAGGCCACACCTATAGAATAGGTTCTAAAAAATTTTGAAACCCACCACTGCATGAAGCACATGGGGATGCACAACATTGTTTCCAAACTAAGATTCCAGAAAACTATCATCCAGCCCATGCATCTATCACTAGATAGTCCTTGACTTATGACCACAATTGAGCCTAAATTTTAAGTTGCTAAGTGAGGCATTTGTTAAGTGAGTTTTGTCTCATTTTATGACCTTTCTTGCCACAGTTGTTAAAAGAATCATTGCAGCTGTTAAATTAGTAACACAATTGTTAAGTGAATTTGGCTTCCCCATTGACTTTGTCAGAAGGTCACAAAAGGGGATCACATGACCTTGGGACACTGCAACCGTCATAAATCTGAGTCAGTTGCTAAGCATCTGAATTTTGTTCATGTGATCATGGGAATGCTGCAACGGTCATGTGACACTCGTAACACTCATAAGTCACTGTTTGAGTGCCGTTGTAACTTTGGACAGTCACTAAACTAGCAGTTGTAAGTTGAGGTCTACTTTTATCTATGCTCTTATGCATTTATATAGAGTTGAACTCTATGCGTACGGATAGAACTTGCCGCTTATAACGATTGTGAATAGAGATGCTGAAGTTTCGGCTCATTTTCACAGAGTATTTTTTTTTCTCTTTAGAGATAAAAGCCCTAATGGTTTATTGAAGCTATTTAGACAAGCCTGTTCAGAGGATTGCTTGTTCTGCATTCCATTGCACAACATCAGCCAAGAAGCATTTTGTGGTTTCCTTTGTGTGGGAGGATTTGGTTTCGCCAGGGATGTGTTCCAATGAAGGCTTCAGGAAGGAAGAGCTGGCAGGTCTTCTCACACAAAAAATGTGGCTGCTTTCAAAGGGCGTCTACAAACACATAAAGTCTATTCTATTAAGAACTGGTTAAGGTTGCTTGCCACTTGAGGGAAGGCCCTTTCGTATGCCTCCTGCCTTATCGAAAGCATTCTGTATTACAGACTGCAGGGAAGGGTGATTCATGTTTCTGGCAGCTGCCCAAACTCCAAGCAAGAGCAGCATAGAATTATCATAAGGTAACTTGTGGACCCCGGGAGTCCTCTTCGGAAACTGTCGTGATTGGAGCTCCCCAGATAGATTTGGAAGACTCGGGAAGTAAATCCTTCCTAATCCAAAATGCTCAATTGCTGCTTTAATGTAATGTATGCCAAGGCGCTTTCTGATGGAAATTTACCCTCTTCGAGTACAACAGCTTCTACTCGGGACTAATTGGGCAAAGCTCCAGTTGGTTTTAAAAGAAGGATTTAACCACAAGATACGGGACTTTATCATAAGCTACTAAAATTCTTTCTTTCAGCAGGCAGAGTTTGGCCCATGGTGAAGAATTGTTAGGTAACCTCTCTCCCAAATACTGGAGCCTGCCAAAATGTACACAGTGACCCAGATTTTGCAACTGCAAAACTATCGAACTGCTGGATTAGACATAGTTTTTGCCCTCCCCGATTGTCACTAATGAATATGTACTGTTGTCTTTATTCTTTTACAACTGTATTATCCTCATATATATTGTCATTATATTATCACAGTTACTTTAGGGACACAATAGTTATTACAATAACTATGATATAGTTTCTATGACTGAGGGGTGAAATCCAGCAGGTTCTGACAGGTTCTGGAGAACCGGTAGCAGAAATTTTGAGTAGTTTGGAGAACCAGCAAATGCCACCTCTGGCTGGCCCCAGAGTGGTGTGGGAACGGAGATTTTGCAGTATCCTTCTCCTGCCATGCCCACCAAGCCATATCATGCCCACCAAGCCACGCCCACAGAACCAGTAGTAAAACAATTTGAATGTTACCACTGCTATAACTATACTATAACTATATAGTTATCGTATGTCTGTGCAGAGTGTAAGAGAGGGCCTTTAGTTATTCAAGGATCTAAGATGGAGTCCTTGGTGCTCTCTGAGCTTGCTTGTTTTCTTGCGGACGTTTCATTACCCAAACTAGGTAACATTATCAGTGCTGGAAAGTAAGGAGTGCAGTTTGCTGTCAATTTATATTCTGGTGTCTTGTCTGTCTGTGGGGGTGGAGGTGGTCTTGGCAGTTCTTTGCTTGAGCTGTTTGCTGTTGGTTTCTTTGGCAGTTTCTTGACTGGGGTGTTGTTTATTTGACTGTTGGGCTGATATTAATTTTGGAGTTAATCTATGCTGATCTGGGTGCTGATTGCTGGTGGAGAGGTGCTTGGTGCTTTTGTTCCCTTTTTGGCTGGTTGATTGTCTCTTTTGCATAGTCCATAGATGTTGTTAATGTCTATTAATAACTATTTGTCTAAAATGATATAGGGTTTCCTGCCTGAGCAGGAAGTTGGACTAGAAGACCTCCAAGAACCCTTCCAACTCTGTTATTCAGTGTGTCTATTGATGGCTAATTTGTCCAACAGCCCAACCAAAGAACCTCCAGGGTAAGCCACTACAAACTGACAGCAGACTGCACTCCTTACTAGCACTGGTGATGATACCTAGTTTAGGTAATGAAACGTCTGCAAGAAACCAAACAAGCTCAGAGAGCACCAAGGCTCTCTCATTTCAACTTTGAGCTACAAATATTCTCCTTTATTGGTATTTAAGACAGAAGCAATAGCAGTTTACAATTATCATTCTCTTTAACCCATAATGTACTTAAGGCTGTCCCACTATGTCAGTCCTGTGAGAAACCAAAGTTATAAATTTATTTATCAAACATGTATGCTCCCTATCTCACCAAATGCGATTCCAGGCGGCTTACTGACATGAATGCTAATACCATTATTATAAGTTGCAGTAATAGGATCTGAATATGCTTCCCTCCCACCTTAATCTTCAGGAGAACTAGCAAGGGTCAAGCCTCAAATGCTTATATTTCTGCCTTAGACTCACATTATTTTATCTGACTATTCGTCTATTCGCCTTAGTTGTGATTCTTCCTCCTCCTGCTGAAGATTGTTCTTCAGCCCATTACATAATTATCACTACTAGAGCAGAGTGTCTAAATCCTCTTGTATACCATAACTTACAAGGGCATGGTGTAGTTAAGCATTTAAAAACACCCCTGGAAGAACCTGCACCAGTGTTCCCTAATCTGATGACTTTCAGAATTCCAGGTTCTACGTCCAATTATTTTTTGGTCATTCAACATGCTGAATTGGAGGTGATGGGATTGAGAATCCAAGCCTGCATAAGGCAAGGAAGGCAGAGCATAAACGGGTGAACTTTTACTATATTTACTATATTCTGTTTATATTCTTATATTATTGCACTAGTATGTTCATATTTTATTATACAGTATAGTAGAACCTCTGTTCACGAACGCTTCTGACCATGACCAAATTGGGTTCCAACAAACAAAATCACATCCCCCCCTCATGGCCAATTTCCCCTTCTGCACCATTTTTTTTTTGTAAGCACCAAATTTCCAAAATTGGGTTACTACCAAAGTTATGAAATGAATTGTGGTCATGACCAGAGGTTCTACTGTATATCCTGAAAATTTTGTACAGTCCCACTGGATTGAGATGAGTTATGAATCAGTTAAATAACTAGTAAAGTTCTTCAACTCCAAAGCTATTGAGGAGAAAATCGATCTTTCATGGTCCCTAGGAGTGGAAAATGGCATGATGGCGCATAATCAATAATCAACTCCAAAGACCACCTGGATTGTCCACCACACTGGAGAATCACACTCCAGTCCATTAAATCCTGTCCCAATTTCTTAATTCTCAGCCCATGGCCAAACATCCTGTGAACACATTCTTTTCCCATCTTTTATTCTTGCTCACCCCTTCATCTGCCAAGGAATACATGATGAGCACCTATGCATTTTGCCTTCTTCTGTTAAGGTCCCCCTCCCTTCACAAAGGTCTTTGATCTGTACCAGACAAGCAGGAAATTCTCTCTATTCACTTGAGGTTCACATGTGGAAAGTGCACTGGCTTCTTGTAATGCAGTCCACTAGAAAAGGGCCATAAATCTCTTTGCCTCATCCACTTTGTGGGTCTCTCAAGCCCTGGGGTTTTATGAGCCTGAGGCATCTTCTCCACCATTAAGACTAGCTAAATGAGCTTCTGACCAAAGAGGTTTTTTTCTTAAGTCTTTGTCTTTTCCAAAGCCTGTGGTTAGAAAAAAGGTGGTTTTGTTCACTTGAAGATTGCAGGAATTGGGCATGGATAGTCTAGAGAAAAAAAGGACTAGAGGTGACATGATAGCAGTATTCCAATATTTGAGGGGCTACCCAGTGGTGGGAATCATTTTTTTTTTACTACCGGTTCTGTAGGCGTTGCAGGGGAAGGATACTGTAAAATCCCCATTCCCTCCCCACTCCAGGGGAAGGATACTGCAAAATCTCCAACTCCATTTCCCCACCCACTCCAGGGGAAGGATACTGTAAAATCCCCATTTCATTTTGATCATCTGGGACTCGGGAGGCAGAGAATAGATGGGGGTGGGGCCAATCAGAGTTGGTATTTACCAGTTCTCCGGACTATTCAAAATTTCCGCTACCGGCTCTCCAGAACTTCTCAGAACCCGTTGAATATCACCTCTGGGGCTGCCACAAAGAAGAGGTTATTTTCCAAAGCACCAGAAAGCAAGACAAAAAATAATGGATAGAAGTCAGGAGAGAAGCAACCTGGAATTAAGGAGAAACTTCCTAACCGTGAGGACAATTAACCAGTAGAACAGCTTTGCTTTCAGAATGTATAGGGACTTCATTACTGGAGGTTTTTAAGAAAAGACTGGGCAGCCACCTATCTGAAATGGTATAGGGACTCCTGCTTGAGCAGAGAGTTAGACTAGAAGACCTCCAAGGACACTTCCAGCTCTGATTGATTTTGTGGAGAAGGTAGTAGCATCTCTCACCCTGCTTTTGCTTTCTGCACGTTCTGTATGTAAGAAAAACAAATTCACCTTTTCACTCACTTTGTGAAATTTGGGGGAAGGGGGAAGAGGAGCCATGTTCAGCAGGAATGTGCAGTACAGTTGCCCATCACAAAAAAGGTTTGGGGAACCAAGTAAAAAACAAGTCAAAGCAAGTGAAGGAAAAGGAAATCCTCTCCCACAGGATTTTCTAGACAAGTGGATTTTTAGCAGTTTGGAAACAAGCAGCACCGAACCCCTATAGATCCTGAAACCAGATTTTTTCTCCCTGGAAGCGGCCTCAGTGTTGTATAAAATAATTTTATGCTGTAGTAGGAGTTGGGATGGCTGTTTTTTAAGCTAGGGGGCGCTGCGTGTTTGACATGCTGTAGCTCTGAGCTGTACAATATTGTGGGGCAAAATTTACAGTATAGAAGTTAGCTGGATTTGGCCTCTTAGTATGTGTGTTTTCCGTTGTTGTTTTCCATCCTGTACAACACAGCGGTGGCAGAGGCACCCACGCAAAGGAACTTCCATTTCTCTCACTCTCTTTTCTCCCTCTCTCTTTGACACGCAGGCATCACTTTCACATAATAGCACAGCACTAAGCAAGTTATTCACGCAGATGAAAATGTGGATATTGTGTTTCTGACACACACAAAGCCCACAGAATAGCTAGCTAACCTTGTACCACATGTTCCCAGGTACATAATGTAGCACATTTAAGATTCCTTAGAAAACACGATAACCCATAACAAAATTACTGCCTGGGCAAAATGCCTGCACACCATGTGTCTATAAATAGGAAACAAATGTGTATTTTCTTTCTTGCTTACTTTAAAAAAAAAGATTGCAGAAACATCTGGAAAGATATGTGCCTTAGAAAGAATGTCCAAAGATCTTTTAATCTGCATGCATAAATCAAAATATGCAGCTAGTATCTTCAGCAATGAGGAATTGAAAGCGTTCCTCTCTCCCATTTCCTTTGCGGAAATACGTTCTGAAACCTACTGTCCCTCAAATATCCCAAAGGTGCTTTTTCAAAAGGTAACTGGACTTTCTTTGAAAATGTTTTGCTTTTCATTCAGAACTGAAGGATTCTTGGATGTGAAACGAAACCTTTTCAAAGAAATCCCCCCCTGCCCCCCAAGAAAGTTCAGTTGCCTTTTGGAAAAGTACTTTTGTACCATGACTTGGATGATTGAGAAACTCTATAGACATTTGTCCCTCAAATAATAATCAGACATTTTTTCTAAGCTGAATTGCAAAACAAGTTCTACCTTTGTGTCTGAAAACCAATCAGGCATATTGCTCCAAATCCGACTGAAATTGTATACTCTCAGAGTGCAAATATAAATGTGCAAAAATGCTGCATAATACTTTATATTGAAGATGCAGTCAGATTTGGGTTCAGATTAGTAGGAGAGAAGCTTTAATGGATCACTAAGGAGAAACTTAATAAGATGTTCAAGTGACTGTGATTTTGAAGTGCCCAACTACGGTAACTGATTGTTCAATGGTTCCTCTGTATAAATCCTCACATGCTGATTTATGCATGGATTACTAGATCTGAGAGTATTTGTTTAAAATAGGATAGACAATAGCCTTTGGAAATTGGCTTCTCTGTGCTCAAGTGTGGAGTGCTTTGATTTCTGAGGCTATTCTAGTTTTAATATTTAATATTTAAAGAAAATTAGTTGTAGCGGTATTTTCGATAATGGCTTCTTGGTGCTTTTAAGAAGTAGTGTGTTGTCTCTTTTGCAAGATGAGGTAGGTGAGCATCCACTAGAACCGTGATGGGGAACCTATGGCACAGGTGGCACTTGGAGCTTTCTCTGTGGGCACGCAAGCCGTTGCCCAGCTCAGCACCACCGTGCATGCACGCAGGCTTCCTGCCGTCCAGCTGATTTTCAAGTCTCTGCCACGCATGCGGGAGATGTATATGCATGCACAGGGAGGCGGTATCACACACGCATTTGCAGGGAGGAACATGGGATGGCATGGTGCGTCCCCCCCTGCGGCCCATTATTGGTCCCAGGAGGCTTCAGGGAGGCCTTCTAGGACCACAACAGGGCATGGGGGGGTCATGCACAGGAGGAGCGTATGTGTGTGTCATAGGGGGCTCACAAGTGCATGCACAGTAGGGTCTCATGCGGGGTGATGTCGCGCACATATTGTTTTATGGGTGTGGGCACACAAGTGCGCGTTGTTGCGTGCGTCTGCACGCTATTGGCATGCAAGGACAAACGGTTAGCCATCACTACACTAGAAGATAGTAACTATGGCAGGTAGTGATCCCAAATGTCAAAGCCTTCTCTCTGCCCTGCCATGTGATTCAGAGTTTCATCATGATGGTCCCTAACACCATCCAGCATCAGAGATTACATCCGGGCAATTAGGATGACAAAAAGAACATACATTGCCTCTCTGATTGCTTCCGCTGAGTCGCGCCCAGCTGCCTTGTTCAGGATAACCCGTTCCCTCCCAAATAGGAGGGATTCAAGCGATCCTTTGCAAGGCAGAGCTGAGGACTACGTCCAATTCCTCGCGGATAAAGTTGCTCGGCTTCGGGTGGACCTGGACTCCAATTCCGCAGACCCAGCTGAGGCACCAGGGGATAATCTGGTAGGACATCTCTGGGTTGATTTTCAAGCTGTTACCCCTGAGGACGTGGACAAGGCCATTGGAGCTGTGAGTGCCTCCACATGTGTACTGGACCCGTGCCCCTCCTGGCTGGTTGCTAACAGCAGGGAGGTGACACGGGGCTGGATCCAGGCGGTTGTTGCTGCCTCCCTTCGGGAGGGGATCTTTCCCCCCGCACTAAAGGCGGCGGTGGTGAGACCCCTCCTGAAGAAGCCATCTTTGGATCCAGCCATTCTAAACAACTATCGTCCAGTCTCCAACCTCCCCTTTGTGGGGAAGGTTGTTGAGAAGGTGGTAGCCTTTCAGCTCCAGCGGTCCTTGGAGGAAACCGATTATCTGGATCCCTTCCAGTCGGGATTTAGACCTGGCTACAGCAGGGAACCCGCTTTGGTCGCATTGATCGATGATCTCTGGAGAGCCAGGGATGGAGGTCATGCCTCCGTCCTAGTGCTCCTTGACCTCTCTACGGCTTTCGATACCATTGACCATGGTATCCTTCTGCGACGACTGCGGGAGGTGGGGGTGGGAGGCACTGTTCTACGGTGGTTCTCCTCTTACCTCTCGGACAGGTCGCAGTCGGTGTTGGTCGGAGGGCAGAGATCGACCCCTAGGCCCCTAACGTGTGGGGTGCCGCAGGGTTCGGTCCTGTCCCCCCTCCTATTTAATATCTACATGAAACCGCTGGGTGAGATCATTCGACGGCACGGGATAAAATACCACCAGTATGCGGACGATACGCAGCTGTATCTGTCTGCCCCGTGCCAACTCAATGAAGCGATTGACGTGATGTGCCAGGGCCTCGAGGCTGTTAGGGACTGGATGGGGGTTAACAAGCTTGTACTCAATCCAGATAAGACCGAGTGGCTGCTGTGCTTCCCTCCTACTAATTGGCCAAGTGTTCCATCTGTCAGGCTGGGGGGTCAAACTGTACGCCCCTCAGACAGGGTCCGCAACTTGGGAGTCCTCCTGGACCCACAGCTGACTTTTGAACACCACTTGTCAGCTGTGACCAGGGGGGCATTTGCCCAGGTTTGCCTGGTGCGCCAGTTGCGTCCCTACCTGAACCGGGAGGCTCTCACAACAGTCACTCGCGCCCTTGTGACCTCCAGACTGGACTACTGCAACGTGCTCTACATGGGGCAGCCCTTGAAGAGTATTTGGTGACTTCAGCTTGTCCAGAATGCAGCCGCGCGAGTGATTGTGGGTGCACCTCAGTTCACCCACGTAACACCTATCCTCCGCGAGCTGCACTGGCTGCCTATTGGTCTCCGGATATGCTTCAAGGCGCTAGTCGTCACTTATAAAGCCCTACATGGTATTGGACCTGGGTACTTGAGAGACCGCCTACTGCCAATTACCTCCACTAGACCAATTAGATCCCACAGACTAGGCCTCCTCCGAATTCCATCTGCCGCCCAGTGTCGACTGGCAACTACTCGGAGGAGAGCCTTCTCTGTGGCTGCTCCGACCCTCTGGAACGAACTCCCCGTGGAGATTCGTACCCTCACCACCCTCCAGGCCTTCCGCATAGCTCTTAAAACCTGGCTGTTCCGACAGGCCTGGGGCTAAAGATTCGCTGCCCCTATCTCGAATGGTATGATTGTTGTGCTTTTTAACCATGTATTGTTCGTGTTGTTTTTAAACTGTCTGTATCCCCCCTTCCCTTGAGTTGTGAGCCGCCCTGAGTCCCCTTAGGGAAAAGGGCGGCATACAAATGAAATAAAACTCAAACTCAAACTAAGACACTTTGGAAATAATTTAAATGGCTATAACGCCTAGTGGATGTTCATCTATCTTATCTATCCTATTACTATACTGAGTGCATGCAAAAAAAAAAAGATAGATGAAAATAGCAATAAGGTTTCCTACTAACTTGAGTCAGGAAATGCTTGGGGTGGTAGACTAATCCTTACACTGACCAATGTATTTTTTTTTAAAGGGTTTCTCTTTCTGTAGAATAAAAAAAAATGCTCTATTGCCTCATTGCAATATGTTCTATTGCCTCATTCGTTTTTTTTTTTTTAGCAATAGCAGTAGACTTATATACCGCTTCATAGGCCTTTCAGGCCTCTCTAAGCGGTTTACAGAGAGTCAGCATATTGCCCCCAACAATCTGGGTTTTCTCTTATTGCCTTATCTGCTGCAATAATTTAAATAATTAAATTATTCTGAAAGTTGTTCAATGGAATTCCTCACTATTTATTTAGGATAGTGTCACACACAAACACAATTACCGTACATGTAATTGTGTATGCTAACTGCCACCAGCACAAGCAATGAGCTATTCATTAGATGAATTTTGTTTTCCATTTGGAATAATCCCCCCCCCCCAGCCCCACAGCACACACAATCCCCAAAGTTCAAACTTTTAGGTCAGCAGTTCTTGAAATGCTTGTATAAAGTTCCAGGCCAAATGCTAACCATCTGGTATATGTGTAACTTTCAGCAAGTGCCCATCTAAATTTCTAATCTCTGTTCGGTGGAAGTTTAGCATAAGAGGTTTTTAAAAATGCATTTCAGTTAGATGATAATGTGAGCAATAAGTATGGGTTTTTTTTAAATAAAAAGGACAGCAGTTTTTGGCAATCAGCCAAAGACCTATGAAATTAAATCTAGTAGGTTATTTCAACTTTTTCCTATTCAGGAAAATTAATTGCTTAGACTGGCAGAATGTTGCATTATTAAAACTTTGGGGTAACATTCGACTGCCTGGTCATTATATTGTGTATTAGAAAGCTGGCAAAAAGGCAGCTTTTCAAAATTCCATTAAGTTGGTTTGCCACATTCCTTATGTCAGGCTGTTCATTTCCAAGGTTCACAGATGACTCTATTGTTTCCAATTGGGTGTCCGATATAGGCTATATATTTTTATATTATTTTATATTCCATTTTATATTTTTGTCCAGCCTTTATTATTTTTTTATAAATAACTCAATGTGGTGAACATATCCAACAGACCTTCTTCCTCCTGTTTTCCCCAAAACAACCAACTTGTGAGATGAGTTGGGCTAAGAGAGAATGACGGAAACAAAGTTACCCAGCCAGCTTCCATACCTAAGGTTAGCTATATACAAACAAGTAAAAGCCACTGCTAGTAGGCGTCTACTATGTCAAGGGGAGAAATGTGCAAAAGCATCTGTGTGAAAATGAAGGGCTAAAGAAAGTATTAGGACATCGCTGTTAGTCTTGTCTATAGGAAAAATCTTTGCTAAGGGCCCAGATGGCTAAGGTTCCAGAAGCACACTCTATCTATCTATCTATCTATCTATCTATCTATCTATCTATCTATCTATCTATCTATCTATCTATCTATCTATCTATCTATCTATCTATCTATCTATCCAGCCATCCAGCCATCCAGCCATCCAGCCATCCAGCCATCTATCTGTCACCTATCACCTATCACCTATCACCTATCACCTATCACCTATCACCTATCACCTATCACCTATCACCTATCACCTATCACCTATCACCTATCACCTATCACCTATCACCTATCACCTATCACCTATCACCTATCACCTATCACCTATCACCTATCACCTATCACCTATCACCTATCATCACTCTATTCATTCTTATTGGAGACTGGGTTGGGGTTAAGAAGCTAATCAAGGCACTTATTTCACTCCTTAAAACAATGGACCCTCCTCCACCCATTTTTGAAACATGGCCCCCTCTTTCCTTTGCAAAGCCGGGAGTACAGTCCTCTAGCCCAGTGGTCCCCAACCTTTTTATCGCCGCGGACCAGTCAGCCTTTGATAATTTTACCGTGGCCCGCTGAGCGCGCGCAGGGGTGGTGGGGGGGTTGTTCGCGATGACACATTGATTGTTTATATATCAGATTGTTTTGATTAAACAACTTTTATTTTATTGTATTAAACATGCCATACTAGGGCCTAGTATCAATGTTTGATACTGATCTGGCTGGGTAACTTTAGCCCATTCACTCTATCTAAGCCCCCCCACCTCACAAGGTTGTCGTGGGGGAAATAGGGGGTGGGAGTATTAGGTATCTTCACTACCATATATAAAAGGAGATACTATCTTAAATAACAAAGTGGGCCCCCACCTCCAAAATATACTAAAAGAAAAAAGATTCCATGTGCTCAACTAATTTTTTTTTAAATCATCACTATATTATGGACTACAGACATATATATATATATATATATATATATATATATATATATATATATATATATATATATATATATATATATATATATATATATATATATATACATACATACATACATACATACATACATGCATATATACATACCGTACGTATATATATATAATGTCCAAATAACAGGAAAAGCGCTTCAAGGACCAAGGTATATTCCATTTTTGCAGCCTTAAGAGAACTCTCGTTTTTTGAGGCTCAGAACCAGGCATTCTCGTGGGCTTCAAAAAGGAAACGCGACCCGGGAGCGCAGCCTCCAAGAGTCCATATCGCCAATAACTACGCGTGGGGGGAAAGGAAATGTGTTTTGTGAGGAAGAGAAAGAGCGCGCTTCACCGATGCCCGTTGGCGAAATTTTGGAAGAGAGGCAAGAGACTTCAGGCACCGAGCCCCCACCCCTGGCTGCGGCAACTGGAGCGGGCGGGAGGCAGGGAAGTGGTGGGCAAGACCGCCGCTTTTCCACCGTGCGCTGCAATAGCGGCAGCGGCGGCCTGAATCTGGCGACTGCCCCTCACCACCTCAGGCGGCGCTCATATCCTCCCCTTTCCTGTGCTACCGTTAGACTCCTCTCAGCCCCCCACCCACGCCCGCGGAGGGCGCACGCGTGCCAAAATCGCGCACCCCCATCTCCCCTCAAAAGACCCCCCCCCGCCCTCGGCTGCCCGACGTTCTCTCTCTCTCTACCTCTTCCGCCGTTCCTTCTCACAAGCCAAGGCCGGGCGGGGAAGCGCCGTCTCCGTCCCGAGCGCGCCGCCCCTCCCTGGGCAACTCGGAGACGACTGAGCCGCTTTTTCTCCGGCTGCGTGGCCCGGTGCCAGGTACTCCACGGCCCGGCACCGGTCCGCGGACCGGGGGTTGGGGACCACTGCTCTAGCCCAGCGTTTCTCAATCTCAGCTACCTTAAAACCTGTGGGCTTCAACTCCCAGAATTTCCCAATCACCAAGAGGAAAAACTTTTTGGAAAACTTTTGGGAAAGTTTTTAGGAATCATGACATAACAGCCCCTCTCCCACCAAAGAGAGATGCCAATCACAGCTTTAAAGACAGCTGGAATTCTTATGACAATTTTGTTTCAATCAACCATGTTTTGTTGTAAAGAAAGGACAAATTTGTATTTTTTTTAACTTGAACTCCAAACAAAACTTACGGAACAAGTACCTCGCCTCTCAAAATGCCCTTTTACAGCGGGAAAATTCTGCAATTGGAACATTTGAAACCTCCTTGTATCTTACTTACACTTACCATCAAAGTGACTTCTCTCCTTCTAGCATTCTGGTGGGATGTTTGTGGCATTTTGTTCTTTGCAAAATTCTTGTATTCAACAAGTGTCAGTCCAGGCTAGCGTAAATGGTAACAATAACAATTAGAACTTACTTATTAAAACCTCTCGTTCAGTGCAAATGACTCGCTCAGAGCAAATGTAGAAAAAAGGCTTACACCCTCCCCCCCCCCAAAAAAAAGTATTAGAAAAATCAGTTAAAGTTGGAAGTACAGTACTGCCAACTTAGAATCGGGGATAATCTCTTTGGAAGAGAAAATACAGACAAAAATAAAGGCAAGGCTATAGAAATCTGAAGGACTGGGAAGAAAAGCTAAGTGCTAAGCATTAGAATGCTATCAACAGAACAAGAGTTGACAGATCAGCTTCAGAATTAAATGCCAGAGAAGTATAAAGGCTCTGATTCTTTTCTCATTCATGCATTGATAAATAAATGCACCAATAGAATTGCACAAGGAGGCTTAAGTTAATCAAATGGTTTTTGAGAGGAAGTCACTTGATATTTTTTTTTAAAGCAGCAGCACTATCTATGGGTTGTTGTTTTTTAAAGACCACTTTTAAAAAATAGCTCAAAGTATTCCTTTATAACCTTTTAACTAATTTATGGAAGGGTTTGGCTATGGGGAGGAATATTATCTAAACTATGCCCTGTTGCTTAATTTTTATGCCTCTTTAAATATATAGATGGGGAAGGGTAGCATCTCTAAAAAGATAACTCCATATCTCAAAGCTGTCATTCTTTTTTCAAAGCTTTGCCTGCCACCAAGGGTAGCCATATTATAGGAAGTAGTCTTAGGCAATTGAGTCACCTGTCTCCCCTCCTTCTCCCAGAATAGAGTGGTGGTAGATAGCCGGACCTTTGAATAGCAACTTTAAAACTAGTTCAAAAGCCACTTATATGGCTTAAGTAAAATAATATCATGGTTGAGGTATACAATTAATGGTCTGTCTTCCCATTTAATTTAAGTATGTAACAACTCTTGCAAATTTCTTCCTGATTTGCTGTTTAAATAAAACACACTCAGCATTAAAAATATGTAGTTTCAAAATACTTTAGTCAAGGAACCCAACAATTATTTGTCTTTGTTGATAAACAAAAAAGTATGCTATAATGGATTCACTACCTCTATTGAAGCAGGAGTAGTGGTGAATATAATCTTTTATTTAAAACCTGAAAATCCAAAACAATTGAACTTCAGTTTTTAGCACACAGAATGTTTTAATAATTCAAAAATTGGAGGAGAGGAAACTATTAAAAATACATTCACACAGAAAGAGGAATACCTGTAGAGGGAGATGGAGATAATACATAGCAGAAAAAATAGCTGCTGGCTGGGTAGGTGGAGTGTTACACGACTTTTATCTTATTAACATTATAGATTGGCTGTGAACTGGTTTTTTTAATCCTTCCATTGCTACAAGTCAAATTGAAAATATTGATGCCCTGATCTTGTCACCTTGCCTTAATGAGAAGTGTACCAGGAAATAGGAAAGTTTGAATCATTTGTTTTTATTTGTCATTTTTAATACACAAAAGGAAAGACACAAAAGAAGAAAAAGGAAAAGGAAAAGAAAAAAGCCAAATATGGCTCTTAAAACCTATCATGCATATAAAAACCAACTTAGTTTTTAAACTCAGTATTCAACCTTGACCGCGTAGAGCAATATTGATCAATCTTTCCATTATGTCAATAAAAAGATAGCTCAAAAGCAGACTGTAAATCTGAGATGGCACTGTCTTTCCATTATAAAGAGTGCTTGATAAATCTATAGTTCTTCATATGATGATAGGTCCCAGATTTTCTGTATTCAGAATCATATTCAGAACTTTAAAACCTATTGTTCTTCCCAAATCACATTAGTAAACATAGGCTATTAAATCAGATAGGATGATAGTAAGACAAGTCCCTTTGCTATTCACATCCCTTTCTCATTTTACACTTGCTACATAACAAAGTTGATTGCTAACACTTTTAAGCATTCTTTAAAATATCCAATAAACAGGAAGAAAATGGTTTGCTGAGGCCTGCAGGGGGGGGAAATGAAACACTGAAGATGAATCTGTGAAAAGCAGAACCGAAGACCATGATGGAAAGATGAGCTATCAAGTAGGCTGGGTCTTTGATCGTTCTTCTCTAGACAAGGAGAGGACTTGAGATTGCCCACAAATGCTCCAGACATCTGCTTCTTGCAAGGAGAATGCAAGACATTAGTGCCGGAAAGGGAGGGAATAGGCATCTTGTTCAAGCTATGGTCAGATCCTTTGAAAGACTACTAGGTTTGGTACTTCCTTCTCTAGTTGCTTTTGGAAATTGCTTGTTGATTTCCTTTTAGCTCTTAAGATAATGTGACCAGACGTCCCACTTTTGGCGGGACAGTCCCGATTTTTCACAATTTGTTCCGCATCATTTTTAAAAAGTTCTGATTTTTGAAAAGAATGCACGACAAGTAGTATCTCAGTTTCACTCCAAAGATTTTGAGAAATCCACCGGTGACTTCTCACTATGCTAGCTGAGAATTTCCATTAGCAACCTGAGCTGCTCCCTCCCATTGGCTGGTTGCTCGGGGCCACACCCCTCCCCTTTTGCATCCCTATTGGCTGGCGGGCCTCTCTGGCTCTTTTCCCACCCACACCCACCCTCACGAAGCATCCCCACCATTCGCTTAATTGCTGCCATATGGTCCTGGAAGATATGTGGTGAATTCTCCTACGTCGAATCGGGTTCCCACGCTTCCAAATGGAATTCATTCTCACCGTTCCCTCTTCAGAGAGTTAACAAAGGGCGAGAGCCCCTCGGATGGGCAGACGGGAGAATTTCTAAGTGCTTGCCATGGGTGAGTGAGCAAAATGGCATTGGTGGTGCTGCCAGGACCCACTGCGCGAGAGTGAGGGAAGAGCGGGGTGGGGCCTGAGGGAAGCCAATGGGAGGGGGCTCAGAGGGAGGGGGGAGCCAAGATGGCAGCGGCTGAGGAGGAGGAGGTCTCGTGGCCGCCGCTGCCACCGCCACCAAGGAATTGCAGGATGAGGCCAGGCCAGGCCCGGTTAGGCTCCTTCCCAGGAGGGGCACTTCCAGGTGCTCGGGGGTGGGGGTGAGAAGGAAAAGGGGGGGCAGAAGAGGCAGGGGGTGAGGCCAGCTTTTGGGGGGCAATCTGACAGGTCAAGGAGGGGGGCGAAGGGGGACTCTCCGCTCGAGCCTTGCCAAGGGGCTGGACTACACCACCCATCGCTCTCCTCCAAGCCTGGTTCTGTGGGCACGTGCGCTGGGACTATACCCCCCCTTTGTATTAGTTTCCACTCCCACTCCCCATATCTGTATGCTTTTGACACCCAACCCTATATTCCTTGTATTTCTTTCCCCGGCCTTGTGTTTTGTTCCTGGGATTACAATTCCCACCGTCCCCAACCTCACACTCCCCCCCCCCCCCGGTCAATGGTGTCCCGCTTTACCAATGCTAAAATCTGGTCACCTTATCTTAAGAAGTTTTGGATCAAGAAGTTTAATAGTACCAGGTAACTTTTATTCAATCCATGGTGAAATAGGTTTTAAATAAAAGTTTAAGAACTTAAAAATCCTTATCCACATGATCATAAGAGAGCCAGTAAAATTAGATTGTAGGTTAGAATCTGCACTAAGAAACCTAACTAAAAAGAAATGGAACAAGGGTTCAGGATAGAACTGGGGAACCTGTGTCTCCCAGATTTTGCTGAACTACTCCCAATATCTGTTGTCATTATCAGTGCTGACTGGGCTTCTTGGAAGTCATAGTCCTTGCCTCTGATAGATAATGGCAGCTATAGAAGAAAGATGGAAGCAAGTACACTAATGGCAGATTTTGTGTGTAACATCATAAGGAGAGTTGTGAACATAAACTGCATATTTATAGATGGGCCAGACTTTTTTTTAAAAAAACCAATGGATTGCCTCGTTAACACAATAGAAACTCATCATTAGAAGGTTATTTTGCCTTCTACTTCACTATAGAAAAGTACTTTGACATTTTGAATGCAAATGACTTTAAGAATTGTGAAAATTTTTACCTTTGCTAAAGTCAGACCCTCAGTCACAGTAACATAGTGGGAAATGGAGGAATAAGTGTTTTATTTGTCACATTGTTAAGACCTTATTTATGGCCAGGGATCTGAATCATCATACACTGTTATTCTATTAAATGTTTTCTGCAAAACATGAACCATATATTTAAGAAACGAATGCATTCCACATGTGTGAAGCAGTGCAACATGAATATATATGTATATATGATCATTACCGTGGCTCAACTGATAAGGGAGGAGAGCTTGTGGCTTAGAAGTTAATATAACTGCCTAACATGTAAAATAGCCCAGTCCCAGTAAGGGTATGGTTAGCTGATGGGAGCTAAATAGCTTGAAATAGATATATACTAGTCTCCCTTCATTTATTTATCAACAAATATATATATATACATATACATATACACATACATACATACACACATACACACATACACACACACATACATACATACATACATACATACATACACTAACTGCTATCTGCACACACTTTCACACCACCACCCAGCCCAGATCAACTCCGTAGCCAAGACACTCATCTCCAGAACAAAACGCTTAGCTGATGAATAACACCTAAACTTCCTCCCATATTTGGGCATACTGGGTTGTAACTCTAAATACACACCTATCACCCTGGCTTAGCTGATAAGGAGTCGAACTCTGTGGCTTAATGGTTAACACATCTGCCTAAGATGCAATACAGCACAGGTTCGAATCCAAGTAAGGGTATGGCTAGCTGATGAGAGCTAAATAGCTTGAAATAGATCTATACTAGTCTCCCTTTATTTATTTATCAGCACAAATACAACACAAAATGTAACAAAGGCAACAGTAAAAATATTGCGTTTCTGTCTGGATGGTCTCTTGTGACGAGCCAATGGACAGAGAATGGAAGTAGTGAACTTCCTCCCATATTTGGGCATACCGGGGGTTGTAACTCTCTCTCTCTATATATATATCGATAGATAGATAGATAGATAGATAGATAGATAGATAGATAGATAGATAGATAGATAGATATAGATATAGATGATATAGATAGAGATAGAGATAGAGATATAGAGATAGAGATAGAGATAGAGATAGAGAAATAGATAGATATAGATATAGATATAGATATAGATATAGAGATAGAGATAGAGATAGAGATAGAGATAGAGATAGAGATAGAGATAGAGATAGAGATAGAGATAGAGATAGAGATAGAGATAGAGATAGAGATAGAGATAGAGATATAGATATAGATATAGATATAGATATAGATATAGATATAGATATAGATATAGATATAGATATAGATATATTGTATGTATGTATGTATGTATGTATGTATGTATGTATGTATGTATGTATGTATGTACAAAATAAATAAACAATTCAAAGTAATATGCTTGCCTATAATGCAATGTCATCTCTTTTCCTAATCATTCCCAAAGTTCTGGTAAACAACCAAGCAGCCAATCAGAGTACACTTGATATCTAGTAACTGCGTGTTGTGTGCCATCCTTCCAGTTCCGAGTTTAGGCACATATTTCTTTCCCCTCTTTACAAAATTAAAAGCAAATGCATTGCTAGTATTTTTGTACCATGGTAACAAAGGTTTATGATACTTCTAATGTTGACATCCTGGCAATTCTGCTATTAGATTCCTTTATCCAATTATGCCAACGCAGTGCTACAACAGGATCCCAGGAAAAGCAAAATAGGGTGTATAGGAGGCTCTCTCCTTTCCTTAACCACCTCAGATTTTTTGGACTCTTCCAGAACTATTCGCACTTTATTCTAATTAACTTCTAGCGCAATTATAATTTCTTCCTTTTCTTTCATCTTTTTCTTCTTTCTTTGTATGGGTTATGTATGAGGTATGCTTGACATGAGTGAATGTCCCACTTTTTATGATTATATTGTTGTAAATTTGTGTTTTTAACTTTTTGCGTGGGGACTGTTTGCGGGAGTGCATGAGTGTGCGTGATTCGGAGGACCTGTCGGGAATTGCGGGGGCCACGGGGGTGGTTGAGGGGACCAGAGATACGGGAGAGGGTCGGGGTATTGCGGTCGTAACAGGGAGGGGCAGATACGGCGGGGACTTTAGGGCAGGCCATTACCGGGGAAGGAGGGTTCGCTACATTACAGAGATCCCTTCTTCCGGCCCTAGGAGTCCCACTCCAAGACCAGATGGCGCAAGTAGTCAGGACCCTGGTCTCAGGCTGTTGTCGCTAAATGCCAGGTCTGTTGTACATAAAGCACCTCTCGTCCGGGACTTACTTTTAGACGAGAGGGCAGACCTGGCATGTATTACTGAGACCTGGCTGGGCCCAGAGGGAGGAGTCCCCCTTGTAGAACTGTGCCCAGAAGGATTTCAGGTGCTACATCAGCCGAGAGCCCAGGGAAGGGGTGGAGGTGTGGCCGCTGTTATCCGGGAGTCGTTAGCTCCTCGTAGGGTCCCTGCTCCGGAGATTGTCGGGTGTGAGTCTTTGCTGTTAAAGTTGGACCTCAAGGGTCAAGTGGGTCTGCTGCTAACGTACCTGCCTCCCAACAGCGTTGCAGCAGCCCTCCCCTCGCTCCTCGAGTCGGTAGCCGAGCTGGCAATTGAGTTCCCTAGGTTGATGGTCCTGGGGGACTTTAATTTGCCGTCGCTCGGTGAAAACTCTGATGGGGCGCAGGAGTTCATGGCTTCCATGACAGCCATGGGCTTGACCCAAGTAATCCGAGGCCCAACCCATTCAGCGGGACACATGCTTGACCTTGTATTTCTCTCGGAGCAGTGGATGTGTGATCTTGGTCTGAGGGGGAGTGACATCATACCCCTGTCGTGGTCAGACCATTGCCTACTGAGGCTCGACTTCCGGAGGCCAAACCCCCACTGTAGGGAGGAGGAACCGACCAGGTGGTTCCGCCCCAGGCGTCTTATGGAGCCAGCAAGGTTCCAGACAGAGCTTGGGGTTATTCCTGACACTTTCGCCCACAGTCCGGCGGAGACTCTGGCGGCTGCGTGGCACTCGGCAGCGTCAGAGGCCCTCGACCGGATTGCGCCACTGCGGCTCCTCCGAGGCGGCGGATCCCGGAGACCTCCTTGGTTCACCGAGGAGCTCCGGGAGATGAAGCGCCGGAGGAGATGCCTAGAGCACCGTTGGAGGTCCGATAAGTCCGCATCGAACCGAGCAATGGTAACCACCTGCACCAGGGAATATACTAGGGCACTTAGGGCAGCTAAAAGATCACACATAGCCTCCCTGGTCGCATCCGCTGAGTCCCGCCCAGCCGCCCTGTTTAGGATAACCCGCTCCCTATTGAACAGAAGGGAGACGGGGGAACCCTTGCAGGGCAGAGCTGAAGAATATGCCCAATTCTTAGCGGACAAAATTGCTCGGTTTCGGGCGGACTTGGACTCCACACCTGCAGTTCCAGCCGAGGCACAGGGGGACCAAGTAGAACAGCTCTGGGTTGAGTTTCAGGAAGTTACCCCCGGGGATGTGGACAAGGCCATGAGAGCTGTAAGTTCCTCCACCTGTGCTTTGGATCCGTGTCCCTCATGGCTGGTTTCTAACTGCAGTGAGGTGACACGAGGCTGGATCCAGGCGGTTGTAACCGCCTCCCTTCGGGAGGGGAACTTCCCCGCCGCACTGAAAGCGGCGGTGGTGAGACCCCTCCTGAAGAAACCATCCTTGGATCCAGCTGCCCTTAACAACTATCGCCCGGTCTCCAACCTCCCCTTTTTGGGGAAGGTTGTTGAGAAGGTGGTGGCCTTTCAGCTCCAACGGTCCTTGGAGGAAGCAAACTATCTAGACCCCTTCAAGTCAGGCTTCAGACCCGGTTACAGCACAGAAACCGCTTTGGTCGCATTGATGGATGATCTTTGGAGGGCCAGAGATGAAGGACATCCCTCCATCCTGGTCCTCCTTGACCTCTCAGCGGCTTTCGATACCATCGACCATGGTATCCTTCTGCGACGACTGCGGGAGGTGGGAGTGGGAGGCACCGTATTACGGTGGTTCTCCTCCTACCTCTCGGACAGGTCGCAGTCGGTGTTAGTGGGAGGGCAGAGATCGTCCCCAAAGCCCCTAAAATATGGGGTGCCGCAGGGTTCGGTCTTATCCCCCCTACTATTCAACATCTACATGAAACCGCTGGGGGAGATCATCCGCAGGCACGGGATCAGATACCATCAATATGCGGACGATACTCAATTGTATCTGTCCGCCCCGTGCCAAATCAATGAAGCGGTGGACGTGATGGACCGGGGGCTTGAAGCCGTTATGGACTGGATGAGGATTAACAAGCTTGTGCTCAACCCGGAAAAGACCGAGTGGCTGCTGTGTTTTCCTCCCAAAGATTTGACCAATAATCCAACACTCAGGCTGGGGGGTCAAATTTTACACCCCTCAGAGAGGGTTCGCAACTTGGGAGTCCTCCTGGATCCACAGCTGTCATTCGACCACCATATAGCGGCTGTGACCAGGGGGGCATTCGCCCAGGTACGCCTGGTGCGCCAGTTGCGACCCTACCTGAATCGGGAGGCCCTCACAACAGTCACTCGGGCCCTTGTGACCTCTAGGCTGGAATACTGCAACGTGCTCTACATGGGGCTGCCCTTGAGGAGCATCCGGCGACTTCAGTTAGTGCAGAACGCAGCCGCGCGAGTGATTGCGGGTGTACCTCGATTCACCCGCATTACACCTATCCTCCGCGAGCTGCGCTGGCTACCTGTCGATCTCCGGATGCGCTTCAAGGTGCTATTGATCACCCATAAAGCCCTACATGGCAGTGGATCTGGATACTTGAGAGACCGCCTTCTGCCAATTACCTCCCTACGACCTATAAGATCTCATAGATTAGGCCTCCTCCGTATTCCATCGGCCAGCCAGTGTCGGCTGGCAACCACAAGGAGGAGGGCCTTCTCAGCAGTGGCCCCGACCCTTTGGAACGAGCTCCCCGTAGAGATTCGTACTCTCTCCACCGTCCAGGCCTTCCGCATAGCCTTGAAGAACTGGCTCGCCCGTCAGGCCTGGGGATAAGGACTGTTACCCCGCCCGAATGTAGTATGCATGTTGTTTGCTATTTTATTATGTGTTGTAATCTCAATGTTGTATTCCCCCCTCCCTTGGTTTTCTGTGAGCCGCCCTGAGTCCCCTCAGGGAAAAGGGCGGCCTACAAATACAAATAAAAACCATAAAACCATAAAACCATAAAGCAAACATGCAATGAATGTTCAGATCCCCTCTTGAACCGATAGTGGCAAAACACAATTATTTCTAAACCTGCCCTGAAATGGCATTTCTCAATCTCGGGACTCACCTCAGTTTGATCCTGGGACTGAACCTTCATTTGCAAAGCTACTCACATGTGAAATTTCAAGGTAATAGAGTGAGAGGTTTGGGGTAAAGATAAATTCCAAGTTTTGAGATGGGGAAAAAAGTTATTACCGTGTGTGAATAATAGGTTGGAAGTTCACCCTTTTCCCAAAACATTGTCTTATAATCTGAAATAAACAATTAATAAAAATTTGTATCAGTGTTACAGATAATGTTTGATTAAAATACCTTGGCTGTATAATTACTTTATATTGTTAGATATGTTTTGTGTTTTGTTTGTTCTTGTGGTGTTTTTCTTTCTGTTTTTAAAGATTAAAACATTCAATAAAAATTATTTAAAAAAACAAGTTGGGGAAAAATTTTATTTCTTCATTTTTTTTTACACAATGAATGTAAAAGTTACAGGAAAGACTTTTGTGGAATGGACAAAATGGGCACTTATTTTGAAATGTTGTTTCTTTTTTAATATAATGTCTTTAAAATGCCTGATTAATGGGTCAGTTTTAGCTGGCCTAAAATCATGTTATTTTTCTAATAAGAAAAATGCAGTAGAAAAACATTCCACCCATCCATCCACTCACTCTACCATTTCTGGCAGAAGAAACCAAAGTTTCATTTTCCTTCAAATCCAAGTATATGGTCCATTCATTTATTATATGGAAAATAAAAAGACTGTTGGAACTGAAATTCAGAAGAGTAAATGTACTCCTTAAAACAAATGTTAAAGTTCATTCATTTAGTTCATCAACATTATTAATCTTTTGCCATCAAATTAGGATGCACTTACAAACATTCTTAATAACGCTCTATTAACACATCTTTTATATTAGATGAATGTTCAAAGTGAAGAATGACATCAAGCTATTTATCACAACATCCTAGATAATGAACGTTTAATCTCCTTTTTATACCCCATCTCTTTCATTAGATGGTGTTTGTACTTCTATATCCGAGATCATCCTAATGAGAACTTACCATAAACTATGAAATCTGGGATTTATTTATAAAATGTATTTGCCACCCATCTCATGTCCAACCACTCAATTCATCTCTTCTGTCTTGAAAAGAAAAAGCTGAAATGAATAAGGTTCAAAAATAGACTGCAGCTTTCAGGGAAGAAGGTGAGGGGAATAGTCAGCAGTCAATTTCTTGATTTCCAGTTTTCTGTGTCAGGTACCTGGTTCGCTCACTGATATTTGCTTTGTCACAAAACATGCTATAAATCAAATGTGCAAACAAAATGGCCTGCAAACATCCCTGTTTGATGCCTTCAGAATATCCCGAGTGGGTGGGCCCAAATTTTTAATATTCCCCTCTCCCAGCATAATGAGGCAAATTGGGGTCCATAAGCCTTGTATGTAGAGAGACACTTATTTTATATTTTATAAATCCTGCAAACCTTCCCTCAAAATGGCTTCTGCTAGGCCAAATATACTTCTTCTTCTTTTTTTTTGGAATATAATTCTTTATTGGCCAAGTATGATTGGACACACAAGGAATTTGTCTTTGGTGCATAGGCTCTCAGCGTACATAAAGAAAAATAAAATAGAATACATTCATCAAGAATCATAAGATACAACACTCAGTGATAGTCATAGGTTACTAATAAGCAATCAAATCATACTAGGAAACAAATTAAACAATATAAATTTTAAAGTTTTTTTTCTATCCCAGTCAACAGTTCTGTTTAGATAAGGTTTTATTTCTTTTAAAAAACACAAATATTTCATCATTCGTCAGCCAAATATACTTCTTGAACCAATGGTAGATATATAGCAGTGTTTTTCAACCACTGTGCCGCGGCACACTAGTGTGCCGTGACATAGTGTAAGGTGTGCCATGGGAAAATTACTTTATATATAGTCAATATAGGCACAGAGTTAAATTTTTTAAATATTTTCTAATGGTGGTGTGCCTCGTGATTTTTTTTCATGAAAAAAGTGTGCCTTTGCACAAAAAAGGTTGAAAAACACTGATATATAGTACACTCAGGCAATAAACCACAGCTTGCAACGTACTGCACCTAATCTCCCATATCATTTTAATCCATTTGGAGAAGTATCGTCTCATAAATAAAAACACTAAACATATATTAATTACTTGAAAAGTGTAGGAAGTTTAAGAACCATAAAATGTGAGCACTGGGGGTTGCATAATGGAAGCTGATAGGCTGGATAACGCTGGTGTCATTTGTACATCGTTTGTACAATGATGGAGGTGGACATAAGGTTGTAAGCCTAGAGCTTTCACATGTTTTGCCTAGCAACCCACAAAATATAGTGAAGGAGTTGACAGTCCAAATTATGTTGCCAGTAAGAAGGGGCTACCTGTACATTTGATTTAAAGGGAAATAACAGGTTGTACTTAGTAATGTCCTCTCTGTTATAGAAGGTTACTGATCCAGTGCTTCACTTCTTTAGGTAAGAAGAAGATGGAAGATGCTTTTTTATTTGATTCCTTGTTCATCCTCTGTGCACCTCAATATCTGCCAAGAATTTTGTTTGATTACCATATCTGGGCTAGCAAAAGACAGATGAATCTTAGGAGCCAACATTTTGTTGTTTGTTTGTTTTTGCTGGCTGGAATCTTGCAGACGAGATATGGTAGCTATGAAAAGGATGAAACAGCAGAGAGAAGGATGATTTATTTATTTTTGAAAATCATCTCCCTTCTTTGACTCTGGATCAGATCAAGGATGGGATACCTGGATATAGTAAAAACATGGATGAAACTCTTTGGCTCCAACCTCTAAGGTACAAAGAGGTATCCTCCATATGTATAAAGCAAGGTACTTGCTTAAAATAAAGCAAGGCAGAAACTGAGGTTTGTATAATGATCCTTATTCTCTCCTCTAAAATAAAACCTTATTTGCATGCAAAATGACCAAACAGGGACTGTATCCATTGTAAAGTAGTCCTTCAAAGCTACACATTATGGCTAGTTTGTATTGGTTAGAAGTTGGGAAACATCATTCTTCCAAGCTATATTTCTACAACCTGCTCTCTAAAATGTAAATACTCTACTGGCACAAATCTTTCAAGAACTATTCCTGTTATAAACCTGTTCTTAAACCCCATCCATCATTCAGAAGAAATTCACTGCTAGCTTTCCTGTCAGTTGTCTTTGAAGTTTTATGAATTAGGATTAGGACTTCTAGAAATCACTGATCTCAAGTGATGAGTAATGGAAACTGTATAAAACAATTGCCTCATATTTCACATATTATTGCCAGTGCTCTTGTGTGACTGAAAGCATCTTAGTGGATTAATGAACCAAAATTCTTGTGAGTTCAATACTGAGTAAAAAAAAGTAGTGCTGAAACAAGTAGAGTGCTAAACCAAGATATATTACTGGACCTCATTACGTTGCTAAAAACAGGGAATTTTGTCTTGTTTCGTGACATGGCTGGCCCTTAATTAGCAGTAGCATAGAGCAGGACCTTTCTCAGTAGAGCATAGATTCAGAAACCAACATCAGTGCTTGGTTTCCTAAGTGGCTAGTAAAACTTTGGCTAAGGCGGCAAAACTAAATGCAACTTTAAATGCATATATTGGCCAGATATACACAGTTCATTAGAGATATTTAGCTTCTTTTTAACGTGTATCTCAAAGTCTGTGTAAATATATAATACTAACACACACACACTCTCTGTATGTGTGTTGGTTGGAAACATGCAAAAGAGGCCTTCATTCTGCAATGGATAGACAATGGATAAAATGATAATAATGATGGCATTCTATAATTTGTGATGGCCTGTTTATTTTTGAGAATCTAGCCTTTTATATGTTGGATTATAACTCCCAGCAATCCTAGCAAACAGGCCAATGGAGAAGTTTCAGCCTGAAGTTTAGTAACATCTGGATGGCAACAACTCCCTAGCTCAGTTGTAAAAACCCACCATGCATATTTAAACATGGATATAAATCTGCTAGTTTAGGATAATATTTCATGCAACTGATTACCTACATTCTGCTCTATGACAGTTTATGCTACAACAAATGGAATTGCCTTTACGCTATGAGAAGACACTCTGCTACTGCTAATATAAAAGAGTTGAAGGTATTCCAGTACCTGCAGGTTTCAAAAAAATTATCATAGATAATTCTCATTTAATGATCACAATAGGGACCAGCAATCTGGTTAAGTGAAGCAGTCACTAAGTGAAAAATAATGTGACTGGGCTACTGGTTTTGCTTCAGCTTTCCTTTGCTTTACAGCAGGGCTCTCCAAATTTGGCAACTGTAAGACATGGGTTTCAATTCCCAGAATTTCCCAGCTAGCATAGCTGGCTGAGGAATTCTAAGAGTTGAAGTCACAAGTCTTAAAGTTGCCAAATTTGGAGAACCTGCTTTACAGCATTAGAAAGACACAATCCCAAGCAGTTAGGTGAGGATGGTGGGAAAGGTTTCTGGAATTCTACTCATAAGGAAGCCAGTTAACAGGACAAATCTTACAGTCCCTTTCTCCCCAGCCCTTTGGAATGTCCACTTCAACCTTGCTTTGAATAAAATGAAGTATACAATAAAAAGGAATGTTCACTCTGCTGCTGGGATAATTAGCAAGAAAGAGAACTAATGGTTGTATTTACATTCATTGGAGTGGAAGGGTTTACAAAAAAGTAAGCACCTAATGAGGAAAACACATTGAAAGGAATGCACTAATATGGTCTTTTACCTAGGGAGCAGCTTAGGAGGGAAAAATTGCCTTCAGTATGAAATTGATTAGAGTTTTGTCAGTTTCAGGTAGCAGTTACCAAGTTGGATCTAATTAATTAAGATCACAGAGCTGAGCTTGTTAAGTATAGTTAATACTTTTTATAGTTGGGTTGCACTGTTGAAAAAGAACAGCTTGTTTAGTCAATCTCTCTGCTGTGTAATGAAGGGGGAGAGGAAAAAAAAACCAATTGAAACAGAGGACAACTTGCGTGAACTGATTGTAATGGCAAACACCTGACTGAAAGAACTGCTGCAAAGGTCATAACTCTGGGCTTTGGTTGCAATGTTATTTTTTAATCACTATTGTAATTGCAAACAGTGACCCACTGAGGCAATTTCTAAATGAGGACTACCTGTAATAAGTAGGAAGTTACACACTGAACTAATGTTACAGCTATGACAGCATGTACTGTACTGCTACAAAGGTTAGAACACATGCTTTGGTATGGGTTGGTTCACTGAGCCTAAGTGGGGGGACTTGAGAGAACCTTTTGAGCAAACCCCACTCCTTACTAGCACTGATGATGTTACCTAGTTTTGCTAATGAACATCTGCAAGAAAATAACCAAGCTCAGAGAGCACCTAGGACTTCATAGATTAGAGGTGTCAAATCTATGGCCCAGGTGAGTCATGTGCTGGCCCTGCCCCCACCTGGTTTAGCAAAGGAGAAAAAAGTCCCGATACATCAGGTGACGACATGGGTTTGACACCCCTGCCATAGATAATCTGAATTTTAGCCCAATGTTCTCCTATCTTCTTTGTTGAATAAATAGCAATAAGGTTACACTGACACTCTATATATAGTGAATATACACCATCTCAATATGGTGAATATTTTTCTCTATATAAATATTTCACATTCTAGAAATTCAAAATAAGTTAGGGCTAGCACTGATGATGTTACCTAGTTTGGGTAATGAAACATCTGCAAGAAAACAACCAAGCTCAGAGAGCATCAGGGGCTCCCCATTTCAACACAGAGCTACAAATATTCTCCTTTATTAGAACCTTTTAAATGTATTTATCAAATTAGTTTCCTGCCTGTCTCTCAGTTCAAGGTGACTCTGAGCAGCTTGCAACAATAAAATACACAAACGTTTAACATAAAAACTGATTAAAATTACAAAAATTAAAACAAATTAATTTAGCCAGAACAGTTCTTGGTTTCTTTTTTTAAGTAATAAAGAAAAATGCAACCAAACTAACCAACTGCTAAATCAGTAACAGGATGATTTGGTATACTGTCTTAAGTTATTCATCAGAAACTGAAGTATGATCTAGTATTGCAAGCTGTAACAAGTCAACTTTTGCATTATTTGGACAACCTTTATCCTTCACACTGTACTGCCTTAATTGGATTGTTTTGTCTTGGGTCTAATGCTCACATCATATTTTCTTGGAACACTGGACTCTCAAGCCAAAAGTAAATGACTCATGTGCTGAACCTATTTCAAGCTAAAGCCTACAAATAGTATGATATATAAATAACTGCAGAAGAGCAATGAATGACTCAAGATTCCAAGGACAAGCATTTTGGTGTACAGAACAAAGAACAGTTGAGTGGTTTCCAGTCTCATCAAAGGAACTTGATTCTTTGTGTTTATGAGTTCTGAACATATTTGAGCTTGATGTTTTGACTTCATCTCTCCTCCCAGATCATCCAGTGGGACACCTGGGACAACACAATGTCCATAAATGAGATAATATGGTGGGAGTAAAAGAGGTATTCACCCTGGGCAGGCCAAGTCACAGCTGCTCATTAATCAGAACCGCTCACCCAGATGGAAGACTCACGGACCAGCAGCTGTTAATGCTCTTCCAGAGCTTTTGTGAGGTAAAACACCACAGGAAAAAGAACAGACTATGAGATCAGGGGTGGCCAACTTTTTAATGCCTTGGCTTTGTAGTTGTACTTAAGGGAGATTTTCAATAAGGTAGTTGGCAGAACTAAAATATAAAAACTTGAATGAGAGAGACAAGTTATTTAAAATATTTCTAAAAGTTCAAACATTCTTTTTAATTCTCTCTCTCCCACCCTCTCTCTCTCTCACACACACACACACACATACACACACACAATGAAAAAGAATGTTTGAACTTTTAGAAATATTTTAAATAACTTCTCTCTCTCTCTCATTCTACTTTTCATATTTTAGTTTGAGAGAGAGAGAGAGAGACAGAGAGAGAGACACAGAGACAGACAGAGACAGAGACAGACAGAGACAGAGAGACAGAGGGTGTGTGTGCAAGGATGATGGCATTATGATATAAAAGAAAACTCCTGGAAATTCAAACAGCTCTAAAATATTAGACTAAATTGCTTTAAAAGCACTTTTTCTTGTCTCTCCTATGAAAAAAATAATAATTCTAACGTTGAACATGGCGCAAATCATCAACCCATTGCTGGCAGTGAGGTATTGAATTGCTATTCTATTGTTGTATACTAATTTGGCCATCTCCTATATAAAAAATGTCCTCAATTTTTGATGTCTTGACAAATTCTAAAAACTAGAATACATTGTAAGGAAGGACATGTTTGATAAGTAGCAATATTGCTGATCTTATGAATATGAGTGTAATATATAGAGATGGTAGAACAACCCATACACTTTATTATCTACAGCTATAGGACAGTAGATTTCCAGCAACTAATATTGTCTATGGTTTTTGTTTAAAAATAGATTTTTTTGGAAAAAAATGATTTTTTTGGAAGATTATTTATATTCACAATTTTTACATTACTTCTTATAATACTAGCCAGCTTGCAAACATCTTCTTAACCTTATATAAATGTTAATATAACTATCAAGATCCTTTTTAGTACAAATAAACCCTGCTTTTATTTTCAGATACATAAAAATCTATGTGCAATTTTAAAAGGGAATTTCCTCAGAAGTACATTCTTTAAAAAAATGTAGTGCTACATGCATGGAACTCTAAGGAATGTATTTCTTTTTCTTTGACATACTTTTTTGGGTGGATTTTTAATTGGGGAAAGATGAATGCTAGAGATCTATTTGATGTTACTGTTTGTCTTTTAGGAAGTCCATTGGGAGCGAAACATGAATTTTGGCTGAAAGCTTTTACAAACTTGTGCAGTGCTGCAGAATTTTGAAACCATTTTGTTATGCTATCTACCACCCTATAACATCACTCATTCTGAAATATTGGCTATTCCAAATCATGTTCAGAAATCATGTTTTTGAGTTTAATACTATAGTTCAGTTATCTGGTGATCAAAGTATAATGTTCTGTTGAAAGAACATCCTGGTATAAGTTGTGCCATAATTGGTAAATCAACCACAGCAGATTGAAGTCCCTCTTGACTATGGATTCCATCTGTTGTTGCAGCAAGAGCTGAATGCAGGAGAACCCCAAGTCATGGATCAGCTCCTTCAGGAAAAGCATGATGCTGTCAGGAGTCACTATTGTGACCATTATTCCTAGTTACTAAGGAACAGCAGTACTATTCTGATAGTGTTTAATCTGAGCTTCTTTCTTTCCATCTAACTCTTTATAATTTTCAGAAACCAATTCAAGAATCAGCAATATCTCCTTTTCAGTGTAGAGTCATACTGCAGACACATGGTCTCCACATTGTACATATTGACGACACGTTACCCCAATTTAGAGGGTACCTCTCCTTATAAAATCAAATTTTCCAGTCAGATAGAGTGAATCCACTATAAAATAGTACACATTGGTCCTAACCAAAATAAAGTCAGTCTGAACATAGTTTGCCGTAAATGCAGAGAATGTATACTTGATGCTATTGCCATCAATGAGTAGGTTCAAATGTCATATCAGTCCTTGGTCTCATTCACTTTTGATTTTATGCAGTTATAACTCAAAGTATCTTTATAATTGCTTCATCTCCCACGGTTCTTCTGAAAAGCAGGAGCTGCTTGGGACTGGGGACTCGAGAAACGGCCATGAAGAGCCAATCTCCTCCAACATCCTGGTCACCTTTGTGTTCCAGAGATGCATTCATTTGTTCTGCATTGTTTGCAGTCTCCGTTTCCCCATTTTGAGAGTGTCAACTGCTCACCAAATGGGTTTTGATAAAACAATTCAGTTGTCAAAAGTCCAGCTTATGTCATAGGTGTATGACTCATTCTTTGGTGAGTCATTCAAATGTCCTATTCAATTTCTATGTTGAAAGGTGCATTTGAAGACAAATGGCATCTTCACTATTGTTTAGTGAAGGACTAAATTGAGCCAGTTGGATGTTGCAACACTATATAAATGATCGGGAAGGAAACAAGCTGTAAAGAATGTGAAGTTCATACACTTCATACTCTGCAGTCTTTTGGGTGTGGCTGCGTGAATGGAAACTTAGCCTAGTAGATATTGCTGTGAGAGAATTCTTATTAGTCCTGTGGGGAAAATGGAAGTCCAATTTAGATAGGTGGAGAAGTTAAAATGAAATGCTAGTTGCTCTGTACTGTATGTAGGGTCAGCTAGACGAGCTGTGAAGCTGAGAGACCTGAATGCTTCAGTCATGTGCCAATCCAGGGTGGAAATTTAAAATGCACCAGGGAACATTTTGGGATAAGACAAACCTGCAAAAATGAACCTCATAAAATGGGAATGAAAACTTTGTTCTTGTTTGCCAAACTGAATGAAAAACAGGCCATAATTAGAGAATGACAGTCAGGACAAAAAAAAAAAGAAGGGTAAAGAGAAAGAGTAATTACAGATGTTCTACAGATAGAACACCATGTATTCTGGTTACATGTCAATGCTAAGTACATGGGTGTCAAACTCGATGGTGTTACGTGACATATCACAGCATTTTTTGCCTTTGTGGAACCAAGGTGAGTGTGGCCTCCACATGACACATCCAGCCCACAGCCCATCAGTTTGACACTCGTGGATTAATAGATAAGCATAGCTTTAAAGAAGAACAAAAAGACACTCCATTGGTGGAAAGAGTCAATGGAATGCAGACATCTCTTGATTATAAACTCAGTAGAAAATACAGGAGTTGGGTGTACTGTCAATCAGAGGTGCTACCGGTTTGCACCGGTTCAGTCGAACCGATAGTGGAATGTTGGCCTGGGTCACAGAACTGGCAGCGACCCAGACTGGCCATGCCTGCAAACCAGTTCCCCAGCCACCGTTGCCATTGCTGGCATGGTTTTTTTCCCCTTTTCCAATGTTCTGCGCACATGTGCACAGCGTTTGTCAGGCGCATGCACAAAGCAAACCAGCAGTAACGCCAGCAGCAACCCACCCGTGCTGTAAATATGTGTGTCAAAAACAACACAATATTAAAGCAGCTAGACTCCTTGAATAGGGTAGAGACGTCCACAGAATCACTGCAGAGTTATCAACAAAATTCAAATGACTTTAAACCTCAACTAAAATGTAATACAGGGTAGGCTTAATGAAACGAAGAATGAAATCATTCAAAAAAAAATCTGTTTGAAACTTCTCAACATTGAGAAATTAGTATAAAAGGAAAGTCAAGAGGGTCAACTCTTTCCTGAATGCAAGAGAGTCTAGTCAAAGCCATGATAATAAAAGTGTAGCTAGAAAGCTTGTTGCAGATCAGGAAAGATGCCATCAAATCAAAGAGGTCACCAGGATCAAAGAAAGAATAATATCCAGGCTGAAGGTCTGTTAAAGTGTAGAAGGCTTCTTTTTTGTACTTTCAGAAAAATGGAAGACTCGCTCAGCCAAGACTAAAAGAAGCACATGTCTGTAACTAATGCATCAAAATATTATGGAATGGGTGCTTTCATCATTTTTTCCATATTTAATATAAGAGATATCTAAAACTAGGATTACATTATGACTCATAAATCCCACATCAAGAATGAAATGGGACAATCTGGGATGATTTTTTTAAACTCACCTGAAGCACAGATAGCTTTAATTTGCCGTGAGATATATTTAAAACCCACCATTAAGCTGTCTCTAATAGCAATAGCACTTATCTACCACTCCATAGTGCTTTACAGCATTTTCCAGACAGTTTAGAAATAGCAATAGCACTTAGACTTATACACCACTTCGCAGTGATTTACAGCCCTCTCTAAGCGGTTTACAGAGTCAGCATATTGCCCCCAACAATCTGGGTCCTCATTTTACCCACCTCGGAAGCAGACGTAGCCTGCTGCATTCTAACCACTGCGCCACCGAGGCTCCTTATCAAAATATTTGCATATTGACAATGTAATAAATACTTTGGGGACTATAAACATGTATCCAAAAACATTTTAATGTTGGATTTAGTGAGTGCTAGGTTTTTCCTCAAATCAGAATGATAACTGAATACTGGAAGACCATAATTGGCTATTTTATGAATTGTATTTCAGAATTTAGATAAGTCAAGTTAGACAATAATCCACATTAAGGCCAAGCAAGCCAATCTTTTTTCAGAATGAAGATACATTTGGAATACAGGGTGAACAGTTTTTGCAGAGCCTTATTAAAAATAACAATGTTTAGATCATTTCTTAAAATTATCCCTTGATCTCATTGCATTTTGATTCATGTTCCTGCCTGATAGATTTTAGACAATGCCTGTTTGGGAGTAGAGTCTCTTAGGACTCAACGGATCAAAAAGTTTAAGAAATTAGTCCCCTGACTTTTTCTTTTCCCAAGGCCTTTTTAAGCCTAAAAAATCCCTCATTTCCAGGGACAGCATTTATTTTAAGCCCTTTATCTAGCATTACATCAAATTACATGCTGAATTGCCTACTGAAATGAAGATTATTTGTTTCAGAAGAACATCTGGATTTCAGCATTGAAAAGAAAAAAGGCAGAAATAAAGGGGAAAGGAGAGAAGCTGCTCATGTAAAGTTCATCGGGTGCATCCTTAGGTCAGATCTCCTCTTATTGATTTAAAGAGCACCCTATAGCAGAGGTGTCAAACTCGATTTCATTGAGGGCCGCATCAGGATTTTGTTTGAGCTCAAGGTGTGGGCATGATCAGGGTGGGCATGGCCAACTCAACATCATTCATCGAGTCTCCATTTTTGGCCGCAATGGCCTCCTGCAGCACTCTGCCTCCCTGGACTCTGTTTTCACTGGCAGAGGGCTGCAGGAGGCCATTGCAACCAAAAACAGAGCCTGGGCAGGCCACACACAGCCTCCCTGAGCTCTGTTTTCACTGGCAGATGATTGCAGGAGGCCGTCGTGGCCAAAAATGGAGCCTGGATGGGCTGCGTGGTACCTTCCCAAGCTTCATTTTTGCTGGCAGAGGCACCCTGGGACGGTCCTTCACTTTTTCCAGGGCAGGCCTGAGGGCCAGATCTTAGCACCCTGCAGCCAGATTTGTCCCACGGGCCTTGAGTTTGACACCCCTGCCCTATAGGAATAGGGGAAGGGGGAATTTCGGGGAAAAAAACATTACTTTTAGGACCACATAATACTTCTCTTGTTCCTATAGTATCTCCAAGTCTCCTGTTCATTTTAATATTTCCTCTAAAAAAAGTTTTTGTCCTTTTGAATTCTCTTACAACAACCCTGTGAGGTAGGTGAGGCTGATAGAGACTGACTGTCCAAAGTCACATAATACACTTTTAAACAGAATGGATCTTAATATCTTTTTTCCCAGTTTCAATCCAATGTTCAAACCGCTGCATTACCAAGTTCTTCCTTATGCCTTCAAACTCTGTTACAAGAACCCCATTTAGAGAAAGCAGGAAGACACCACACATATAATTCTTACTTGTAATTATTCCTCAGAGATTCCTGTATTTCTGGTTGTACATAAGGGAGTGACATATAATCAATGAAATGTGCCTGTGTACTAATTATATCCATGCCATAAAACTAAATCCCGCTGCTTAAGATTGACATATATTGCTGACATTAAAATGCTCTTAGAGCCCCTTTTCATTTTTTTTAAACTAAAGGAATATTAACAAATCACATCAAGATAAGTAGAGAGTTTAGTGAATGGGAAGCAAAATGTTCATAGTCCAGAGATACTGCATTGCTGTTTCTACTCCTACACAAGGATTTCAAGCTTCCTCTAGTTAAGGGAACTGGCAGAAAACATACACATTCTCTGTCTATTTAGCCATATTGTACTCTCTTAATAAATTACATTTTAGCCTGCAGCAGCATTACTCAAGTATCTACAGGCCAGAAAATATTTCACCTATAAGCTCTGTCAACTTAATGAACTAGAGAACCACAAAACTTGCAAAGTCCTATTGTAATGGAGCATGAACTTACACACTGATGCCTAGATGAGTATCCCCCTCTGCCTTCTTCAAGCAGGGGACGCTAAATCTTTTCCCACAGGGGTGAGCTTCAAAAATGTCAGCAATGGGTTCTCTGCCCAGTTGCTGGGTGGGTGTGGCCATGGTGGGCATGGCCTAGTCAGCCTCCTGCACCACGGAGGGGTGGTGGTGTTTTGCCTTCCCCAAGTTCCAGGGGCTTTCCTCGAGCTTCTGGGAGGGCAAAAACTGCTACTCCCAGGCTCCGGAGGCCCTCTGGAGGTCAGAAATGGGCCCATTTCTGGCCTTCCTGAACTTCCCGGTGGCCCGTTTCCCCCCTTCCCCAAGCCTCCATGTGGCTCCTGGACTTAGCTTGCATCCAAAACGGGTCATGTGGAGACTCCTGGGAGGGGCAGGGAGGGGTGAGGTGGGCAAGTACAGTCAGGGGTGGGATTTGGAGGTTCTCCAGACCAGCCATAACGTTAGCTACGGGTTCTCTTGAACCCGTGCAAACCCGTAGCAACCCACCCCTGCTTTCCCCCATTTACTTTTGTTGGTATCACCCATCATCTGATCTGCTACCATTCCTTGTATTTATGGACAATTTTTTTCCCTTTTGTCTTACTCTGCAGGGGGAAAATGGAAGAAAGTGCTTTTATTCTTTTTTTTATCATAGCATCAGTGTTGCAAAGAGTCCTGGGGCTGTTTCCCTGATAGAATGAATATACTAATATAATGAGAAGGTATAATTGCTTATTATGTATATTGTGGAATCAGGTTAGCATTAAGGGGACAAGGGAAATATTAAAAGGAAGCCAAGATTCCTGCCAGTAACAAGGATCTTAGACACACACATCACAGAGGAAGACACACACACAAAGAGCAGCTCAAATCAATTCCTAATCTAAATTAACAAAAGTATGTTAAAATAATTGAATCTAGCTCCATGTTTTCTCTGATTAATTTCTTCCAATTCACTAATCCTGATTTTAGGTTTGGGGCAGAAGTTCCTCACCTGGTACAAATCAACGAGAAAAGATTCTACTTTCCTATAATAGAAACTAGAGGACAAAAAGCAAAATCCTTTTTCCTTTTGAAAGCTCACTTGAGAGAGTGGGAAGCCCGTTCTGATCCTGACTTATATTCTGGGTTTCTGGAACTTTGCTACTCTCTGTTATCTTGGTTTATGCATTTCATATATTCATTCATTTCATATATGGTCTTCTGGGGTTATTTTCTTCCTTCACTAGCCATGCTGGAAGGTTGATGAATTTTAAATGTCACCCTATTTTGGTTTATTGTTATGACTATGGTTTCCCCAATATATTGTTGGGAAACAGCCTACCGATATAATTTTGTCTCAGTGCAATGCTTCCATATTGATTCCAGAAAACTGTATATACAAACCTCCCTTGTATTTTCTCCATTATCTAGGGCTAACAGCCTAGTGGGAGGGAGAGAGGCATCCATCCATATGATTCTTTTTTGGAATTACGCTACAACTATGCTTGCTTAACCCACTTTCATTAAAGCTTGGCATTGTAATAAGGCAGAATCCACATTCTTCCTGATAATGTACATCTGATCCCAGGACCTTCCTATTAAATAAAAGAATATGTATAATCTATTTAATGGAACTACTAGTGGGACACCTCATTCAGGTTTTAATGAATAATGAAAAGCCATTGATCATTAAAGCCCAAATTACTAATTTGTAGAGAAGGCACTGCAATTTAATTGAAAGGGAAATGTGGAAATGCATTTTCTTTAAAAAAGAAAAAGAAAAACATTCTTGCATTACCCAAAATTTGGTCAGTGTATACACCTCCTAATCAATAATGCAACTTGATGATCGAGAGTATGAGGGTAATGAAAGGAATAGAACAAACTCACCCTCTGCCTAATGTTCCCATGGCAACCAAGGACTTCAGTCAGTAGGCTTTGATCTTGAATATGAGGAGACTGTCTGATTACGGCACACATATTTTTTGCTCAAAAAAGATGGAATACATTCTTGTGGAAACACTTCAGAGTAGGTGTATATATAATTTTCAATACTGAAAACTCAAGCTCGATCAGATTTTAAAAAATTTCAAATTCTGGAATTAATCCCTAACACTGTCTTGAAGTCCCAAAACTGATTCAACTTCAAAGATGCCGTTTTTACATGAGATACTTGTTGTTGGTGCCACCACTTGGTATGAAGGTCCTTACAAAGCATTTGGGCTTAATTAGTATTATCTTGCCAAATAAAAATGATTGGGATTATTGCTTCTCAGCCCTTACTGAGGCTATGACATTGCTTAAGTTTTTGATTTTTTAAAAAGTAGGCTGACCATAGATTTAAGGCTTCTCAGTATTATTGAGGCAACTGGGGCAGTATCCAGAAATGAAATGCCATCTATTTCTGTTAATAGGGAATAAAGTGTATAAATTGGCCTGTTGAGGCCCAAAGCAGTTCAATACATCTTGGAAATTTCTGTCAATTCCCTGTGAATGTACTTTCATGGTATCCATGTCAGATTTGTGGTGTAAGTAATAGCAATAGCACCTAGACTTATATACTGCTTCACAGTGCTTTTGCAGCCCTCTCTAAGCAATTTTTACAGAGGCAGCATATTGCCTCCAACAGTCTGGGTCCTCATTTTACTGAACTCGGAAAGATGGAAGGCTGAGTCAACCTTAAACCAGTGGGAATCGAACTGCCAAATTGCTGACAGCCAGCAGTCAGCAGAAGTAGCCTGCAGTACTGCACTCTAACCATTACATCACCACATTGGACTGGATCTTGCCTCAACTCTCCATTGACTGAATTTTGGATTTTTGTACAATTCACCTTATCTCATCATTTCTTAGACAGATGTTGGAAGACTGCCATATAGGTTCCCTTGAGCAAATACAGATATAGATATATCAAATGAATCAACACTGATACCAGGTCACCTTCTCTCTGGGGTCATTGATGTCCTTACCCAGCTGGAAACAGCTACCAATGACTCAATGCAATTTGTTGTAAGTATGACTCAGAGGTGGAAAGATCAATTGATTTTGGATCCTATCAGTGTGGCAAACATCCATTAATAAGAGCTTTACAACCATGGGCTGTCTAACCATTCTCCCCATTTTTCTTTTCCCTGAATCTGTGGAACAGAAGATGCAGCTACAGATTGACTGGAAAACTGTCAACTTTCCAGACACAAGTCAGTCATCAGGTTAGATGCCGTATTTATTTAATTTTGTTAATTTCAATGGGACACTGTTTTCTTCTTCAGCTGAAAGAATTTAGATGGCTAAAAGTCCCTAATTTCACAAGCTTGTACCCTTCCTCAATTCTAAGAAACACAATAAATATGAAAAAGCCTTATTTTAAAATTTTGATCGAATGATCACACAATTTTAGAAAGAGGACTAAGGTCCAACTTTTTAACCTAATGCCGTTCAAATCTTATTGAGGAAAGCCAATAACAATAATCCGTTTGTCCTAGCACTTTAGAGGTTGGCTTGAAGTCACCCAGCTTTGAATCTTCTTGAACTTTCAGTTGACCCAGATGGAAGAAGGAAAAAATATCAAGAGTTAAAGACAAGACCTGACTTTGCTGTCTGTGAAACCAGTGATCTGGTTTCTTTTGATATTCAGGAACAAAAGATTGTGCCTGAAGCGGGGGGAAATGAATCCAAAAGCTTATCTCGGGCCATGTCAATCCTTTGTCATTTTTATTTCACAGCATTATTTTGCTCCCTCATTCCCAGCAATTATTTTACAAAAGAATAAAAGTAAACTAAGGGTAACTAATTTGTCCAACAAGAGGCAGTAGAATAAAAGCCCCAGTCTTTCATTGAAAAGGGTAGCTGAAGAGATATTGTCCTATAAATACAGAAAGAAATTATGTTCATGCAGTTGGCTTTAAAAAAAATAAATCTCAAGAATTTTTACATTTTAATTTATTATAGTTATATCTAGTCTTTTCTCTGAGAGTCATTCTCATTTTATTCTTAAAAGAGCAACTATGTGTAGTATGTTGTCTAGGAAGAATCAGTGGCCAAAGTCATTCAAGGACCTCCGTGATGTAATGGTGATCTTATTTAATCCCTCACTTTTACCACTAGTCCACAGTGGCTTGCATAAAAAAACCATTCTTTGGAATTTTTAGAATGTTTTTTATGCTGTTTGTTTGAAGAAGGAAACTAGATGGAAGATCAGAAAAAACACACATCTCAGACATTAGATTGAATGCCTGTCAGCCCTGCAGCCATCTTTTCTTTTGGATCTTTGGGCTGCCACACTTTCTATTATTCTACTATGCATTTTCTATTGTGGGAAAATGGGGGGGGGATTGTACGGAGGTAGATGATATGCAGCCATAACAAAATTCTTTCTAGAAAATCAAGGTCATCCTTTGTCTTTGCACCTCTGCACCTGACAGGATCTGGATGGGTGGAAGCTGCCAGCATGGCAGTGGAAGATTGGACCATGTGATGGACTTGTGGGTGTGGGGGCAAGATCTTGAATTTTCAACTGGGTGGGGAAAACCGAGAAGCTTTCAGATTCAGGTTTTCCCAGATGTGCCAACATGACTCTCTTAATAAATTGGAACTTTGAGGAATCTTTTGCATTGGACTCTGATTTAATTTTGGGTCTATTTGGAACACTGACAATGCCAGTGTCAGAGTAAGCATTTATTTAATGCCAGTGTCAGAGTAAGCAGATTAAAAATGTATATGCTGTGCATCTTCCTGATAGGGTAACTCTATCATGGGACAGACCCATCTCCTAGATAATGAAACTGATGACTCTACTTACTATTACTGGACTAGAAATGGCTCCATGGCTCTGATTCATTTAACATTGTTCTCTTCATTTCATCCTTAATTTGTTTCAGTGCCTCTCTATGCTCATGTTTGTTTTTTCTCGGATAACGATCAAGGCTGAAATAAATGTGAAGCTGTTTCAAACATGGATGACCCTGGTCTATGAAGGATTGGATCCAAGTTTAGCTTGTTGTCAGTTAATTGGGCAAGCTCCATCTACCCAAATTATTGTCCCATAGAATCTCAGATGGAACAGTGTTTTGAAAGATATTAATTATGCTGTTGGTTTGAGTTTTGAACTTAGCAATTTGATTGCAAACATTTTGTCACCATTCGGGGAGACATTGTCAGTGTGCTTTGAGTTATGCTTGTCTGTCAGAACACTGGCCTGTTCTGACAGATGAGCACAATTCAAAGCGCACTGACGATGTGTCCTCAAATAGTGACGAAATGTTTGCAACCAAATTGCCAAGCTCGGAGCTCAAACCAACAGTCTAACTACCAACCCGAGCTACTAATATTCAAACACACACTAATGATTTCCATAAGACTAGATAATTAGGGCCTCTCTCCTCTTTAGTAATACCATTGTCAATTTAGTAGATAGCTCTATTACAAGATCTCCAAATGAGCAGTTAAGAAGGTAGCTTGTCACTAGTCCTGACACCTTACTAACTCTAAGAGCCTTCATATTTATAAATGGTTTGGGTACTACACATATTGTTCGGGCATTGCCTTAGTGCTTCGCCTCATTATACATTTCATTTGCTTTCTTGTAGACCAGAATATGCAGCAGCCTCAAATGCACTGAGGTGTGTCGAGGTTAAGCATGCTGTAAAATATCTCAGACATGTAAATTAACTACAGGTGCCTGGAAAGAAAATATAGCACTTCAGTTCTTGCATTGCTAACTAGTGCAAGAAAAAGGCAATTCAATTTGTTTAAAAAAAAAATACTCTGAAAACCTCCTATGCAATAATCTGTGACCACTGTATCTACCTATTTTTTCCCCAGAACATAAGAAGCCCAGTGTGACATACTGGGGACATTATCACTGTCATGAATTTTATTTTAATTATTCTAAGACCCTATATTATGTTTGAAACATAGGTAAAGATTTATGAGCTTGATCATCATATTATAGAAAGAGATAGTAAAGTTAAGAAGCAACAGATCTGGATAATCTTCTACATTAGGCAACAATTTGTTCTGACATTAAGTTTGGGAGAGTATTCACAGAGGAAGATATATTCATCTGAAAAATGCTCAGCAAAACACTCATAGTTTAGGATTTATTTCAAAGACAAAGAATTGTCTAATTATCATTATTTTATTGCACTGAACAAAGCTTTTCAGGAAAACTAAATGTGAGATCAAATAATTCTAATTTTTTCAGCTGCTTTGACAATTCTATTGTTATACCTTCTAATGCTGTAGTAATTGTATAGAAGATTTTGTTGGTTTATTTCATAAAACTCTAAATTTCAGTCATTAATTCCCATCATTTTACAAGCTTATATGATTGTATTTGAGCTACCCTATGACTATTTAATGTGGCTATACCTATGTGTAAATCTTGATTTTCTTCTATTACTATAATATTTGACATATTTTGTTCTAGATATTAGTCTGATGTTAGAATTAAGAAATCCTGCAGAAGGTTTACATAATTATTCTGGAGCATTTTTTAAATATTATGGTCATACTAGTGTCTTTCAATCCACACCTTTTACATAGCAATACACTTAGACTTATATATCGCTTCATAGTGCTTTTACAGCCCTCTTTAAGCAATTTACAGGGACAGTATATTCCTCCCAACAATCTGGGTGCTCATTTTACCCACCTTGGAAGGATGGAAGGCTGAGTCAACCTTCAGCCAGTGAGACTCAAACTGCTGAACTGCTGACAGTCAACATTCAGCAGAATTAGCCTGCAATACTGCATTCTAACCACTGTGCCACCATATCCCAGTGTACTCTTTTTTGTCTTATGATCTGCCTGGCCAATTTTGCTACAGATGTTTACTAGGTGGTCAACACACTTGTCTTTCTCTTTGCATAATAGAAATTTGTTTTTCTTTTATTTTTTATTTTTTATTTTTGTTTTTTATGATATTTGTTGCTAGTGGTAGTATTAATCTGCCTGCTACCTTCGTAATAAATCCAATTTGAAGGCATTGCCAACATTGTTACTCTTCACATAACCTTCAGTTTCATTCAGATGTTGTCATGATGACGATGATGCCAGTATTAGCGTAGTTACCATTATTTAAAAGAGAGTGAATTTGGTGCAGAGGTTAAGTCATCAGTCATAGACTGGGAGTTTGTGAATTCTAGTTCCACCTCAGGCACACAGCCAGGAGGGCTTAAGGCTAATCATGAAGCGAGGGAGGGAATGAAGGAAGGAGGGAGGGAGGGAGGGAGGAAGGAAGGAAGGAAGGAAGGAAGGAAAGAAGGAAGGGCAAACCACTTCTGAAAAACCTTGCCAAGAAAACTGCAGGGACTCTTCCAGGGAGTCTCTCAGAAGAGAAGTGAAGTTATGGCTTCCTATAGAAAAAAGCAAACTGCAAAGTAGGAGTCCAATCTAACTTTACATATTCCAGGAAAACAGAACTGTTCCTAAGAAAGAAATTTCAAAGTGTTACTGGTTTGTTTATTAGACTTATTTGCTGCCCATCTCACCTCAAGGCGCCTCGTTTCTTTAGACAAGGGAAGCTTTGCAATCTCTCTGACTGTTTAGGGAAGACTGAAATCAGCACATCTAAAATCACAGCAGTCCACTTTCTCTTTAAATCCACCCAACCCTGAGTAATGTAAGAGGAAAATGGCTTTTGTTAGTACAACACAGAGTTGGTGGTGGGTTTCTTTCTCTCCCATGAACCTCCTGAAAATCCCCAAATATCCTACGTCTCCCGAGATGCCCTTGTTCTCCCGAACCTGATCTTCACTCCAATCTATTATATTTATTCCTTTTATTTATCTGCTGTCTTTCTGTGGTGAGTACTGAAAGTCTGTCAGTTAAATGCAGAGTACAAAAATCCCAAACCATTGTGAACATTAATCAACAATGAAATGGCCTGGCAAAAGAGATGCATGAATTCTGGCTGTTCTTCTAAAGGAAAAGAGAAGGAAAGGGAAGAGAAGGGGGGAAGCTGGAGGCAGCTGAGAGGGGGCTCCCTGTTTGGCAACAGATTGATGAGCCTCTGACAGTGGGAAGTCTTCAGAAGGGCTTCTCCTGCCGATCTTAATGCTTCAGTACCTCAGGATCTGAGCAAGCTGTCCCTCAGATAATCTCGTCAAGCACAGGTCTTTCAGAAGAGGCATTGCATTAACCCTTATTTTGCACTGGTTAGCCTAGCTGCCACATTTTGCACTTCCTGCCATATTCAGGCATCAGACATAATATGCTTCTATATTATCTACTGCTTTTTTAAAATTTAAATTCATATTTATGCATCCAGTAGTATGCAACCTTGGGGGGGGTGTGAGCATGTAAAGATTGGCTTGCTTATGTTGTTTTCATAAATTAGTATTATTTCTTTAAAAAAATACTTTAGGGGCTCTTCTGTTATGTGATCTTTTAAAAATTACACCGCAGCTCTGGACTGATGAATTAAACCAGCCTATTGATGCAATGAATGGACAGATCAACTGGAAGATTACTTCATTATTGACTTTTTAAAAATCAATCTGGCCACACACCATGATAATCAGATGCCTGTCTTGGCACATATAATGAGCAGAGAATTCATCATTCGGCTTGAGATAATTTTCTGTCTTGTTAGCTGTTGCCAGCATATGGCTTCATTAATTTGGTTAGTCACATTGACTGTGTGAAACCACCAAGCTATTTCCATATTTTTGCGGAGAAAAACAAAAGAATTTATAACATTCTGTCAATATAAGTGACATATTTATACAGATATCACAGACCTTGAAGTCCATGATATATTCTGCACGAGGAGCCAATGGGGAGCAAAAATATAGTTTATGAAAAGTGGGGGGAACGATTTCTAGTTAAATTTCAATCCTTGATTGCATTTATATAAGGGAGAAATATTTGGTCAAACCCTTCTTTTTTTCTTTTTCAGCCTGCCTATATTTTCTGGGAACAATTTGAATCTCCTTTCACTCTTGAGCCTTTCCTTGATCCCAATGAGTTGGGGCTACAACACTAAGAATACCAGGCCAGTTTGACCAATGGCCACGCAGTCTGGGAATTTGCAGAGTTCTAAAAATATTAGGAAATCACATAGCCATTGGCTAGACTGGGAAGATAATAAACATTTTTTAAAAAGCATGGCAAACCATTACCTTGATGTTGCCATGAAGTGACCATAACCTCACCAGGAACTGACTTTAATCTAAAGGGGACTTTACTTAATCCAAACTAAGATTAAAACAGGGATGAAATCCAGAAGGTTCTGACAGGTTCTGGAGAACTGGTAGCAGAAATTTTAAGTAGTTCAGAGAACCGGCAAATGCCACCTCTGGCTGGCCCGAGGAGTGGGGTGGGAATGGAGATTTTGCAGTATCCTTCCCTGGAATAGGGCGGGAATGGAGATTTTGCAGTATCCTTCCCCTGCCATGCCCACCAAGCCACGCCCACAGAACCAGTAGTAAAAAAATTTGAATTTCAGGACTGGATTAAAATATCATCTTGGAAGACTAGGTAGCTAATTAAAGGATCAATTAGTTAATGCAATCATATCACAATGGAGAATCATGTTTAGATGTTGACATAACATCGCTGGGAAAGATGACTATTTAAAGCAGGGGTGTCAAACCCGTGGTGTCACATTGCTGTCATGTGATGTTTTGCAATGTTTTCCCCTGGGCATGGCATGCGTGTGATACATCCGACCTGCGGGCCGCCAGTTTGATACTCCTGATTTAAACCAATCCTTTACAAAACCAGTCCACCTTTCCTATAAGTCCGCAATCATTGGTTACTGATATATGAGCTATCCTGTTGTTCGTACAAAACAACTCTGGAATATATCTGGAATAGGGGTGAAATTCAGCAGGTTCTGACAGGTTCTGGAGAACCGGTAAGGGAAATGTTGAATAGTCCAGCAAACCGGCAAATACCACCTCTAGCTGGCCCCAGAGTGGGGTGGGAATGGAGATATTGCAGTATTCTTCCCCTGCCATGCCCACCAAGCCACGCCCACAGAAACGGTAGTAAAAAAAATTAATTTCACCACTGATATGGAATATATACAAGACTCTGAGAGTCTTTTCAGCTGTGGGGTCCTTGGTGCTCTCTTAGCTTGATTATTTTCTTGTAAATGTTTCATTACCCAAACTAGGTAACATTATCAGTACTAGTTATTAGCACAGATGATGTTAACTGGCACTAATGACATTATCTAGTTTGAGTAATGAAGCATCTGCAAGAAAACTATCAAGCTCAGAGAGCACCAAGGACCCCTTGTTTCAATCCCGTTACAAATATTCTCCTTTATTGGCTTTTCAGTTGTGTGGGTAGGCAGAGCAGAATGAAGACTGTAGACAGAAATCATACTGGAAGACGAAGATATTTTTGTAAGATATAAATAAATACTTGACTCTGTAATTGACTTCTTTTTTAGTGTAAATGTGCACGAGTATAAAAGAGCATTTGTCTTTCATATACATTTTGTATATATGTGTTGGTTTTTGCGTAGCTTTGTTGCTATAGCAAAATATTACATTACTTACAGTGCAATCCTCTATATATCATACTGAAATTTCATTCCAAGGAAGTCAGTGGAGGAGTCCAAATTTGCAGAGAGAGATTTTTGAAAATAAATTCCATTTTGATTACTGTTTCTTGGGTGATGACAGATTGTTGAGTCCAGGCCAGTGGTGGGATTCACTTACCTTTGCTACCAGTTCGCAAATGTGAGAATACCACCACTGGTCCAGGCAGTATGAATGCTTCTTTGTAGGAGGGGTGGCTTCATGTACCTTGAAGGAAGTGGTTGTCTGTCTCTTCTTAAGAGACCATCACTGGATCCAACAGATCTTGACAAATATCATCTAGTCTCCAACCTTATCTTTTCAGGAAAGGTTGTTGAGAAGGAGTTTGGCTTCCAGATTCAGAGGGACCTCTGAGAAATAAAGGACTCCTTTATTTCAGGAGTGTCATACTGGTGGCTCGCGAGATGGATGCATCACATGCAGGCCACATCCACCCCAGCTCTGTAAATGGGAAAAATGTCACTAAACACCATGTGACGGCAACGTGACATGGCAGGTTTGACACCCATGGTTTATTTGAATACTTTCGGTCGCAGTTCAAACCTGGATTTACTACTGAGATGATCTACAAATGATCTCTGGTGGGTTTAGAGTGGAGGAATGTATCTATCCTTGCTTTCTTGATCTTTCAGTGGCTTTGAAACCATCAATCATGGAATATTTCTTGCCTGATTTAGGGGACTGGAAGTGGATGGCAGTGCGTTACAGTGGTCCTTCTCTTTCTTCAAGGATTCAAGCTTCCAGTTGGTGGTAGAAAGAGGAAAAGCTTTAGGCCCTGCTTTGGGGGTGCTTCAGGGTTCTATTCTCTTGCCTTTCCTATTTAACATCTGCATACACTATATTGCCAAAAGTATTCGCTCACCTGCCTTTACTCACATATTACTTACTGTAAGTGACATCCCATTCCTAATCCATGGGGTCCAATATGGCGTCGGTCCACCCTTTGCAGCTATAACAGCTTCAACTCTTCTGGGAAGGCTGTCCTCAAGGTTCAGGAGTGTGTTTATGGGAATTTTTGACCATTCTTCCAGAAGCGCATTTGTGAGGTCACACACTGATGTTGGATGAGTTTACGTGGCCTACCACTTCGTGGCTGAGTTGCTGTCGTTCCCAAACACTTCCACATTCTTATAATACAGCTGACAGTTGACTGTGAAATATTTAGGAGCTAGGAAATTTCACGACTGGATTTGTTGCACAGGTGGCATCCTATCACAGTTCCACGCTGGAATTCACTGAGCTCCTGAGAGCGACCCATTCTTTCACAAATGTTTGTAAAAACAGTCTGATGATGAAATGTGTAGATCATCTTGCAAGGTACATTCAGATTAGAGATTTTAAGTCTATGCCCTCTTTCTCTATTTCCTTTACTTCATTTTATTACTAATTCATCCTCTTTTGTCATCCTTTCCTCTTATACTTTGAGTTGCAATCTTGCATATGTCACAGCGGTTATCAGAAGGGGCACAAAGACATTGACTATCATTGACCTTCATAGTTTTGGTCAACTGAAGCTTTCACATAGCACTTTTTAAAAATAACATAGACAAAGTATGAACTGTGATGTCAGGTTTAGTTATGCCGGTGTCACATAAAGAATTCTTTGCTAATGGTAAGAACTGCACCAGTTGGTTTTGGTTTATGATCATTCAGACATAAATCTCATTTGGCATGGAAGCTTTGTCAGGCTTAACTTTGGAAGATCACTAGGTTTTATAAAACTATGGAAAACTCTGTGATTCAACAGCAAAAGTGAAAGGAACAGCTCTGATACTTGACTTAAAAGAGAGAAGTGTCAGCATTGCCAGAAAACTCCTTCCCCTTTTAAAATCTTGAAGCTCATTCAACATCTGTGACTTCTTCCAAATGTGCCTTTTGCTGACAGGTCAGGAAATCTATCAAGCTCAGCTTGCAAGCTCTGCACATACTAAAGGTATTTTTGCCCTTTAAAAAAAAACACCCTAAATTCTTAAATGATTATATTTCCTGCGAAACCACTAAGGATATGATTGCAAAGCCATGTTTTATACATTCATACATTTCTGCAACTGTACCCCTGCATATGGCTATACTGCAGAGGTGGGCAATATCTGTGAGGCTGGGGGCTGCAGTGTGGCTTCTTGAAATTCAAGAGAGTTGTAGGAGTCAATCTACTGATGCTATCCCATGGTGGGACCTTATCCTTCAACCCGGCTTTGCAGATTTAGAAGCCATGCAACCATAAAAAACAAAGCTTGAAATCCAGCATGATCTGGGAATGCTGGGGTCTATAAATGGGATAGAGAGTGGGGATGTATGGTGTGTGTGGGTCATGACTCCCCAGTCCTATTATATGGCAACATACAGCCAGAATGCTGTTCTCATTATAGTGTTGGTTATGAACGTGCAAGATTCAGGTCCCCTACTAATTAATGACACTCAAAGGGAGATCCTTTGTTTATCTCTGTCTTTTGATCCAATCTACTTCATAAGTTTGTTTTGAGATAAAGTGGATGTCAAGGAATCACAATCAGATCATACTTCTCTAAAAAATATGACCTATAATTGAAAACATTCCCCAGAAAAGATTCATTTTTTTTAAACAAACGAGTTATGATTGATGGTTGTCAACTTCCACATCTCTCTTTTCAGCCACCCACCCCACTCCAAGATACTCTTAGGGAGACAAGAACAGCTGCAACTATATTCTCCATCTTGCTTCAATGCCCTTTTGCTGAGGATTTTACCTATTGCAAAAAAGGGACCAATGAGGTTCTCTGGAGTTGATGCCAGAAAGAGTGATTAAGATACTTGGGATGAGATGGCCACAGCAGTTCTGTGCAAGGTGCCCTAGGCTAGGGGTCTCCAACCTTGGCAACTTTAAGACTTGTGGACTTCAACTCCCAGAATTCCTCAGACAGCTGGCTGAGGAATTCTGGGAGTTGAAGTCCATAAGTCTTAAAGTTGCCAAGGTTGGAGACCCGTGGCCTAGGCAGTCATTTCACAATGCACCCTTCATGGAACTCCTGTCAACTGCTCCAGCTGAGTGGTTTTTTTTAAATAAGAAAGCATCTAATTCAGTGGTTCCCAACATGGGGTCCAGGCCCCACAGAGGTGGGGGGAAATTTGATTTTTAATGGGGGCAATTTCAACCTTATTTAAACCAAGTTAATGGCCTTTTAGGCTTCCTCCATGTGAATAGAGTTCACTTTTTGAGTAAAGTAAGAATTATATGTCACAGGGGGATCAGGATTTTAAAGATGCTTAGATGGAGCATGGCCAAAAAAAGGTTGGGAACCCCTGATCTAATGTGATTCTTCTGGACACAATAGGCAAATGGCAGCTGCAAAAGTGGGGAGAATAAGCAGCAGATCCTGTAAGGCTTGGTCTAACATTCTCAGTGAGACAGCAGAAGTCATGATCAGCTTCTTCTGCCTCTTTTTTAGTCACGTGCTTTTCTTGCTAGGTTTTTCAACTTTCTCTCTTCTCCCCACTAGATCCTGTCTTCCCAAAACACCTGCCCCCATTGCAATATTTTGGGTGAATCAAAGACAAATTTCATCATATTTTAAATTAAATTAATTTTTAAGTTATGTTTTTAGAGCAGCAGTCCCCAAATGTTTTGGCACCAGGGACTGATTTCATGGAAGACAAATTTTCCATGGACTGGGAGGGCTGGGGGAGAGAAGTGCACAACCCAGGTATGTGCTGTTTTGTTGCCTGCTGCTCACTTCCAGCCATATAGCCTGGTTCCTAACAGGCTATGGATCAGTACTGATCCATAACTCCAGGACTGGGGACCCCTTTTTTAGAGAATGCCCATATCCAGGGATGAAATGCTACCGGTTTGAACCGGTTTGCCCAAACTGGTAGTAAAAAAATGCTAGTGCTTTGGGCGAACCAGTAGCTCCGACAATCAGCTGTGTGAAAATCAGCTGTGCACACAGCTGATCGTTGGAACTACCAGTTTGCCCTTATCGGTAGCATTTTTTTTTATTACCGGTTCAGCTGAACGGCGTGCATGCGCATGTGAAGCAAACCAGTAGCAGACTTCAGAACATTTCACCTCTGCCCATATCCCCCTAAACATATGTGTGTGTGTATTACTGTGGATTCTGTTGAGGAAAGCTGGAATATGTCCTACAAAACGTGGCACGACATAACCGCGAACGTCAAAAGCGCGCCGACAACACCGTGGCGCTAAAACCGCGATGTCAAAAGCGCGCCGACAACAGCACGCCGACAACAGCGCGACGACAACAGCGCGACGACAACAGCGCGCCGACAACAGCACGATTTAACTTAAGGTAAGGTTTAGGGTTAGGTTTAGGGTTAGGTTTAGGGTTAGGTTTAGGGTAGGTTTAGGGTAGGTTTAGCGTTAGGTTTAGGATTAGGTTTAGGGTTATTTTTAGGGTTATGTTACAGCGCGCTTCTGTCGGCGCGCTGTTGTCGGCGCGCTGTTGTCGCGTGGTTTTGACTGTGCAGTTTTGTCACCGCGCTTTAGTCACACGTGCTTTAGTCTACCGTGGTTTTGTGGTGGAACCCTACAAAATAAGACTTAAATGCTGATATTTAGTTTTAGACCCAAGCAATATAAAGCTCGGTCTAGGTCAAACACCCCTGGCCTTTACATGGAGACCAGAACATTGGATGAAAGATAACTTTGAATGGAGCATCCAAGATAAAATACCTGCTGCTTGTCTTGACTCCCATCAGTTCAGATATCATGCTTGCCATTAAGTTTAGCCTTCCACAGACTAATCCGTATAAAGGAGAAATACAGAGAGAGAAAATGAGAGAGAAGGAAAGATAGAGATAAACATACCATGGAACTCTTTCTTCTCTCTCAGTTTTTATCTCAGTATAAAGTATGAATAAATCCATTTTCCATGGATGAAGGATTGTTGCGCATACTTGTGTCACCCAGATTTGTTATATCTGAAACACTTGATCAAGTTACTGCTGGAGTCATTTAATGTTTTTTTGTGGCCAATGATGTGCTTTGGAGCTATTGCTGCTTGCCAAGAAGTTGTACACAGACCCATACAGGGTTGAATGAAAAATAATTGCTTCCGCCTCCATAAATTCAACTTAAATCGGGATATCTTAATAAACAAAACAGAAAAAAACGCCTTCGAATTAGCTCTTTTGCTACTTGCATTTACCCCTCCACATACTTATCACCATTTGGAATACTCTTTTGTCAACAATGGAGAAGTTTCTAAAAATGTTACAAAAGAACTCCATTTTTTATCTCTTCAACCAGATCCTGACAGCCCTTTCCCTTTCTCCATTTGAATGATAAAAATACCTGTGAATGCGTTCTTTCAGTTTTTGGAAAAGATGGGAGTTGCATGGCAACTCTGGATGGTATAGCAGATGGGTAGATCCACCTTTGATGGATCTTGGGTACTTCAAGACGTGTGAAACCTAGTGTTAGCAGGTCACAGCAAAATTTCACTTTTGTGCATGAAAACCTTTCTCACCCTTGTTTCCAAGTTTTACGTATTGTAGTGTAGTGCTCTGAATTAATAGCAATTCCAGGTTCAAGGGCATCCTTATGAACAAGAGTTCTCCTGACAATCTCTGGGTTTTGATTTTTTTTCCCCTGGTGAAACTTTATAATGATATTTCATGGATTGATATTTCCTTTGTCACTCACAACCAAGAGCCCATGTTTTAAACTTTCCCATAATTTGAGATACAGATGGTTACAAAGATGCTTGTCTCTTGTATAATCAATAAAACCTCACCATTCCTCTTAGAATAATGATTTGCTATCTTATATTGTCAAGCGGTGGATTTTATCAGATAATTTCTCAAGCGCTGCTACAGCCCAAATGCTATCATGCCATCTTTCCACTGAGAAATAATCTAGATATTTCCATTATTCAACACTAATGAACAACAATGAATTTAGCTGCTAAAATAGACATTCAATTAAACTGATTATTTTGCCATTTTTGTTCTGATTATCCAATATATGTGACAAATCTACTCAATCTGTTTGGTTATATATGAGAATTTGTCAAGAGGCTTCTTCCAAAAATAAGAAATATCACATTCCCACTAGAACTGAAAAAAATATTATGTTGAATGTATAGCTTCATCAACAATTATTGAACATTTGCATTGGAAAATACAAGATTCTTATTGGATTTTATGCAACCAATACAAGAGATTTGTATATGATTCCTCTATACTGCATATAATTTATGTATGATTCCTGTAAATCAGGGATGTCAAACTGGGGACCCGCAGACCAGATGCATCATGCACAGGCCACACCTACCCCAGCTTTGTGAATGGGGAAAAAGTCAGGAAACATCATGTGGTGGCATGAACCCAAAACAAGACAAAAGGGAGGAAATTAAACCAAGGGGTAATTGGCACTGGCATAGAAATAGGCTTGATAGAACGGAATGGGTTATCCCAGGATAAAAGAAGACATGACAACTAACATGAGAAAATATGAGAGAGAGAGAGAGAGAGAGAGAGAGAGAGAGAGAGAGAGAGAGAGAGAGAGAGAGAGAGAGAGAGAGACATCACGTATGCACAGTTTTGTTTACCCATCGCTCAACCAGCTGTGTGGCCTGGTTCCAGTGATTTTGAGGACCCCATCTCCCCTATACATTTGAATCTCTCAATCTCTCTCTCTCTCTCTCTCTCTCTCTCTCTCTCTCTCTCTCTCTCTCTCTCTCTCTCTCTCTCTCTCTCTCTCTCTCACACACACACACACACACACACACACACACACACACACTAGCATTTAGCAATAGCATTTAGACTTATATACCGCTTCATAGTGCTTTTACAGCCCTCTCTAAGCGGTTTACAGAGTCAGCATATTGCCCCCAACAATCTGGGTCCTCATTTTACCCACCTCGGAAGGATGGAAGGCTGAGTCAACCTTGAGTCTGTGAGATTTGAACTGCTGAACTGCAGCTAGCAGTCAGCTGAAGTAGCCTGCACTACTGCACTGTGCCACCTTGGCTTAAAGGTAAAGATAAAGGTTCCCCTTGCACATATGTGCTAGTCATTCCTGACTCAAGGGGGTGGTGTTCATATTAGTTTCAAAGCCGAAGAGCCAGCGCTGTCTGAAGATGTCTCCGTGGTCATGTGGCCGGCATGACTAAACACAGAAGGTACATGGAATGTTGTTACCTTCCCACCAAAGGTGGTTCCTATTTTTCTACTTGCATTTTTACTTGCTTTCGAACAGCTAGGTTGCTAGAAGCTGGGACAAGTAACGGGAGCTCATTCCGTTATGTGGCACTAGGGATTCGAACCGCCAAACTGCCATCTTTCTGATCAACAAGCTCAGCGTCTTAGTCACTGAGCCACCCTTGTACCTCAGCTTAAATATTGATATTTCATTTTACACCCAAGCAATATCAAGCTCGGCCTAGGTCAGACACTCTTGATTTTTACTGAAGACCAGATCATTGGATGAAAGAAAGCTTTGAAGGGAGCATTCAAGATAAAACACCACTGCTAGGACACCGCTTTTATTGACTCCCATCAGTTCTGACATCATGCTTGCCATTAAGTTAGCACTATTTTGTCATTAGAAAAATCTGGATGCGTCTTATACACTGAATACAGCATTTTTGGCCTTCTGAAACCCCACCCACTTTTCAAAAATGGTTGTGCAGAAGGCTTGGGAGACTTCCAAAGTGCTCCTGGGGGCTGGGGAGGGTAAAAACGAGCAATAAACTGGCCATTTTTGCCCCCGCTTCCCACCTCAGAAGCATTCTACAAGTCTCTGCATGATCTTTTTCTTTGTTTCTTTTTTTGCAAAAAATGAGGCATGCAGAGGGTTTGGGAGGCCTGCAGAGTGCAATTTTTTTAAAAAAATACCTCTTGAAAATCATGGTGCGTCTTTTACTCCAGTGCATCTTATAGTCCGAAAAATACGGTAGCTTCTATGGAACATTATGTAGAAGTAGATCCAGCAAAATGGTGCCCTGAGAATAAAAAACATGACTAGTTTCCAAGTCATCTCCTGCTGTATCAAGCAAAGTCAATATCTGATTTTGTTTCTTTCAGTCAGGAATATCTATAAAGGCCTGCAATATAGAATAATGCCCAATTTACACAACAATTTGAGGGTAAAAGTTCGTTCTCTGAACTTGTGGGAATCTTTTGTTACCAGGCTAGGTAACATCTTCAGTGGAGTTGAACCCACAAGCTCAGAGAATGAATCCTCATCCTACAGCCGAGCTACAGATATTCACCACTATTACAAAACACCATGAATTTCTACCCAACAAATTAACAACCAAAGGGATTTCTTCTGTATGAACCTTACGTCGAGAGTTTGGATCACTCCCTGCAGGGGATAAAGTTAGAGTCTTACACTCTCAGGATTTAGGAAGATGGCAAAGAACTCCATGTCTCAGGTTATTTTTACTAAATTGATTTTAGCGATTGTGATTTTAATTTGGTTCTCATTTTAATTAAATCGACTTTTGTGATTATATCTTATATCTTTGCATCATATTTTCATTATTGTAAGCTTCTTTGGCCGCTTATATAGATCAATATATAAGGATATCAATGCAATAAGTGTGAAATGTAAGCGTAGGTTATTAAATAAATAATTGTCAGTGGTGCGCAATTTGCTGAGATATAAATCATGGCTTACAAATGACAGTGGTTGGTTTCACAGCTCCCCCCCCCAAAAAAAAAAGCTGCAGACTGACTTAGCATGATATATGACTCCTTCGGTCTTGTCTCTAGCTCTGACATCTCATTCTCACCTGATCCACCTAACCTTTCTGCATCTTCATGGCTATTTATCATTTTGGTAACCAATTCAAAAGCAGAATGAAACTTTTGAAGGATAAATAAAATCAAATAATATCTCCCAAGCCAGAAGTGTCAAGAAAATGTGCTGTTATGTGGCCGAAACTGTATAATATACCATCCAGAATCCCCTAAGTTACATACCTCATCCTGCAAAGAGGCACATAGTGGCAGCTACATTATCAATAAAAAACAGATAGTGCCATGACAAGTTTACTCTTGAGAGGAATGGATAATTTTAACTGTCACCTGAAAATTGCAATAAATATTTGGCAAGTCTGCCATGAAAAGTGGAATACTTGAAAAGTTAGCATCCAGAGACCCGAGTCTGAAATCTTCAGTAAAACTGCCTAAGTTATTTTAATATTCTCTTTTATATTCTGCAAGTTAAATAGGCTAGGTTGGGAAAATGGAATCCATATAGTTCAGGAATGTAAATTTACATTGGACAGGAAGGGAAATTGAGGATTGAAGTGATATGCTTACTCGGCCACAGTTTGGAGGTACAACTTTATATGCCAAGCCACATTCTCCTCAGAAAGAAACTCAACAAGCTGCGTTACTACTAGACTGCTCAATTTTTTTAAAAAAAAAATCTGTGCAGCAAACATCAAAACACTTAGCAAGGAATGAATTATTTGTTGTCCTGTAATGTTTCTTGCAATTTATTGTACAGTAATATAACTGAAAATAGAATTGAATGAGCTGGAAGGGACCTTGGAGGTCTTCTAGTCCAGTCCCCTGGTCAAGTAGGAGAACCTATACCATTTCAGATAAGTGACTGTCTAGACCAGAGGTGTCAAACTGGGGGCCCATGGGCCCGATGCATCATGCATAGGCCACACTCACTCCAGCTCTGCAAAGGAAAAAACATTGTGAAATGTCATGTGACTGCAATGTGATGCCACACCCGTGGTCTAGACTCTTCTTAAAAATATCCAGTGATGGAGCGCCCACAATTTCTGGAGGCAAGCTGTCCCACTGGCTAGTCCTTGACTTATGACCACAATTGAGCCAAAGGTTTCTGTTGCTAAATGAGACAGTTGTTGAGTCTTACCCTCCATTTTACAATCTTTCTTGTCACAGTTGTTAAGTGGTATCACTGCAGTTGTTAAGTTAGTAACACAGTTCTTAATTGAACCAGGTTTCCCCATGGACTTTCCTTGTTAAAATGGGACCCCTGGGACACTGCAACCATCATAAGCACATATCAATTGCCAAGATCACATGACTATGCTGCAATTGTCGTAAGTGTGAAAAATGGTCATGTCACTTTTTTCAGCACTCTTGTAACTTCCAATGATCACTAAACAAATGGATATAAGTCAAGGACTACAAATTATATTGTATTTTCATACATTTTCCCCACATGATATGGATGAGAGCAACTGATTACAATGAATATGTTGTAGACTTAGATCAGTGGTGGGATTCAAATTTTTTTACTACCAGTTCTGTGGTCGTGGCTTGGTGGGCATGGTATGGCTTGGTGGGTGTGGCTTGGTGGGCATGGCAGGGGAAGGATGCTGCAAAATCCCCATTTCCTCCCGATCATCTGGGACTCGGGAGGAAGAGAATAGATGAGGGCAGGGCCAGTCAGAGATGGTATTTACCGGTTCTCCAAACTACTCAAAATTTCCGCTACCGGTACTCCAGAACTGGTCAGAACCTGCTGAACACCACCTTTGACACAGTAGATCCGAGAGACCTTGCTTCCATAGTCAGCCCTGAAAGCTCACATGATAACTTTGAGACAGTTACCTCCCCTGCTTACTATTGTGGAAGTAAGCCTGAAATTTTATCTCTTAGAGAAAAGGAAGGCAATAAATATTACAAATTAACCAAAAAAAAAAGACAGTCTTAACCAGTCACGTGGCTGTAAAACAGAGGGAAATAATACACCAAAGAACCTTCCAGATTTGGGATATGGGAGGGAGGGCTCACAAGAATCAAAATGGCCATTGGGACTGTGCAATCAAATCCTTGTCCCTTTTTGAATAGGCTTTGTTGTGCACACCTGCAGAAAGGTGAGACATTGTTTAATCTCAGTACATTTTATATAAAAATATTGGTGCACTTCTTTTTTCTAAGGACTGGATGCTTGTAAACCTGGAAGATCCATGCAAATATTGCTTATCTAGAATAAGAAATGCATGTTGTTTTAAATTAAGAACATTCTTTTTAAAAAATTCATTCAAGCTTTCAGAAGCATGGATTTACTTTAAAGACATGTTTCTTGCAAACTTTGGGCGGTGGCTTTTGACCAAAGGGAGGACTTTGGCAGACTCCATCTTGTCTTATGTTGCTGTTGATAATGGGACAGGGATTATTTTTGACAGCTGTTCCAAGCCTCCCCTAAAGGTACATAAATTGGTCTAAATTGGGCCAACATATCTTCCTGCTAACATCTCAATAGGCTGTGTGGGTGGAGATCAGGGAATAAGAATTCAACTTTCTCCTTGACGTCCAATGTTTCTTGGAATCTATAAACTTGCTTGAAGTTGGAATGCAAAGCAACCGATTAAAAACATTGTATTTGTCAAAAAAAAAATGGATCAGTGCAATGTTTTGGATGTTTCATGCCTCTTGTCTACTCTCTCTTCCAATGTCTATGTATGATGCTGTCAAACCTTATGATGATGATGATGATGATGATGATGATGATGATGATGATGATGATGATGATGATGATGATGTTTGGTTCATTGACATTGCAATACCTACAAATTGAAGATAAGCAGCAAGAAAAAATCACAAAGTACCGGGACTTGCAAATTGAAGTTGAACGACTGTGGAAAAAGAAATTGTGTGTTGTCCCAATTGTAATTGGAGCCCTTGGACCAATACCTAAAAGGCTACCTCACTATTTGGAAATTTTAAATTTATCGGACTTGAACATTCTGATTCTACAAAAAAACCACCCTACTTGGAACAGCTTATATCCTCCGACGTTACCTTAACAGTTCCTAGGTCCTTGGTTAGGACTCGAGCTGTTGAGTTACCAACCAGCCCCAAAGGCTGTCAATCTCACCAAAGATTAATCAACAACAACAACAACAACAACAACTAGGTCAAACTCTGAGCCAAATAAGAGCCAACATTTTTTTTTTATCCTGGCAGCCGATGAATTAGCCAGGAAAGTAATTTGGGTCTTCCTAATGACTTTTCTTTTATAAACAAATCTAACATTTCCTGAAATGGGTAATTCCAATGTCTATTGCTGAATAATTAACACAATCCTTCCTTCCTTCCTTCCTTCCTTCCTTCCTTCCTTCCTTCCTTCCTCCCTCCCTCCCTCCCCTCCCTCCTCAGTCTTGTCATTTAGCCCATATTTTATTTTATTTTATATATAAAATAATTTATTCCAGAAATGAGAATGGGATCTCTAGGAGGCATTAGCAAACACATCATGAATGTAAAGTATAATAAAACGTTTGGCATTAGGCCGGCTTATTACCAGAGAGTGCCCTCCCCTACTGATGCAGATTGCTATTTCCCACTAATCAAGGACTGACGGGGGCTGCAATTCCATGTCAGCTGGGGTTTCTGATAGTTCATTATCCAGATGCCAGTTAATTCAGACTGCAGCTGGCTGGCTTCTGACACCTACTAATGATGATCAGCAAACTGCCTTAATGGAGGCTTCTATATGCGAAACATACTCTATCATTGCAGAGAATAAATAACACGATCTTCTTCTGAAAGCAGCTAATTACTGCTGAAGCTACCCTAGTCGTCCCCTTGCACATTGTCCCTGTCCTCATTCCAAGCACCAAGCAATGCTCTGAGGACACATAGACATTTGGAATGAATGAAATGGGAGTGGTCTCTCTGGACAGAGAAATGGGATCTCTTTCCACCGAATAGTATTGCTGTGTGTGTTGTGCTCCCTCTTTACCACTATTTTTTCTTCTGCCACCATAGCAGTGGAATAAGCAGGGTGTCAGACAGTATCATTACCGGTAACTGCTAGGAAGACAAGAATTTGGTCCGTCAGTGTATTCCTGATTCTGTTACTTTTTTGCACAGGCCTTAACCAAACCTGGCTGAAAAGTAAAGTTTCAAACTGGATGAATGGATGGATAGAAATGGAATGGATGGATTGACTGATAGCATAGATCTTGTGTAGAAAAGGAATGAAGACATACACACTTGAAAGAAAGCAAAGAAAAACTTTTCCTACAATGATTACTTGGCAGGTAGATCTTTGAACTGTAGTGTGTTTAGTTATTGTGTCAAGATGAGCAGCAATTATATGTGTTAATGAAAACAGAAAACAGAATAACAAAGTTGGAAGGTACCTTAGAGGTCTTCTAGGCCAACCCCCTGCTTAGGCAGGAAACCCTACACCACTTCAGACAAACATCTTCTTAAAAATTTCCAGTGTTGGAGCATTCACAACTTCTGGAGGCAAGTTGTCCCACTGATTAATTGTTCTAACTGTCAGGAAATTTCTCCTCGGTTCTAAGTTGCTTCTCTTCTTGATTAATTTCCACCCATTGCTTCTTGTTCTACTCTTGGGTGCTTTGGGAAATAGTTTGACTCCCTCCTCTTTGTGGCAGCCCCTGAGATATTGGAACAATGCTAACATCTCTCCCCTAGTCCTTCTTTTCATTAAAGTAGACATACCCAGATCCTAAAAATATTTTTATATATGTTTTAACTTCCGGTCTCCTAATCATCTTTGTTGCCCTTCTGTGCACTCTTTCTAGAGTCTCCACATCTTTTCTACAACATGGTGACCAAAACGGGATGCAGGATCCCAAGTGTGGCATTACCAAGGCATTATAAAGTGGTATTGACACTTCAAGTGATCTTGAGTCTATCCCTCTGTTTACGCAGCCTAGAATTGTTTTGGCTTTTTTGGCAGCTGCTGCACACTGCTGGCTCATGTTTAAATGGGTTGTCCACTAGAACTCCAAGATCCCTCTCACAGTTACTACTATTGAGCGAGGTACAGTGGTAGGTTGCAGGCATACCGGAGCCTGCCCCGAGCGCCGGGTACCATTCTGGTACAGTGCTCCAGAGAGCCCACCCACTTGCCCAAGCTCCTTACCTGTCCTTTACAGCCTTTGGCACTTCTGCACATGGGCATGGCACGTACAGCGCCTGCATGATGCTGCGCTGAGCAGTTGGAGTGTTGCGGAGGCTTGTGGAGGCATTGCTGGAAAGTACAATGCATGTGTGCACGTGCACCACACATGTTCTTGTGGAAGATGCCAAGCCCTGTTGCAACCATACAGCTGCAACGGGATCCGGAACCCACCACTGGCGAGGTAATGAGGTAAACATGAGCTGAAATATAAGTTATTTTTCATTAAAAGCAGGAAAGGTCTTAGCAAAATGTGTGTGCACATGAACAATATTGCATCTATCTATGGATGTGCAAAGGTTCCTCACTAAAAGAAAAGTAAGATCCATTTAAGACTGTCATCCCACACTATAATTCTATTCAATCATTATTTCAGGAGAGAATAATGGCTGTGCACATCACCCATATCCCAAGTTCCTGCCTCCCTGCCCCCCCCCCCCCCGAGATAGGTTCCTACGTATTCGGTCCAGTCTGGCCAAATAAGTAGTAACTCTGGTGGAAACATAACCATACCAGTTCTATCCTCAGTGGTGCCATCTTGATTTTCTGTTCTGCACATGCGCCGAACAATCTTCATTGAAAAAATGTAATTTTTATTCCTTTTTTAATGTTGTGCGCATGCGCAGATCGTTTTAAGTGCAATTTCTTTTATTACTGAATCAGCAGTAATGGTGGCTGAACACCCCCCCTGCCCCCCCCCCCCCGATCCCAAACTTGCCATTTTGATTAACAAAGCCAAGAAAGGAATTCTTATCTTCATGTATTGGAGTGCAATACTGTATCTAAATTTCACATGAGCATGAATCCTGCTTTATCTCCTCTACTTATCTTCAAGCAAACTGAGCAGAATATGGCTTCAAATGTGACCTCTAAATGGGCCCAGATATATTAATTCAACATAGGATAAAAGTTCTGAGTAGGTGTAATACAGAATAGGCTAAAACTTTGGGAGTTAAACTACATACATTTTTCAATGGATGTTAATTTAGAGTCCATCTGATAGATTTACAGATTTTTAGATTGTTGAAAAATGATAGATTTCTTTGCAGTTAATATCATAAATCTTTTCAAACCAAAATATAATAAAAGATTTTATGAAAAACAGCAGCATAAAACGATTTCAGTTAGGCTAATAACTGAAATTATTTTAAAACTACATGCCTAGCAGTGTTTGAAGCTCACAGTGACCCATGGCAAATAATTCTGCTTTTAATTAAAGATAGAGGATTGGTTTGTTAATTGTTTTTATTGCTGCCACCTCTGTTTCACATTCTTCTGGCAGATTTGCTATGCTGGATTGGAAAGATGGTTTGAGGTTGCTTTTTCAGGAGCTACTGTTAATGTATTGGGCTTTGGGGAACAAAGGTTGTCTGGAGTGAAGGAGGATCCATGTCACGATGCTACAACGTGCAGTCTCAATACTCTGAGACTGCTGTTAACACTTTTGCCACTGGGGGGGTCCATTGAGACCTAAACCGTCCCGTAGAGATGGTAATCAGGAAGACAAAGCCTTGCTGGTCTCAGGGATATTTCAAAATCCCTGATAGACCTAAGGGAAGTGCTTCAAACCCACGGTAAACAGGCAGCCCCTAGGCTGATGAAATCAGGACGCTCCGGAAGGAAGGAAGTGAAAACAGAAAGTGAGGTATGTTTTCTATTTTGCTAAAGACTGCCCAAAGAAATGTTTCTTTAAAGCCAAATTAGATCCTTAAACAAAAGAACTGAGTGGCGAAAATAATCCTAATGGGATCGCTGTGGAAAGTTTTTTTCCCTTTGTCTTTCTAACTATTTTTTGTGGATTGAAATGCTCGTAACGTTCTTCATCTCTCCTCTTAAAGTGAACTGATTGATTTTTTTCTTCTTCTGCTTCTTGTTGCTTTATTTTTTGACTTCTGGATTAAAACCTTCCTTTTTATTTTAACAATTCTTCCTACTACTTGTTATTAAACCACACTAAAAGAAATCTAAAGAATTTTGTTTCCTACAGAAGATGAACTCGGAGTTTTTGAAACAACGTATCTCTCTTCTTATTTGACTTCACTAACTTTGCAGCTGAAGGGTTTGCAACTTGTTTACAGAAACTGATAAAGAACAAAGGGCATGAACTGTTTTCACAGGTGCCTCTGAGAATTATTTTGGCAGGGAAAGAAAGAAAGAAAAGAAAGAAAACAGAACCCCCCCCCCTCTTTGAAGAGCATAAAAGAACTTGTGTTCAAGTCAATTTAAAATAAAAGTAAGAGAGGCCTGGAAGACTAGAGTGGCAGTCAATATTAGTTTTTTTTTCTTTCTCTCTTCTGTTTTGGAAACATGGGTCAATATTTAGATGAGGAAACCTTAAAATTCCAAAATATCTTGGCTGGAATTCAAAATCTATTGGAAGGATATGGGAGAATTGAGAAGAAGTTGGAAAGACTAGTCTTCCTCACAGCAAAATATGATGGGGTTGGAGCCGCAAAAATTAAAGGGGAGAATGAAGATATAGAAGATAAAGATAAGAAAATAGATGAATTTATTAATGGAGCAAATGTAGGTGGAAATGGAAAGAAAGGAATATGGAAAAGGGAATTCGATGAATTGGAGCTCTACCCCAGATTCCAGGACACAGAAGAAAGAAGAGAATTTTTTTCAGAAGCAAGATTGACAACCAAAGACAAGTTAACTTTAGTAGCAACTGGTGGGCACGGAAATTATCTGAGAGACCCTTTAAGCAACAAAGTATGGAAAGAAGCCTATAAAAACCCATAAAGGAGAGAAAAAGAAGACTGACTCTACAATTGGCAAGAGAGATAAGACTGTTTTGTTTCTGGAAAGATACAGGTTGACAATGAAAGTTGGTAATAAAAATTAGGTTTTTTTATTATTGGTGATTAATAAGTAGGAATTTTGTAACTGCTAGATTGTTTTAGATTGTTATTAAATATTTACTCGCTAACAATTAATTAACCATAAATAATAATAATGAAATGATAAACTCTTGGATTGTTTTAGATTGTTAAAAAATGTTTATTTGCTAACAATTAATTAACTATAATAATAAGGAAACGATAATGATATAGCCTAATAATATATACATGTATGGTAATCTAGCAAAACTTTTTTTGGGGGGGGGATATAAATTGCAAATTGTGACTTGGAAAAAAGACCTATAAAATTTTATTAACAAATTTTTATTTAGATATTTTTATAAAGGCGTAAGGTTTTCTCTTTTTGGGGGGGGGGGTCTGACGAGAGGAGATGGGACATAAATAGTAAATGATGTTTAGCCAATTATAATAATAACAAGGAAATGTTAATGGCCATTGTTTAACAATATATAAATGCTATGATATTGGCAAAAGTAAATTGGATATAAATTTTAATCAGTGAGTTGGAAAAAAGGGGGGGGAAGGCTTAGAAACTTTATTAATTGTCTTTTACTTAAAAGATGCTATAAAGGCGTAATGTTATTGGAGGATTTTTTGAAATAGCTAATGAATGCCATTATGTGGTTGTATCTTTAAGTATGAATGATTTGAGGTAAAAGCATGTTCAAATAATTGTAGTCAAATGAGAATTGTGGTACATTGATAGTAAGATATACGAAGATTTTTGACTTAAAGTGTATAATCTAATATGAACTATAAGTAATGACTGTGGAAGAAATGCACCAAAGTTTTCTGTAACCAATCGACACGCTTTCTACAAGATATAATGAAGGATGATTCTTTGTGTTTTTGTTCAATTAAAATAAAATAAAATAAATTTTAAAAAAAGGTTGTCTGGAGTGAGCTTTCAGAATGGAACAAAGACTTTGAAAAGAAGGCAGATGTTCTGTTATTGGACATATGTACTCCATTACTATATGTCAGGCTATTTCATTTGCATAGGCAATTACCCAATTTAAATATTGTGAAACAATTGCAGTCCTTCTGTGTTTGGGAACTTTTGAAGACCAGTCTAATACGCTTTACATTCATGTGAAATAGTCACAGATTGCCTATTTGCTAGTCGAATTCTGTAATGGCATTTAAAAAAAAAAAAAGGTTTGGGGGTCAATAGTGTATTCCAGCAAATATCTATTCATACAAGCTGAATTGGTTTTGCTTCTTAGTGAAGATGGTATAAGTTTGCAAAAAGGGGTATGGTGGCCTAGCATTTAAAGATGTTGAGCTTATCAGCAGGAAAGTTGAGATAGCAGGTGAAAGATCTGAGTGCCATGTAATAGGGTGAGTCCCATTACTTGCTCCAGCTCCTGCCAATCTAGCAGTCTGAAAGCATGCACATGTGAGTAGATAAATAGGTATCACTTTGGTGGAAAAGTAACAGCATTCCGTGCACCTCAACATATAGTCATGCCAGCCACATGACCATAAAAGCATCTCAAAAAGCACTGGCTCTTTCAACTAGGGAACAGAGATAGAATTGGGCACAAATAGAGAAGGGAAACCTTCACCTTTTTTATAAGATTGCAAAATAGCAGAAATCTACTTCAACATTGAAAGTAAATCAGATCTATACAATAGGTCTGATTTGTTTGTTTCCATTACCACCAAAAACAGCCATGGTGGTGCAATGGTTAGAATGCAGTATTGTAGGCTAATTCTGCTGATCGCCAGGAGTTGATTCTCACCCGGCTCAAGGTTGACTCAGCCTTCCATCCTTCCGAGGTGGGTAAAATGGGGACCCAGATTTTTGAGGGCAATATGCTGACTTTGTAAGCCACTTAGAGAGGGTGGTAAAAGCACTGTGAAGCGGTATATAAGTCTAAGTGCTATTGCTATTACATTCCCTTTTATGCATAGTGCAAAATTTGACATCATTGGTTAGAGAAACTCTTCATGGTTTCCCAAGGTTCAAAAACCTCACAATAGAGGTTTCCCTCTTTTTTGCAGGAAGTCTCCCTTCTCTCCTGGAGGGTATTTCCCATATTCATGTTTATAGAGGCTACACACATGCCTCAAACATCTGAAGAGGGTTTAAGGAGCTGCCCTTTCAGCATTTGCTGCTGCTTCTTTTTCCAAAGAAAGAATGCAAGTAATTGTATCTAGCTATGAAAATATGGTTAAGGCAATGGTACCAATGACTAAATGGTGGCTGGATTACATGAAATGCATTTTAATTAGGCCAGAAGAGACCCAGAATTTTTTCCTTGCTGTTATATCTTTAGGCTGGCAGTGCATATACGTTTTTAGGGAAATGAAACCTGCTAAAATTTCACTGCCTGTGCACATTTTAACCCAGCTGAGCAAGGAAGTTGAAGGCACTTGCTGATGTAGATACTTACAGCAGGTTATATAAACATTATTTTTAGACAGATTAAAAACTATAGCAAATGCATTTTCCACTGCTTGCTATCTCAGTCTTGTCATGCATGGGCTTTATTGTATTTTATAACTGTCACAGAATGCACGACAAGTATTATCAATGTGATATAACAAGTGGCCAAAATAATGCTGTAGAATGCTGAGCCGCAATCAGCAACATGTCTCTTCAGATAATTTAGACTATAACTTCTATGAATTTCCTTGACTAATAATCATGGCTTAGATAAATTGGACCCAAACTATTTTTTTAAAAAAAACTTATGATGATGATGATGATGCTTATTGTGCAATGTAAATATCATATTATATAAAGCAGAATAGCCAAATGCATTAATTTATGTAATAACAGATTGAGACAACATAGCCAGTGGTGGGTTGCTAACCGGTTTACTACTGGTTCTCTCATGCTTGTCTGTGCGCAATGCTTCTGTGCATGTGCAGAAGCATCTGGGCGTGTGGGCGGAGCCTCCTGCTGCCGCCACTAAAAATCACAATACATCACGATACATCACATGACGAGATTGAGTTTGACACCCATGCTATAGAGATGCAGGAAATGGAATGAAGGTAATCAGATCAGCCTATTCTAAGTAGGGAGCAGTCAAAATCAAGAATCTATACTTTTGGCTACAACAGACATCCAGTCTTCAACAGAAACACTGGTTCTCAAATTCCCAAAAACCAAATCCTTGATATTTCAAAGGGAACACAAGTCTACCCAAAGAAAATTGTGAAAACATGTACCGAATTCCAGGATGGTTTGCCTACAGATCTTGTGATCTCACCTTCTTTTTGTTCCTCTACATCCAACATCTCATTCTCAGAACGTCTCCAATCTCCCTGGCATTTGAAAAAGACAGAAAAAATCAGTAGAGAGAAGAGATCAATTCATCATGAGGTCATGTTTCCTTAGCAGTTGCTGGAAAGTATAGGGAGCAACACAAGACTTGAAAAATCCCACAGATCAAAGGGTAACCAATCATTTCTCAGTACTGTCTTCTGACAACATTCTGCAAAACAAACTGGCAAAAAAAAGTACTGACTTTGTGGTTTGGAATGATTGTCAAATCTCATGAGAGAGTTTATTTGGTTCTTTCTTTTCCAAGAGGCAGAAGGAAAGAAAAATTTACAGATCCATACTAAGAACAAGTCCTTTTTTTTCTGCTGAAAGAGAAGGCTTGTATGTTATTCATTGCTTGGAAGGATGTATAAAATGTCTTTTCCTATTAAAAGTTCTGATTTATAGTCAGAGCTTGCTCCCAAGTCAGGGAAGGAAGAGATGGCACTACAAACAGAATTGAGACAACTTTGATTCACACTCCCCCCTCACCCCCAGCAGTAATCCAGGTATCAGAGTTTCCTCACAGCATATTTTCACATGATGGCTACTTACCGGTATTACTCAAACCGATATATTGCCAACAAGAATGACCTCCTCTATTTAATTTATATCTGGCTGGAAATATTCTTGAGAAAAACCATGTCTTGTCATAGCTAAGATGTAAAGGAATTTTGTCATGGCTTTCTTTTGAAATAAGAACAGTTGAGACCTACGAGTGTCAATCTATAGTCTCATAAAAGCTAGAATTAAATGAAAGCTAGTTTTATCAATCATCTCCAGCCATTTGTTATTCAAAAATATAGACAGCAACATGCTCAGTTTTTTCCCTCAAGGTTGGTAGGACAAATTAATCAGGGGAGCAACTTCACTCAAGAAGTTGTGAATGCTCCAACACTGGAAGTTTTTAAGAAGAGATTGGCTAACCATTTGTCTGAAATGGTATTGGCGAACCTTTTTTGCTTCGTGTGCCATAAGTGGGGGGAGCACATGGGGGTCGTGGGCGGGCATGATGCACCCATAATGCAATGTGTGACCTTCCCCAGCATGCATGCGCGCATGACAGGCAAGACCCCCCATTTTTTGCACTCTTTTTTCGCCCTCCCCAGACTCCAGAGGTTTTATACGACCCTGGGGAGGGTGAAAACAGCCTCCCCTACCCCTCTGGAGGCCCTCCGGAGGCTTCAGGGGCTCTCCTGAAGCCTCCGGAGAGCAAAAATCGACCCTACGAAGAAACCGGAAGTGACTTCCGGTTTGCTCATAGGACCATTTTTAGTCCTCCGGAGCATTCAGGGAAGCCTCCTGAAGGCTCCGGCGGGCTTAAACCAGCCCTATGAGCAAACCAGAAGTCTGTTCTGGTTTGCCCATAGGGCCAGTTTTTTGTGCTCTGGAGGCTTTAGGGAAGGTCCTGAAGCCTCTGGAGAGCCTCCTGGGGGGGCTATTTTCGCCCTCCCCAGGCTCCTATACAGCCTCTGGAGCCTTGGGAGGGTGAAAAATGGCTTTAAAAAAGGCTGAACTCAGCTTGCCAGTGCACGCATGCGCACTGGCCAGCTGACAGGGCCTCAGGTGCCCTGACAAATGGCTATGCATGCCATAGATTCACCATCCTGGCTATAGGGTTTCCTGCCTAAGCAGGGGTTTAGACTAGAAGACCTTGAAGGTCCCTTCCAATTCTGTTATTCCATTATTCTATTATTCTAAATGTCCAGATTTAGAAAGACTTGACTAATTGTGTAGTTTCAATAGAAAATAGCCACAAGAAGCAAGTATCCATCCATAAGAAGCCACTGTCCATCCATTATGTTTGGTCATAAGGTTTTAGGTCCCTTGGCACATTCTTCTGTTTTTCTTCCTCTTTCCTCCTTCCTGATTTTAGTATGAACACCTGCAAAGAAACACATAAATATTTCATTCAGAAACATCATCCTGATTGAATTGTTTTTTTTTAAAAAAAATCACATCTGTTAAATGAATCCATACGGCATCTATGTATGTGTTGACATTTAACAGAGGAAGTAAACATGTTAAAAGTGTGAGATATTAAAGTCTAGTATGGAAAAAAAAAACTAGTATGAGAAAGATCAGTGGGATAACAAATAAATAAATAAATAAATAAATAACCCCTCTTGCAGCAAGGAACTGAGCTGTTATAATGCTTTGAGCTAAGACCCAGCTGTGCAACTGCCAAGCAGCAATATGTCAACTCTTAATCTCAGCTGTAATTATTTGTTAGAAATTATTTTTATTCAAGCTGTCCACAAATATTTATGGATAATTTAAACAGATTCATGCTCCAAGTGAAAGAAGCGGGTTTCTTCTTTTTTGGTTGAGTTTGCTAAGCTGCTGGTATAGATCTTCATTAATAGCAAATAGATGGAGATTGCTATCTCATTTGCCTCCAATTAAATAAATGGATAGCTTGGGTTGCATTTGAAATATAAACCATTTAACTCTTATCAGCTGATTTTAGGGCTCAGTTCATTTATGGAGCCCATGCTTCACATCAAAAGGCCCCTGGTTTAATTCCTGGCATTTCTGTTTAAAAAGAATATTCATCATAGCCTGTCAGGGTTCCAAGTAACACCCCCAACAAAAGAAGACTCTGAGGCTTGAGATTCCTCAAAGTTCCAGTTTATTAGATATGTCATATTGGCACATCTGGGAATCCCTGAATCTGAAAATTTCCAGGTTTTCTCCACCCAAAAGAAAGTTCAATCCCCTGCCCAGTACCCACATGTCCATCACATGGTCCAATCAGGCATCGTCCCAACTGAAGATGCCTCCCAGTCACATCACTCCAGGTGCAGGGCAAGGTGTCCTTGACTCTCTGAGAAAGGAATGTTATTTAGACTATATATCTCCCATACTCCATATAATCCCCCCCCCCAATTTTCTCACAGTAGAAAAATGTGGCAAACCGGAAGGCCCAAGGTAAAAGATGGCTTCCAGGCCTGACACTTGCACACACATCTGATCCCTGCCTTTATCCCTTCTCTGCTATATACCCACATGGCAATATATCACACACAGACATACAGACATATCTTCCTCTTTTCTAAAGAGAGCAAAACAATAATGCTTTGAAAAATCCATTAGAAAACTTTGGCACAAAACTTTGGCACAAAACTGGAGCAGAGTAGCTGTATGATCCTCCCAGTATTGTTGCATTGCAACCTCTTCATCCTTCACATTGGCCCTGTTGTAGTGGTGGTTGCTCTTACCTTCGCTACCGGTATGCTGATCGTGGTCTGTTCGTGCACGTGCCAGATGTGCGCTGTGCACACGCCTGATGTGTGCTGCGCATGCATGCACACTCCACCACTCCTGCGACACCCAGCTGCTCGTCGGAGGTCGCACAGGCACAGCATGCTGTGCGTACATGCGCAATTGGCCTGGTTGCCTTAAAAACAGGTACGGAATGTGGGTGGGCGGGCAGGCCAAAAGAGGCACTGTGCCGGTATGGTGGCTGCTGCTCCTGACTACTACCGGTACAGCTGTGCCAGGCCCTACCGGCCGGAACCCTCCACTGCTCTTGGCTAATGTTGGGTTGCAGCCCAACAACAACTGAAGGTTTACTCTTGAGATATGGGGTCACATATTTTTTCCCCTATATTGTATCCTATAAATACTCTATAATTATCTTCCTATATAACTCAGCAACAATCAAATTGATCGCAGGCAATTATTTCTGTTCTTTAGGCCACTATGAACTTAATTTATTTGAATGACCCATTGCTTATTTCATGGCAGGGCTGAGCAAAGACAGATTTGCTTTGGATTCACCATATCTAAAACCTCTGGGGAAAAAAACCACATGTGCCCAATTTGGACCGATCAAAGCAATTTACTCCACACCTTCCCAATCCAGCTTTATTCAGGAAGGAAAGGAATTTATTCTGTCTCAGAATAACTTGTTTTTTTTCTTAACCACACTTCCAAAAATGCAAATTTCAGCAAGTTATATTTATGTTCCAGGAGATATGTTGTTGCCAAAGCAAACTATGGAAAGACCAATCTGATCCCTGTGGTTAAGAACAGGTACTAACACTCCATAAAATCTGATTGCAACATCCGATAAGGAGAAATGTTAAGCTTGCGTGCAAACATTAGGAGATTACTTTCTCTCTATATTTTCTATAAACAGAACCAGTAAGTTCTTTTGACATTTGCAATTCTGAACAACCTCTAGTTAATTACTCGCACCAGGGAAATGAAGGAAACCATTGCTCGTGCCCATGCTTTGTTTTTCAAAGGTCTATTTCTCATTCCAAACACTAGTGTTTTTCTGTGGGTCTCCAAATGTCTTTTATTATCATTGTCTTTGTACTTGCCAATGGCTGGACAGAGTAAGCTTTAAGGTTTTGTTTGGGTTTTTTAAAAAGGTATTTATCCCATCTTTTTCATATACAACTCAAGGCAGTAAACACACCAATATTCCTTTCTTCCCCTATATTCCCACATGCTAATAACATTTTCATGAAGTAGCACAGGGCTGTCTAACTTGATTTCATCGAGGGCTGCATTTAGGTTGTGTTTGACCTCGAGGGGACAGGGGGGCATGGCCAGCTCAACATCACTCAACAAGCCTCCATTTTTGGCTGCGATAGCCTCCTGCAATCCTTGCCATCGAAAACGGAGGCCTCCGCAGGCTCCGTTTTCACTGGCAGGGGGATGCAAGAGGCCACCAGGGCCAAAAACAGAGCCCAGGAGGACTGCAAGCCGGTCCTTTGCCACTTCCAAGGCTGCTCCATGGACCAGATCTAAGCACTCCGGCCCACAGGCCTTGAGTTTGACACCCCTAAAATAGCATGTTCCACAATGCAGAGGTTATAATGCAGGTACATGGTTGAGGGTTTTTTAATAAAGAGTTTTATTATTTTTCAATTACAAAAATAAACATTCCATCTTTCCTTACGCAGTGTGTTGTCTGGGTAGAAACATCTCTGTGCAACACCATTCCTTATTTATCACATCTTTCACATTCATATTAACATTATTTCCCTAAGTTTAGTATTATAATATATTAAGCATTTAAACATAAAACTCTCCATTTTTCTTCTTAATATCTTCTATAATGATAGCATATTAACATTAAACTTCATTATTCTCATTATTCTCATCATACACATACTAACAGTTTTCATCTTATTTATATCTCTATCTAAATGTATTGTCTACTTATTTTTTAACCTTCTTCATTTCCAAACTCCTTTTTTTTCTCTCCAACTATTGATAAAATACTCCCCAAATCGTTAAGTTTTTGAACACTTCTGATTGGGTACATTCATGGAATACCTGCCATGGGAGATGCACCTATTCATACTAGGGCTCTCCCAGGAGCCAATCATACACATCCCTTCATCAAAAATAAACTTGTGTCCCTTAGGATGCTTCTCACCATTCAAAGGGGAACTTCATTGCCCTAAAAAAAGCATTGCTACAAGTAAATGGATGTATTCCCTTGCAACAAGCCAGTTTTTTCTTTGATTTTTTTAATTAAGAGAGTTTTAAAAAATTAAATGGGAATGGGGAACCCAAGGGGTGGTAAGAGTCAGAGTGATGCAAGCTGTGACGTGGTATCATGACACAAGCCCCCTCCCGCTTGTCTTGGGACACTGTTGCAGGCACACCAGGGGTGGGTTCTGGATGTTGCTACTGCCAGTTCACTCAGGGATATGTCTTGCGCACACACTTGATGCTTGCTATGTGTGTATGCGTAGTACTGGGAAAAAACTGTGCATGTGCAGAAGCAAATAGAACCGGTTTGGGAGCGTGGCAGGCCGAGTTACTACATATTCGGCCGAACCAGTCCGAACCGGTAGGAACCCACCTCTGATGCGCATCCCAGAGGAGTGGAGTTTGTAGCAAGGCTTTTGTCATTCCAAAGTGCTTGGAGGGCACCTAAAGTGGTGCCAGAGGCACATGGGCACTCACAGACCTGATGGTGCCTATTGAGCTACTCTATATTGTTTTTCAATTGCTTCTGTTGGATTGTCATATAATGCACCATGGTGATTTTATTTCAAGGTTTAACCATGGCTCAAGAATATTGTCTCTCTAAAGTTACACATCAGAAGTGGGTTGCTTCCGGTTCGGCCCAGATCGGGCAACTGGTGGTGGCAGCAGCAGGAGGCTTCACCCACACTCCCATATGCTTCTGCGCATTTACAACCCACCTCTGTTACATGTGCATTTGTTTCTGCCTTTTAATCTGTTTCAACGATAGGTAACCTCTTTCCTCTTCTCACTTATTTATAAACATACTATTTCAAAAGTCTTTATCAGACCTTGAGTTCATTTGATCCGATTTCCGTTTCGCTTCCATTTCATTCACAGGCCATTCATGTAAAATGGCTACCATGGGCAGAATCAAGCTCCTTCTTTTTGCATGTTAGCACAAAGGCATGAGGGTTTGCAATGCAAAGACTGGCAAACAGCTTTTTAAAAATGATTATTACAGGAAGCATTCCATACAAACTGTGAACCAATGCACAACATTTCAGGCAGACGTTGTAGATACAAGGTTCATGTCTTGTCTCCTACCGATTTCTGTAGTCGCCACTTAATTAATATCCTGCGGGTGGTATATCTGCCACTGTGAAGAATTTTGAAACTTCATGACATTCATAGATATGTCCTTTTACTCTAAACCTGTTCACGTATGCCCTTGATGGGATAATAAAAGATCTGTGAGGCAGACTTACACCAAATGAAGTAGACACACATAGCAATAGCACATAGGCTTATATACCTGCTTCATAGTGCTTTACAGCCTTCTCTGAATGGTTTACAGCAGGGGTGTCAAACTCAATTTCATTGAGGGCTGAATCAGGGTTGTGTTTGGCCTTGGGGGGCCAGGTTAGGTATGGCCAAGGTGGACATGGCCAGCTGGATGTCACTAATGTCAGGAGCACCTGGGGCCTGACCTCTCTGCCAGCAAAAATGGGCTCCTGAGCTCCGTTTTCAGCCGGGACAGCTTCCTGCAAACCTCTACCAGTGAAAATGGAGCCCCCGCCCTGAGTTCCATTTTCACTGGCAGAGGGCTGCAAAAGGCAGTCATGGTCAAAAACAGAGCCTGGAAGAGCCCTCCCGAGCTCCATTTTCTCTGGCAGAGGCACTGTGGGCCAGACCTTCGCTGTTTCCAGGGTGGGCCCGTGGGGCAGATCTAAACACCCCACAGGCTGGATTTGGCCCAAGGGCCTTGAGTTTGACATCCCTGGTTTACAGAGTCAGCTTACCTAGTTTCTTCATTTTACAAAAGAATGGAAAGGTGAGTCAACCTTAAGTCGATCAGGATCGTACTCCTGGCTGTGGGCAGTGGGTTAGTCTGCAATACTGCATTCTAACCATTGCGGCACCACAGTTCTTATTTAGCAGCGAAAAAGTCAAATTCTATGGAGAAATGACTCACATTGTCTTTGTTCCTGATCAGCGAACATGCACTAGAAAGTCTGCAGTATAAAACCTATGATGTATGAATAGCTGAAAGCATGTCAAACTGGTCTCTGAATATTCAAAAGCAATGGTGCGTAATTCCCGAGGCTGGAAATTTGTACAGACAGAAGATTTGCCTTATTGTACAGTTTATCTCTATCTTGCTATCATTTTTTTAATCAAGTGATATTCCACATTAAGAAAAGGTATATTTTCTTGACATGTTAACTTGAAGAGCAAACCAAGAATACAAATGAAACAATTATGCCTTTAACCGTGAAAAATTGATAAATGCCAGTTTAGTATTCATTAGTTGCAAGTAGCACCTCCTGCATAGAATTTTTCTCTTTAGTCCTCAGAAGAATGGAGGTGTTTTTTAAATTATTTGCTAGATGATTTTATTCAATACTAAACTCCTCAACAGATATTGAACATTTCCGGATTAGACCTTACATTGTTCTTTACAACCTTATTAGAAGACTTACTTGCTTCATTGAAAACTTGGTTTGCTTCCATCTTCTTCCTGGGTGATGTTTTTTTTTTAAACCTGGATTTCATGAGCAAGAGAGGAAGAAAAATGGCTTACATATGACCTAGTCATATGTAGAGTCCAGTGTTACAGGTAGTCCTCGACTTATGATCACAATTGAGCCCAAAATGTCTGTTGCTAATTGAGTCATTTGTTAAGTGAATGTTGTCCCATTTTATGACTTTTCTTGCCATAGTTGTTAAATGAATCACTGCAGTTCTTAAGTTACTAACACGGTTGGTAAGTGAATCTGGCTTCCCCATTGACTTTGCTTGTCAGAAGGTTGTAAAAGCAGATCACATGACCCTAAGACACGGCAACCGTCATAAATATGAATCCATTGCCAAGTATCTGAATATTGATCACATGACCATTTGGGATGCTGCAATGGTGTTAAGTGTGGAAAAAATGGTCATAAGTCACTTTTTTCAATGCTGTTGTAACTTTGAATGGTCACTAAACAAACAAGGACTACCTATATAAGTTGAATTGGTTCTTTTGCACACACTCATACTTGGTGATCTGCTAGTTCCCAAATAGACATTAAATAAAGTTAATTCCAAAGGAGGACTAACCAGAATCCTGTGGACAAAATAGATCTTTGATATTTTTTCACCACAAAGAAGGGACTGGTTTGAACATATTTCTAACTTGTTTTTTTTTAATTAAGAGCCATGGTGGCACAGTGGTTACAATGCAGCACTGCATTCTATTTCTGCTGACTGCCAGCAGTTCAGCAGTTTGATTCTCACGGGGTGCAACGTGGACTCAGCCTTCCATCCTTCCGAGGTGGATCAAATGAGGAGCCAGATTGCTGGGGGCAATCGGCTGACTATGTAAACCGCTCAGAGAGGGTTGTAAAAGCACTGTGAAGCAGTATAGAAGTCTAAGTGCTATTGCTATTGTGTTTCAATGTAATTTCTCCAAAAGATTCTTAAGACAACAAACAACACACCCACTTTCCCAAATCTTTTCTATAGAGAAGGAGGGGGAGGGAACCCAGATTTCAGTGCAATTAAGAGTGGCTAGTGGATAAATTGATGGTTTGGGATTGCAAGAACTGCCATTGAGCTAAATGGGGCTTCTCCCATGAGATTTTTGGACTTCTAAAATCTTCTTAGTGGTTAAAATGGGAGTGGGGAGAGAGAAATGGTGTGTCCCACTTGCTTCCTCTACTGAAGTTGGATTTCTGCATCTCCTGGGTTTTTTTTAGCACAACCCCTCTCCCCTATTTTGAGTCAATGTTCTTCTGTCAATAGTCTTTCATTGCTAACAGTCCCAATCCTCTAACTTATTTCTGCTTTCCTTTCCCGCATCCATAAACACCTTAAAAGATTTACCAATGCATGTGTTTCTTCTTCCCCAGAGTCATTTTATCAGGTAGTGTGTGCTTTGCTGACACATTCTTTATTCAAGAAAAGCAATCTGATTTGTGATAACTTTCAGGGAAGATATGGCACGGGAGAACGATGCATTTTTAAAAATTATGTAATTGATGAGATTCAGAGAAATAGCCATCCTGAACCAGGCCTGTCCTAGTATTCAGCTATCTCCTGCTGTTAACAAGGCAAGTTAAATGATTGCTTTATGAATATTTTAAGCTCAGCTCTCTGTTAAAAAAACACACAAAAAATATCTGGTATAGCTCATTCATGATGGCACTTTGTACTTTTTCACCCTCTATTGATTTATTGACACAAATAGCCTGGTCTTTCAGCATCATCAACATCGTAATTTATTATTTACACCAGTGTTCAATATTCACCCTAAAAAAACACCAAATATATAAGTTGTGCAAGGATGGGGGGGGGGGCTAGCTTAAACATCACACTTTCCTTGTGCTTTTAAAAAAAATCTCTCTGGTGACTCTCCATTTTTTTTTTTAAGAAAGAAGTGTTTTCAGTTTTGACTTTCCTTTTCTTTATTTTATACAGAGAAATGACAAGATGTGATAATATTAAGCTTGGCTCCCCCTGATAGCAGAAAGTATTCCCTAATTAAGAGAATATATAAAAAGTAAAATTAATAAATTTAGTATTAGTTGAATGATTATGCACCCTCAAGTCAGTGTAAGCAATCTGACATTTAGCAATCACATAGATAGATTTTCTCTGAGATGATCTGTCCATAACCTGGTCCTTCTGGTTTTCCAAAAGCTTGACTGACTGACTGACTGACTGACTGACTGACTGACTGACTGACTGACTGACTGACTGACTCATTCATTCATTCATTCATTCATTCATTCATTCATTCATTCATTCATTTTATATGCCACCTATCTTGCTGTGTGGGATGACTTTGTTGACTCAGGTCACGTCACTCAAGGTTAACTCAGTCTCCTTCCATCCTTCTGAGGTGGTTAAAATGAGGTTCCAGATTGTTGGGGGCAATATGCTGATTCTGTAAACTGCTTGGAAAGGGCTGTAAAGCACTGTGAAGCGGTATATAACTCTAAGTGCTATTGCTAGTAAACAGAATCAAAAGCCTTTCTATAATCATTGATGTATATAATAAATGCATGACTGGAAGATCATCATATTTGCCTTTAATTATAATTATATTTCAATGGAGTCAAATGCAGTTCTTTGCAATGCATTTACTACATTGATAAAGGGAACTTTACCACGCCATTCAATAATGAAATGTAACTAAGGACCCTCCCTCCTTCACACACACTCCCCGTGTGTATATCAAATCCTACTGAGAGGTTAATAAAATGTAGGTAATTGAATCATCTAGAAATGTGTTTCTTATTTAACTCCCACTTCCCATCCCCAATGCTGTTACTTTGCTGTTCCACTCCTTGGTTAAATTCCACTTTATAAATGTCCTAGGGCAGAAATATCACCTCTACTGATGGGGATATATAAGTATAACCACTTCCCATTCTTCTTCTCCTTTCCTTTATTCTTCCTTCTAGTCTCACAACCTATTTTTTTTAAAGGCAAACAATTATATGCTACAGATAATACTTGACTCCAAGATTTTAGGTGTATTTGGAAGATGGATTCAATAAAGTTACTAGATGGAGGATGTTGAATTTTCTATTGTAGCATCTGAGAGACAGCCCCATTGGTCAGGTTGAGAGAATTTTGCTCTTTGTATTTTATTCATGGAACTTGTGGAAAGATTTTAATTTGTGCAATTTTTTTTCTCTATGTGAGACAACAATTAATGGTCAAGCATATCTTTTCAATACTTTTTCAACATGCTTCACAGAACATAATTGTGTTTATTATATTGTTTGCAGAGGTGATATTCAGCCAGTTCTAACCGGTTCCGGTGAACCGGTAGCCAAAATTTTGGAGAATTGGCAAATACCATCTCTGGCTGGCCCCGCCCCTGATCTATTCGCTGCCTCCTGAGCCCCAGCTGATTGGCTGTGTGTTCTTTTGTTGCCCTGCCCAGGAGAATGGAGCTGGAAGGCAGGTTAGTTGGGTGGGAGGGAATGTGGATTTTGCAGTAATCTTCCCCAAGAGTGGGGAGGGAATGGGGATTTTGCAGTATCCTGCACCTGCCATGCCCACCAAGTCATGCCCACCAAGCCACACCACACCCACCAAGACACGCTCACAGAACCAGTAGTAAAAAAATTTGAATTTCACCACTGACTGTTTGGTTGTCTACTGCTAACTGGGTCTTGTTTTAACAAAGGCAGTTAAAAATAAATATTTTACAAAATAGATCAATCAATTCAGCATTTTCATGGATGGCTCAGGGTAAACTACTTCTTGATTCATTTTGGGCTTCAGAAGTATCCTCCATAAGTTATCAGTTGAGAAGCTGGGGTAAGGTAGCAGAATGGCTAAGACCAGTTTTACAGCAAATGGTAAAAAGAGAATAAGCTCCACATAGTGCAATTCAGCAATTATAACCAGTACAAATTCATAGTTACGCACTGTGTGATAAATGGACGCAGGAATGAAAGGGGGCAGGGATTTTTTTCTGCTTTGATGGGGAAGATTCACAGTTCACTGTGGTCTGAATTGGGGTTATGCAGATTGTCGAAATGTATTTGAAGAACTAATAGAATTTTAACAATAAACACACACAAACACATACCAGCTGTACTAGCTGTCAAACTCCAGGAGCTGACTAATTGCTTCTGCTTTATTTTGACATTTCCTGCAAGCCTGTTGGCTGCAGTAATAAGGCAATCTTGAAACATGTACATACATTAGCGAAGACTTTGGTGTGACAGCCCTCTTTTTGAAGGATAACACACATATACAAAGCAGAAAAAACATTTGTTTGTTGCCTCTGCACGATGTGATTGCTATTTCTCACAACGGGAAATGGTCCTGCAAATGAGTTTGTGTGTGTTATTCAAAGCAACATCAGACTTACAAACAGACCAAATAAATGAATCATAAGATTCTGTTTCTAGAGCAGGACTGTGGGTGGTCCGCGTTCTTCTAGATTTGTTTGTCTAACATGGAATATTAAAGTATACAGTGGATATAAAAAGTCCACATTCTCTTATTAACGTGCCAAGTTTTTGAGATGTAAAATCACTTCAGATTCCCCCCCACACAGACACTTTTAATGTAACACATGAGCTGTACAATTCAATAACAAATTAAAATCTTTCACAACAATAAAAAAAACTAGAATAACGTGGCTGCATAAGTATGTACACCCTCTTATAAGTAGAGATGTGGCTCTGTTCATAATTAGACAATCACATTCAAACTGATGATAAATAATAGCCAATACATATCTGCCATCAATTAAAGTGACTCTGGTCAAGCTGATATAAAGTTCAGCTGTTGTAGTAGGAGTTTTCTGACATTTACTCAGTTACCTCTTATTGCAAAGCCATGCACTGGGGGGTGGATTCAAAGAGATCTTGTTATCAGAAGGATACAAAATAATTTCCAAGACATTGGATATACCATGGAACATGGTGAAGACAGTCCTCAACAAGTGAAGAAAATATAGCACAACAGTGACATTACCAACAATTGGATGGCGCTCCAAAATTGATTTAAAAAAAACAAGAAGAAAACTGGTCTGAATGGCTGCCAAGAGGCCTACAGCAAATTAAAGCAGCTGCAGAAATTTCTGGCAAGTACTGTTTGTGCACTACATGTGGCAACAATCTCCCATATTCTTCATATGTCTGGGCTGTGAAGTAGGATGGAAATGTTTTCCTACAAAGGAAAACATCCAAGCTTGGCTGCATTTCGCAAAATGTCTGACAAAAGGATAGAATGGAATGGAATGGAATAGAATAGAATACTTTATTGGCCAAATGTGATTGGACATGCAAAGAATTTGTCTTTGGTGCATATGCTCTCAGTGTACATAAGGAGAATAAAATACATTCATCAAGAATAAAAAGATACAACACTTAATGATAGTCAAAGGGTACAAATAAGCAAATAAGGATGTGGGAAAATGTGTTCTATAGTCTGATGACACCAAAGTTGAACTTTTGGACTATAATTCCAGTTGGTTTGGTGCAAAAGCACCACTGCGCATCAAAAGTAAACCATACATATGGTGGTGGGGCTGATTTCTACAACCTGAACTGGGGCTTTAATCAAGGTGGAGGGAATGATGAACAGTTCTAAGTCAATTTTGGCACAAAATCTTCAGATCTCTCCTAAAATGCTGATGTTGAAGAGGAATTTCAGCTTTCAAGATGAGAACCTAAAGCATACCCCCAAAGCAACAAAATGAAGTTTTGGAATGGCCCACATTTCCAACTGAAAATTTGTGGGGTGACCTGAAAGAGGGCTATGGATAGGAAATGCCCTCACAATCTGACAGATTTTGCAAGGAAGAGTGAGTAAAGATTCCCAAGGCAACATATGCCATACTGATACACTGCTACTTCAAGAATGAATGCTATCAAAAAATCAAAAAGTGAGTTACAAACTTAGCCGAGATGGCTAAAATATCGGCATATCTTAAAGATCACTCAAATGAGAGATATAAACGAGACTGGAAAAAATGGATTGACTATATACAAAATAAATATGGGACCAAGAAATTCCAGTTAGCCTATGATCAGAAATGATTTAAATTGTTTAAAGTTGGTTCAGCAAGAAGAAGCTAAGGTCAATGTAGAATGTTATTAATTTTTTTTTTCTCAACAGATTTTAGACTGTGTTTGTTAGAAATCCATACCGTGTACGGGTTCTGGGAAGTCGGGGGGGGGGGAAGGTGGAGGGGGGTTGGGGAAGAGGGTGGAGGGAGGGAGGGGTATATATTAGGCTAGACAAGAATTTGGTGGTAAACTAGAATTATTTTGACATACAAAAAATTGTACTTCGATGTCTTACTGATTGAGGAATGATGAAATGTTTGCCTTAAAAGAAATAAAACTTTTGAAACGAAAAAAATCAAAAAGTGCTTAAAGTATTAGTTTAAGGGTGTGGACACCTTATACAGCCACATTCCAGTTTTTTTTCCTCCTAAATATATCAGGTTTTTTTTTTCAATTGAATTGCATAGTTTATGGTTTATATTAAAGATGGGGAAATTATTTATCTTTGTCTGATTTTTTCCACATCTCTAAAATCTGCCATTTTTACAGGGGCATGTAGTCTTTCTATCTCCATTATATTGTGGGTTGATTTGGCTTTAAAAACATAACTTTTAAAAACCCAGAAGTTTCTAGGCCTTGTAAGAGCTTGGTATCTTGAGTGCCTTATATGGCAAACCTTCAAGAATGAGAATAGAATCAAGCAAGATGCAATTTCTAGTGATCCAAGCTTGAGAGTTGGGGTGGGAAGGTGGGAAGAACATGATTCATGAGTAACATAATTAGCTCTTGCGCTAATTAGTCAAGGTTCTTTCACAGTGTAGCCTTTCAAACATTTCTAAGCTTAGGATTTATTTCTTGTGTTTAATATCCCATCCTCCAGCAGTAGAAGCTACTTTATCAAGTTCTCTCTCAAATGTTATTCTCAAATTGGACTTCTAGGGCAAACTGAGAAACAGATAATAGCCCGAAGCCAACAACTAAGTGGGGGATGGACCTTGTGCACCTAGTCTAATGTTTTGGAGCACTGCCATTCTAAGTAGAAATTGGGACTAATTTCTCTAAAAATATGCTTGTCACAGCCTTTGCTCCCTCCATCTTGAGGCACTTTTGGGGAAGGGTTTATAATAGGAACCTATGACATAGTAAAAATGGAAAAAAATACAATGGAACCTGGATGTGTTTCGGTGGATTTTTTTTTAAAGCCACATGCATTTATTTTCATTTATTTTCTACTTTTCAAATCACGTCATGAAGAGTTTGCTTATCATTTGTAAAGAATTTGCTGGTAAGCTCTGGGATCCCACTGGAAGTGGGGTCCTACCAGCCGATTCGCTGAGTGCACGCTTCGCTTGCGCAGGCTTGCTTTGCTCACACATGTGCCTGGCGTGCACTGCGTGTCTGTGCACATTTTAGAAAAGACTTACCTTCCAGATTACTACTTGGAAAGGAAAACAGCTGAGGCGCAGCAATCCATTCTGCCACGCAACTCAGCTGAGAAGATAAAGGTAGGTAAAGAGCAGGGCCAGGCAAGCGGGCCCACTTACTATTGGGAGTGAACCCATTCACTCCCAGCTGATCTTCAGAGCCACCGGTTCTCCCGAACCAGGTCTAACCAGTAGAATCTCACCCCTGCCCTTACCTTTTCAGTGACTTCCCCATTAAAATTACAAGTGTGCTCCCATCATAAGGCATTTCCAAAAGATTGCTTTTCCTTCTATGTGCACATAAGGAACACATTGTCTAAAAACAAAAACAAAACAAAATCGAAGACACCACTAGTTGCATCTTAAATAAATGTGACCTACAGTATATTTTACAAAATTGTTTTCTTCATTTCTCATTTTGCATTTTTCTTCACTCATTTTCTCCCAGGAGCTCACCAAGCTTCATAATTTCATCTTTCTGAAAATCCAAGAGTTTCCACAGATTTATCCTTTAAAGTAACACTTAAACCAGTGTTTTTTCAACTTGTTGGCTGGGGAACTCTGAGAGTTGAAATCCACAGATCTTAACATTGCTAAAAAATGAGAAATACTGGTATAAACAAAGATGAAGAAACTTAGCAGCAGATCAAGTGAATGCCATGAAACATTTGAAGAGCCAGAAACAAGATCAAAATGGCCAATGAACATCAGGAAATATATCACAACCAACATACATATTGTTGAGAAAGGCCCTTAGTTTTTCTTGAATTAAGACATAAAACTAAAGTCAATCATTCAATGATGAAAGCTTTAATTGCTAATTAAGCAATGGTGTGAATACCTGTGTGGAGTAGAAGGGTATTTTATTAGCCATGGATGTAGTATATAAAAATGATTTCAGTTCATTTCACCCAGAATTATTGTGACATGCTACTTTGAAGATTTAGAAGATAAATTACTCGTAAACCTAATGTTCCTAAAAAGTTTAGTGGTTTAGTTTTGGCAGTTCATCTCCATTAACAAATATAAAACATAATTTCTGTTTTTAAAAAAGTTAAAAGTTTGCATTGGTCCTCTGCTTGACCAATGCAAACCCTAGGGTCAGGGGTGGGATTGAAAAATGTTAGCAGCCGGAAATGGATAAAGTGACATGGGAACTGAAGAATAAAAATGAATCAGAATATTATAAGATCTGGGATAAATTTTATCGATGGTTGGAATATAAAAGGGAAAGCCCAAAATAGGCATGAACCAAGATTCATAGAATGGAGACTAGAATTATGTATGAATTGATAAATGCGAGAATGTACAAGATAAACACAAACTAACACAGCTGGAAATAGGCTACTTTTTTCTTTTTTATAAATACGATATGGATCAAATGTAAAAAACAGGGTGGCTACAATGTATAACTTGATATCAGCATAGATGGCATAGATTCTGCCAGGATGGTTTACACTGTGTCCAACGTTTTAATTTAAGTTTAATAAAAACTTTTTTAATAAAAAAAGAAAAGAAACATGTTAGCAACCGGTTCTCTGCTGGCTGGCTGGGTGTGGCCTACTCAGCCTCCTGCACCAGGGTGGCGGGGATGGTGGTGTTTCACCCTCCCCAGTCTCCGGAGGCTTTCTTTGAGCCTCTGGGAGGGCAAAAATGGCCTCCCCCGCTCCAGAGACCAGAAACAGTCCCATTTTTGAACTTATGATACTTACAGTAGCCCCATTTTTTGTCCTCCTCAGACTTGGAGGTTTTCCTTGACCCTCCAGGAGGGCAAAAATGGCCTCCCTGGGCTCCAGAAACCGTCTGGAGACCAGAAGCAGGCCTGTTTCCAAACATCCGGGAGGCCCGTTTTTTTGCCCTCCCAGAGCCTCCGCACAGGCCCTGCACTTATCTGACATGATGAACAGGCTGCATGGAGACTCCTGGGAGGGCCAGGGTGGGGTGGGATAAACCAGCTGGTCTTTTAAACAATTGGTTCAGTGAACTGAATGTAACATTAATATCTGGTTTCCCCAAACCGATGTGAACCGGCTGAATCCCACCCCTGCCTACGGTTGATTGGTTGCACAGTGAAGCTTCTGCCACTACTTAGCAATTCCAGTGATACACAGGAGGGTATCTTGATGGAAGAGGGGAAGGCTGAGGTCGAGTGGATGAAAGGAGGGATACAGAGAGAGACCTCTGTATGTCTTCTCAGACTGATACTGTCCTGCTGGAAAATGAAAGGTAGAATTATGAACTTGTGGGTCCTTTGAGTGAATAAATATGACTGAAATATGCTCTTGAAATGATGCTAATATTAAATATTCCCACTAGATAAGACTAATGTGTTTTCAGGATGAAATTTGGGGGAACACAATCTTTGGACTAGATGAAATAAGCAGAAAAAAAAACATGGTCTCCATTTGGATCCACTTCCTCATTATTTTCAGTATTTAATGATATTTGGCTTAAGTAATTACTCCGTTGTATTCTTTGGCTTAAGAGGCCCTAGTGTTTATGCATTCAAAATAATACCCCCCCCCCAGGAATATAAAGAACTTTCCAGATGATGCCCACATGGTTCAGTTAATGGCTGCTATTGTCTCAGTGCTGATCTAATGATAGTGTTACAAACTCTACTTTTCATTTATGGACTGAGGGAAAACAGACTTTCAAAGTCCAAAATATTGTTTAATTTGTATGTTTAAACATCCCAACCTCAATTTTTGCTGTCAATGTTTCAAAAGTAGCCTGTAATAAACTAAACAAAGAGCACACTATAAAACCATGCAAAATAAAAAGAGCTAACAGTTTTTCTTAAAAGAAGCAGAAGCCAAAAGAAACAAGAGAACCTTTTTAATTTTCCTTAGGGTTAAATTAGAATAAGCCACAGTGGCTTTCCCTGTGCAGAGCATTCTATTCTTAATAAATAAGTAAGTAAATCCAGGATTTTAGCAGGATATTATATGTATGGATGGATTTGCTTGTACTTATGTTACAAAAGACTGACAGAGCCCCCAAATGCATAACATCAAGTCACATAATCTACTTACAGTTTAGGTAATTAAAACAATTTTCTGGGCTCCCCACCAAAGGGATATTTCACTTTGTACATTTGGATGCTTGGACGATATGTGTCCTTGCCAAGGAGCTTGAACCAAGCCTTTTGAGATATGCGAGGACCTGGAAATGTCAAAATGCAAGGCTGTTTTCATATTATCAGTTGGTTTATCTTTCTTTCCTTGAAACTTTACAGTATAGATAAAGCAGCTGTTTGCCCTGATACACATAAAATAATCAAAAAGACATGAGAAGTAGTGGAAGAACAGAACAGGAAGGAAGGAGGCACAAACAGAGAAGCAATAGGTGTCTCTTTTGAGTTGTATGTCCTTATACTCCTTGCATTACAACATGGGAACTACTGTGTTTTCCCGAAAATAAGACATGGTCTTATTTTCTTTTGACCCCTGAAATAAGCCCTTGGCCTTATTTTCAGGGAGGTCTTATTATTTTTGAGGTGCATGAGACGGCAAGCATGGTCACCTCATGGCTGCTGCTGTGTTGCAATATTTTCAGGGAGGGCTTATTTTCAGGGAGAACTTATTTTAGTGCATGCTCTCAAAAGCCCGATTGGGCTTATTATCCAGGGAGTCTTATTTTCAGGGAAACAGGGTAGCATGATGAAAAAGTGATTGTCCTAAAGAGGGATTTGAAGGATCTGAGAAAACTGAGAATAAATGGTTTCACTGAAGAGCAAAACTAAGAAGAATATATTGGAATTCAACTTCAGAGAAATGAATTTAAAAGCAGCTGTTTAAACAGGACTCTCTTTGCTTCCCTGAGATAACTAGATTTACATTACTTCCTCCACTTGTCTTAAAAGTTAAAGAGTTTTTGTTTTTCTAAGAGGGACAATGACTTTTGGGGAAGGAAGGAAAGAACATGCATTTATAGACATGTATTTCAAACGCTAAATGATGTTTTAGTACAGACTCACCAATTTTAGTTTGGGCTGTAAATCTTAATCACATAATATGCTGGGAATGTAGGCTCCACAGCAAGCTTTCATCTCTTCTCTCTCAAGTATGAAAACAAATCTAATCCACCTATGGAATAAACAAGAATTTAAAATTAAACTACTTGCAGTCTATACTTACAAAAATGCTTTGATGTTTACAGCGAAGTTCACTTCAAAAAGCATATGGTCCATAATTTCAATAATTCATCATTTTGTAAATCTCCTTTAGACCCGGGGAGAGCCATTGAATAGCTGTGGTTCCAGTCAGGAAATGATTCTTTTATTCTTTGTGGAGTTGTAAGAGGAGAAAAGCACAAATGTCATAAGAACTCAAGAGCTTATGCTAGAATCATAACAATGTTGTTGAGTAGCAGTATCAGCTACTGATTTTGAAGGACAAAATTTGTCACTCCTAATTATACACATCTTCATTGTTCTTGGTTGCCGTACATTGACTTGTCACATTTCTGGACAGTTACAGTATTTACTATCGGCATTTCTAAATCAATGAAGAGAAAACTGTTCTGGTCAAAAGGCTAAATCCAGTATTTAGTTCCTTCACAAGAAGCAGCATCTGAAGATTTATGCTCCATCTTTCTACTTTGGCAAACATTCAGGGTGGCTAATGAGCAAGTCAACAAATGGGGGAATCCCAACCTTACAGCATGAGACATTATTTTTGTCCTCGATTCCTGAGACAAAACTAGGAAGGAAGATTAAATTGATTTTGGTCTCAAAGAACTGAGCTATTCATTTCATGTATTATGTTAATATCAGCTAAGATGTTTTACCTAGATCTACTTAAAGGTAAAGGTTTCCCCACACATGCGTGCTAGTTGTTTCCAGCTCTAAGGGCAGCACTCATCTCCATTTCTAAGCCAAAGAGCCAGCACTGTCTGAAGACATCTCCGTGGTCATTTGGCCAGCATGACTAAATATTGAAGGTGCACAGAATGCTGTTACCTTCACACCAAATGTGGTCCTATTTTTCTATTTGCATTTTTAGATGCTTTAGAACTGCTAGGTTAGCAATAGCAATAGCAGTTAGACTTATATACCGCTTCATAGGGCTTTCAGCCCTCTAAGCAGTTTACAGAGTCAGCATATCGCCCTCAACAATCTGGGTCCTCATTTTACCCACCTTGGACGGATGGAAGGCTGAGTCAACTCTGAGCCTGTGAGATTTGAACAGCCGAACTGCAGCTAACAGTCAGCTGAAGTAGCCTGCAGTGCTGCACTCTAACCACTGCACCACCTCGAAGCTGGGACAAGTAATGGGAGCTTACACGGCACTAGGGATTTGAACTACTGAACTGCACCACCTCGAAGCTGGGACAAGTAATGGGAGCTTACACGGCACTAGGGATTTGAACTACTGAACTGCCAACCTTCTGATCAACAGATGTTGCATAGTCATTTGTCTGAAACAGTATAGGGTTTCCTGCCTAGGCAGGGGGTTGGAATAGAAGACCTCCAAGGTCCCTTCCAACTCTGCTATTGTATTGTATTGACAAGCTCAGCATCATAACAACTGAGCCACTGGTCCCCTTAGATTTACTTAACAGGAATAATTCTGGAAACAAAGTAAAATAGAACCAAAAATCTAGAGGCAACTTACAGGTGGACAAATTTATTTTTACACAACCAAGGCCACTTTAACAGAAGGACAGAGTAAAGATTTCTGGATGTAATGGGTTGTGTCCAATTAATCTTTAGGAGGTAAATTCTGCTCAACCTAACATTGCTTCCTTCATGCCAAGGTATTTATCAACCATGACCATCTTGGGGTTCTTCTTTGAAGGACCACCCATTTATCTTGGAGACAAAACAGAGTTCCTAAATAATATTGAAAGGATGTCTGGTCTCCCTTTCAAATACAGAAAAAGGACTTAAGATTTAGCAATGTATTTATACATAGATTGATGAAATAAATAAATCCGTTATTTCCTTGGCAGTTACATAAGAAAGAATAAAAGAAACAATGCTATAGCATGGGCTGAATGACATGCAAAAGTTCAAAAGTTTGTGATGTTAATGACATCGAATGCAAGAGTTTAAGTAGAGGAGTCTAATGTGAAAGTTCAAGGTAGAAGCAGCTTTAAGTAAAAAACATAAATCCTCTTGGCTCTTATTGAGGTCTCAAAAGAGCAGACACAGGAAATGGTTTACTCATCTGTCCTTTATATCTAGTTGGGAGGCGAAAAATGAATAACTTAGGAAAACGTTCTGTCTAATCGAAAAATCCATACCAAACGCATGTTCTCTGTGGCAAAACAGTGTCAGACTTTGAACATATAAATCAAGCCAATAATTTTGAAGTTTTAAAGCAAGGAAGAATGAAGAATGCAGCTCTATTTTTTAAAAAAAGAACAGAGTCTATGTTTTCCATATTAGAAATTCCATGGAAATTTCTTACATATTTTTCTCAAAAGACTGATTAAAGTCAGGATTTCTCTTATCTATTTTAAAAGTAATATCAAACATGTTCATCTCAGAGGGCAACCTTGGGGAACCTCCAAACATTAAATGGATGTGATAGGTAAACTTAGGGGCCTCGCTTATATCCCATTTTTCAAAAATGAAAAAAAACAACAACAGTTGATGGTCTTAGAAGAAAAATCTTCAGTTGTCCTGCTCCTGATATTATGAATGCCACTGAACCATTGGCATAAATACAGCGATGAATCTGAACGTATTCAACTAAATACACTCAAAACCGTAGAAATGGTGGTGGATTTTAGAAGAAAACCTCCTATATTACCACCTCTTATAATACTACACAATACAGTATCAACAGTAGAGACCTTCAATTTTCTAGATTCTATCATATCAAGACTTAAAATAGATACCTAACATCAAAAACTTCATCAAAAAAGCATAGCAAAAAATACTCTTTCTGCACCAATTCAGGAAGCTCAAACTGCCCAAAGAGCTGCTGATTCAATTCTACAGAGGAATTATTGAGTCTGTCACAGTGACGTGCGGTGAGGTTTATGGCTGGTGAGGCAAAAAGAAAGAAAGCGATTTCAACTCTGCTCTTGCCTGCCATCATGAAAATGTAAAAATATAAAAGGAAAAAGGAAAGAGCTGCTGAGGTCAGGCTGGGTTAGCTGTTGCCAGAATCCCCAATGGATAACTCTGCTTAACTGTTTAAAAAAGCCTCTAAAAAAACGCCCTCTACAGGAGGAGGCAAGAGAACCACGTGCCTCATCTAAGGAATTTTTCGGCTTTTAACCCTTGCTTAGCTCTGCTCGAGTGATCATAAAGTCAGATTAAATGAGGCACGTGGTTCTCCTGCCTCCTCCTGTAGAGGGCACTTTTTTGGAGGCTTTTTTAAACAGTTAAGCACTAAGCAGAGTCATCCACTGTGACTCTAGCAGCAACTACCTCAGCCTTTTTCCTTTTACATTTTTTTTCTTTTCATGATGACAGTGGTGAGGCTCTGCCTCCCCTGCCTGCACGTCACTGGTCTGTCATCTGCACCTCCATAACTGGCTCTGCAACCAAACAAGACAAACATAGACTTCAACGGATAATTAGAACTGCAGAAAAAACAATCGCTACCAATCTGCCTTGCACTGAGGACCTGTATACTGCACGAGTCAAAAAGAGGGCTGTAAAAGTATCTAGATTCCTCACAACCTGGACATAAATTATTTCAACTTCTATCCACAAAACGATGCTATAGGGCACTGCACACCAGAACAACTAGACACAAATACAGTTTTCCCCCCGAATGTCATCATTCTGCTTAATAACTAATTCCCACAACACTGTCAATAATTTACTAAGACTGTATTACTATTATTCTCTTCCTTCCTAGTATCTAACTCTCCCCACTTATGACTATAACCATGTTGCTTGTACTGTATCTTTCAATTTATATTGGGTTTTTTTGTTCCCTAGTACAATATGATAGCTTTTTAATAACCTTGACTATCAGTAAATGTTTTATCTTTTAATTCTTGATGAATATATTTTATCCTTATGTATACTGAGAGCATATGCACCAAAGACAAATTCCTTGTGTCCAATCACACTTGGCCAATAAAGAATTCTGTTCTGTTCTGTTCTGTTCTATTCTATTCTATTCTATTCTATTCTGTATTTACAGTATATGTGGGCAAGCAGACATGTGCAGATATGCCTATATAGATAACCCCCTTCAATTTGGATTGCCCTAGTAGAGGACACATTTTCAGTACTGACTTTTAGATACTGGAATTTGCATTGCCCAAATACATCATTTTACAACCCATGCATGTTATCTTGTGCTTTTTTTTCTTTTTTGCAAATCACCTTTTTCCTCTCATTATCCCTGGGCTAAAATATTATTGTCAAAGAGCTTCATATGAAAAATGGATAGTAGCGATAGTATGTGGCAGGGGAAGAAACAGTCTAGAAAATGAGATTTTTTTTCCACAATGAGGTAACTTTTATGAAGAATTTTTACAAGGTAATTTTACTATATGAAGAAGATGGAAGAAAAAAAGTCAGTTTTGCCTGTTCATCTATTTCAAGCAGGTAAATCAAAATTCGGTAGAAATATTTCTACAGACATTCATAAAAAGTATTAGAAGGCTTGTTTCTAATTGCAACATAATGCCTAATGGTACTGCTGACTTCCCACTGTTATCAATAACTTATTCTGTTATGATCAGGGTTGGCTGTATGAATTCCCATTGGCACTTCATATTAAATTTAATCCATGTTCTATTAAATCTCCTTGTTTAATACATCTATAATTGAAAATATACTTAATCTGGAGAAGAAATGTATTAACAACCTGGACATGACTCTTGGCACTTAACTTTTTTCTTCCCTCAAGGGAATTTCACCACATTTTTTTAAAGAAAGCAGCTTTAGTCTAGAAGAAAACATCTGCATTTCATAATTCTGTTACATATTCTCTCCAGCTGTGAGAGGTTTGTCTGTTTCGCCAGTTACATGACCATAATGACATCCTATTTTAAGACGGGTAAGAGGAAAAAAGTTAACTAAGGACAAAGAAAGGAATTTACTTCACAAAACTAAAAATCTGAGATGAATCATAGTGTTTTCTGTCCCAAAAGTGCTTTTTCAAGGGGCAACTGGACTTTCTGGTTTTTCTTTGTAGATGTTTCGCTTCTCATCCAAGAAACTTCTTCAGCTCTGACTGGATGGTGGGGAATGGAAGGATTTATACTCTATGCAGACTCCATTCCCCATCATCCTGAAGAGCTGAAGAAGGTTCTTTGATGGGAAGCGTAACATCTGCAAAGAAAACCCAGAAAGTCCAGTTAGTTGCCTCTTGAAAGAGCACCTTTGGGACAACCATGATCTGGATGATGGAGAATGTCCATAGACATGGTGTTTTCGGCATGTAAACAGAATTCATCAACTATATTTAAGAATGAATTTCAATACCTAGGAAGAAAAGTAAACACAAAAACACTAAAAACTGGAATGAATAAGATTCCAGATTGCAGAACACAAGGAATACATCATGGATTATCTTTTGTCTCTCCTCCCCTGCAACCCCTACCCCCAAAGATGAACTTACTCTTTTAAGTTCTCATAACTTAGCAGATCATAAAAATACAGGTAGTCGTCGACTTGCAACATTTCATTTAGTGATTGTTCAAAGTTACAACGGCACTGAAAAAAGTGGCTTATGATCGTTTTCCACTTACCACCATTGCGCTATTCCTGCGATCAAAATTCAGATGCTTGGCAATTGACTCACATTGATGATGGCTGCTGTGTCCCAGGGTCATGGGATCACCTTTTGCAATCTTCTGACAAACAAAGCCAATGGGGAAGCCAGATTTACGTACCAACCGTGTTAGTAACTTAAGAACTGCAGTGAACGAGGTTACTAGCTTAAGAACTGTGATGATTCACTTAACAACTATGGCAAGAAAGGGTCATAAAATGGGGCACTCAGTGGAACTGGATCAACATCTCTATGGTGGTCAAGCAATGCTTAAAATCCAATCTTAACTAGGTTATGAAAGTAGGGTTCCAGCAATTCCTGCAATTAAAAAGCCAGTCCAATTAAGAGGCGGATCAGCAAAACGGTTAGATAAGGCCAGTGTTGTTGTGGTTCTATGAGCTCCAAAGATGGCCTAAGACAGGCCAGGCCAGGCTTGACTAGCTCAGTTGTCTAGAGATCTCACAGCTTAGCCAAGGACTCTATAAGTTTGAGACATAGTTAACAGTTAACATAGTTAGAGCAGAATCCCTAACTCCGTGTTGGTGAAACTATGGCACGCATGCCAGAGGTAGCACACAGAGCCCTCTCTGTGGGCATGTGTGCCATCGCCAGATGCTCTTCTGGTTTCTGACACACTGGTCTTTGCGGGCACCGCAGAACTGGAAAATGGCCTGAAAATGGCCCAAAACCAGGCACTTTTCTGGGCCATTTTGGTCCTTTTCCAGTGCTCAGGGGCCCATAAAGACCAGCTTGTGCCCATGAAGACCATTACAAAAACAGCCTGAAAATGGCCCAAAACCCAGCCCCAAAATGCCCCTAAACGGCCCCCCAATCAGCCAAAAAACAGTCATGTGTGTGCCAGTCAGCTGGTCTTCGGGTTTCCAGTGCTCCAGCACGCGCACATGCACTCACATGCACATGCGTTCCAGTTTGGGCACTTGGTGCCAAAAAGGTTTGCCATCACTGCCCTAACCTATTTCTAGACCTGAGGCCTAACAGGCATTTCATCCCGAGTAAGATGATTCCAGCATGATATGTTCATAATCACGTATCCACACATGTGGTAAGGCTAATGCAAATGTTGCGATTTACTAAGGTACAATATTCATTTGGGTCTATGCCTTTCAAATTTTTTAAGAGGAAATTTCCTGGTATTAAATCTTTTTAAAACATTGTGTGGGTGCTTTTGGACTGCCAAGAGAAATTCTTAGAAAAGTCACCTTTATTCATTTCTTTGGGCTTGCATGAAAGCATCCACATGGATTATGTAAATTAATACCTCGTTGGCCATACATTGTTAAGAATTCAATATGTAGCATCTGCTTTGTGCGTCAGCATCCTGTAACATGTTTTCCATCTCAATGTACCTGCTAATGAAAAAGAACTTGGGTGTTCCTTCTAGTCCTATCCTCTTTTAAGACCCTAGTTTTGGTACTCTTTGAGAAATTGGAAGTTAATACATTCATTTCTATGTTTAACAATTTAACTGATGTTTGCTATCAGCAAGTTCACACTGCAATTCTGAGATGCATATATATATATATATATAAAAATAAAGATTTCCTGTCAGTCATGTCTGACTCTAGGGCACGGTGTTCATCTCTGTTTCTTGGCCAAGGGGGCCAGGATTGTCCGAAGACAATTTTTGTGGTCCTGTGGCCAGCATGGCTACACACCAATAGTGCATGGAACACTGTCACCTTCCTACCAAAGTGGTTGACCTATTAATCTACTTACATTTGCATGCTTTTGAACTGGACAGGAGCTGGAGCAAGTAACAGGAGCTCATCCCATTGCACAGAACCTGGGCCTCAAACCAGCTGACCTCTCTAGCTGACAAAGTTCTGTGTGTGTGTGTAGAGAGAGAGAAAGAGAGAGACTTTTGATTCAATTTCTTTATTTGATAAGTATTATTTTAACAGCATGGGTTACATATTTGTATTTCTCCATTAACATATTAATCTATTCAGTTTCCCAGGACAGTAGCATAATCAAAACAACATTCCAAGTCTAACAAAATCCAAGGGGTACTTTAGCCAAAAGATGAGGCTCATGCATAGAGAGATTTTAAAAAAATCAGATATGTCTACATTGAGTTACCTATGGTAATTGATTTGCCCCCGACACAGGATTTCAAACTATATGTGACTAATATTTTCATGGTTGGAAAATATTGCTCTTAGGATATGAAGTTATCTTATTAATTTTTTTAAAGACAGTAGTGGTATAGAATCTAATAAACATTTTGCTTTGCTTGATAAAACATTAAATCATGTAAAGAGTTATTCTGGATAAATATTTCCATATTATTAGTGATTCTATGTCAAGTGTTTGATCAAATTGGTGCAGCTAAGCCATTTGCTCTATAAGGCAGCCATAGGGCACTGTAGTTATATTGGCACTGCAGTTCCCATAATTAGTAGCAAGCATGGAAGAAAGCTTCTTTAAGAAATCACGACACTCTATTTCATGGATCCATGAGTAATTTATGAAACTCATTTTAACCTCATTTGGCAAAGTGGTAGTCATCAGCCCACATTGCACTTGGAAAACAGTACAGATAGTCCTTGATCTATGACCACAGTTGGAATTCTAAGTTTGGTTGCTAAGCAATGCATTATTGAGTCATTATGTGATGGGACACATTTTTACCATAGCTATTAAATGAATCACATAGTTGTTTAGTAAATTTGGCTTACCTGATTGACTTTGCTTGTCAGAAACCAGCTGAGAAGGTCACAAATCATGGTCGTGTGACCACAGGATACTGCAATCAGTTCTAAATGTGAACAAGCTGCCAAGTGCATAAAACATGGTCACTTGACTGCAGGAGAGGCACAATTATTATAACTTGAAAGATAGGTCATATTTTTGGAGTATAAGACACACTGGAGTATAAGACACACCTTAGTTTTTGGGGAGGAAAATAGGGAAAAAAATGTTTACCAGGTATTCATTTTTATTCCCATAGCGCCAGAAAAGCAAGCAAATACAATAGTATAATAAAACAACACTTTTTGTCCTGTTTTTTCTTTCATCAGCAGCCAGGTAAAATCTTAACTAGATGTCTGGGCATTCAGCCAAAAGTACTTAGCAGCTGGTAAAATGTAACAAAGCTGAATCAACAAACCAGCGCAATGCTTGCTTGAAGGAAACCATTGAGAAAACTCAAATAGCTGATAGGAAAAACCCATGCCTTGCCCTTAAAGGGATTATCCCCAAAAGAATAGAAATCATGTAGCCACAGGAACTCTCTGCCTTGCCCTGGAGGTGGCATTCAGAGCCCTCTATGTGAGTACGTGAGCTGTTGCCCAGCTCAGCTCCACCGCATATGCATATGCCTCCTGCTGGCCAGCTGATTTTTGGGTCTCTGCCATGCATGTCGGATATGCGCATGCATGCACAGGGGCAGGGGGCATCCCCCCAAAACTCATTTGTGGTGCCAGGAGGCTTCATGGAGAGTCTCTGGAGCCTGGGGGAGGATGTTTTTGCCCTCCTGGAGGCTCAAGGAAAGCTTCCAGAGCCTGGGGAGGGCGAAAATGCCCCTCCTTGCCATGGTGCAGCAGGCTGAGTAGGCTGCCTGTGTGGGGGGGTTCATATGCACATGTGCAGGGGGGAGGCATGATTTCAGCACCCAAGGACAAAAAGGTTAGCCACCACTGATCTATAATATTAACAATTACTAGCTGTGCTAGCCACCATGCTTGAAAACAGATTATCCGATGCTTGCCTAAACTCAGTGGTTAGCTGCTGCCAGTTCGGACCAGTTTGGCAAACCGGTAATTCCGATGATCAGCTGGCCCCGCCCACTGACCCCCACCCTATCCAGTCCTATGTTTACTTCTTTCTGGCTCAGCTAATTCGCGCCGCACAGCTGATTTCTGTGTTTCCACTGTTTGACTTACTGGGGCTGCCTTAGAAGGTAAGCAGCTGAGTTTCAAATTGCTGTATTTTGATCGCTGCACAGAAGCGCATTAGGTATGCATGTGCACAAAGTGCACAATCACCGAACCGGTTGTTAAACCGGTTGCAGCCCACCACTGCCTAAGCATGTACAGAGTTTCCCAGAAGCATTTCGCTATCCACCATGAGAAAATTGATGTCTGGTTAATGTAGTCCTTCCAACTTCAGGATCCCTAGATATAGTTAGCTGAAAGCATTCCTAATTTCTGTTAATTGGCAGTGCTGACCAAGGCAATAACAACTACAGATGAAGTCTGTGGAGCTAAGTTTGGGAATTGCGACATTATATCTTAAATCTTTGATTAGTTAAGCTCTACATAATGTTTATGTCACAGGCCTGACACACCTACTTTTTTGTATTCTTTCCGCTGTATAGGTAGCATGTTTATTTTCATCCTACTTCAGAGTTTTAGCCTACAATTTTATTAATACTTGCCTGGTAGCAATATAACAAACCCATACCTATTTATAAAGATCCAGTGTTATAGCCTGAATCCCAGTGGCCTCATGAATCTTCTCCAATCCATTTTCATTAGATCATTCTAAATTGCATTGGTATTCAGAGAAGGAGAAAAGGTTCTCTCTATTCACTCTTTATAGTTCATTTGATAGACTTTTATCATGAGTTTCCTTATTTTATTTTATTTTTAAAGGAAAGGGTATGCTATTAACAATATGGGAAATCAGGTTTTTCAGCCTGATTGTAATTAAGAGATAAATCCTTTTCAAAGAAGATTTACTTTAAGCTTGAGTTAACACGCAGGCTATTCCTTTATGACAGGGATCAGAGACTTCTTTGCAAGCGCAAAGATACCCTTTTTGCTACATTTGGCCTCTGTTGGCTGCAGAATTAGAGAGAGCAACATTTTTAATCTCTTTTGGGATTTGGGGAGCATATTCATTTATGTCTATATGCATGCCTACCTGTGAGCCTATTTCCTGAGTAATTTATCTTTACAATATAAATTTATCTAAAATAAAATAGAATTCTCACTCGTAGGCGAAGAGTACTTGGCTGAAAAAAGACAAAATTGTGTCAAAGAATCTTAGCTTTTTATTGTCAATTCTCAAAGGTAGAATCTGAGCAGGGTGTCCCGCTGGGCTAAAAGAGGCTGGGACATATTCGGATGGTGGATCACAGGCTCCCTGTCTCTGCTTTGTAATTACCAGGATAAAAGCACTTTAAATAACACTGATAAATAAATTTAAATTTATTTGAATCTGAAAAGCCCTTTGATGAGGTTTTCATTTACACCGATAATGGCCAGCTCTCTGAAGCAATAAATGGTTAGTCTGAAAGTGTCACATTAGATTTCCAGTGTCTTTGTGCGATGGAAAAATGACTGTTCTGCAGGCTTTCCACTTAAAAGTAGACAGTTTATGACAAAGCAACATTACATTTTATTAGCATATCCATCATCCAAAACCATATTGTCACTTTGTAAAATCTGCTTACTTTTATCTTGCTGAAGCTTCCTTTAATATTGCTGTCTTAGCCGGACAATTTTGCTTGTCAAAAACCCTTGAAAATCTTTTATTTGAACTTTGAAGCCTCCAAATATAACATGTCAGGGTATTTGAGTAGGGAAAGTATTGATTTTCTTTACCTAGTTACCATTGAGAATGATATGGACTTCAAGCATTAATATTTACAATCATTCATCTTTCTTTTTGCTTAAATCAGCAAGGACTGCCTTCTCTCATATGTTATATTGCAATCATGTCGAAGGTCAAAATGGTTGAATTTTAAAGATATTTTTGCCTTTTTTCAGACCACTAGCTTAACTATATAAAAGCAAGAGAGTAGGGGGGGGGGGAATTGTACTAAATGGCGTGTACCAAAGGTGCTTTTTCAAGTGGCAACTGACTTTCTTTGTTTTTTCTTGAAGACATTTCACTTCTCATCCAAGAAGCCTCTTCAGTTCAGAAGAAACAAAGCAGATTTTTGAATGAGAAGCAAAATGTCTTCAAGGCAAAACAAAGTCAGTCCAGTTGCCTTTAAAAAAAACATCTTTGGGACAACCATGCCCTGGATGACTGAGAATCTCCATAGACATTTAAATGGCATGTACTTAATAACTCAGTGATGGAGATGCCAACTTCAGCTTACTGTTGATCAATGAGGCAAAACTGATCAGAGGCCCAGCCATCCTTTCTCTCTCATTTCAACAATGTTTCATTTCTGCCAGAGATCTACATTAGGAACTCTAGGAGAGTTTTGGCTAGATTGGTTAATTGGCACTGCCATAAATCAGAATGGGATGTCCCATAAATAAAACAGCAAGGATGTGGACCAGGTTGTATATGTCTAGGAGAAACATATGTAAAAGAGGCAAGAAAACAGAGTAATCTCAATGGGATGCTTTAAAATACAGTGTGTGTTTACATTGGCATTTGATTCTACCTGTATGCTGAACATGGATTGTGAGATGCTACTCTTTGGGACATTTTAGAAGGGAAGTATCACCAAGGATTATTTTGGGAGTCTACAGGCCAAATTGAGTAGGGCAATGATAAGAACGCATAACACATAGAGTTGAAGCTGGGATTTTTGTTTTGGAATCACTGTTGTTATTTTTTAAGCCTATATTGGGGAGGGGGTCAAAGAATTTCTCTGTGTGTATTTTCTGTCTCAAAATGACAAGAAATCATCTCACCTACCAGCAGTGGTGAAATTTTTTTTTACTACCAGTTCTGCGGGCGTGCCTTGGTGGGGTGGCAGGGGAAGGGTAATAAAAAATTCCCATTCTCACCCCACTCTGGGGCCAGTCAGAGGTGGTATTTGCTGATTCTCCAGAACCTGTCAGAACCTGCTAAATTTCACACCTGCCTCCAGGTTTCTGTGGTTTTTCATGATTAGCAAGACATCTGGAAGCCAAGGAAATTTGAAGATGTGAGGACAACAGGTCCTTGGTACATACAGACATACCCATCACACACTTCATTTCTGAGTAAATAACACTATGCAATGTTGTACTGAGAAAATAAATACCAAAATATTAAAGGTCTGAAATAAGAAAAGGAAAATTAAACTATGTACTAACATCATTCACTATCCTTTCTATTATATGGTAGAATCTATACAAATACTGGTGGAATCACAATGGATAGGATGTGGTCTCTGGAATTCCTGGTGCTCTCGGATCCTGGTTGTTTGCCTGCAGATATTTCATTACTTAACAAAACCTATTCATGTGATTCCACAAGCATTTGCATAGCTTAGAATTTTTGCTACTTTCCTATCCACCAAGGTATAATGGTTTGTTTCCTTGAGTCTTTTATTATTATTATGTGGTTAATCTTTGGGGAGATTCACAGCCTTTGGGGCTGGTTGGTAGCTCAACAGCTCGAGTTCTAACCAAGAACCTAGGAACTGTTAAGATAATGTCGGAGGATATAAGCTATTCCAAGTAGGGTGTTTTTTTGTAGAATCAGAATGTTCAAGTCTGATAAATTTAAAATTTCCAAATAGCGAGGTAGCCCTTTAGGTATTGCTCCAAGGGCTCCAATTACAATCGGGACAACACACGATTTCTTTTTCCACAGTTGCTCAACTTCAATTTGCAAGTCCCGGTACTTTGTGATTTTTTTCTTGCTGTTTATCTTCAATTCGTGCATCTCCAGGTATTACAATGTCAATGAACCATACTTTTTTTCTTTTCAAGGTGTGTTGTGGGCCAAGTGACTGTCAGTCTGAATGCTGAAGTCCCACAAGATCTTGACTTTCTCATTCTCTAAAACCTTCTGAACCTGATGTTCCCAGTGATTTTTGCTGTACTCAAATCCAAACTTTTGGCACAATTTTCAGTGAATGATCTTAGCAATGCGGTCATGGCATTGTAGGTAGTCAGTTTGTGAAATTTTGCTGCACCCAAATTTTGCTGATCAAGTGGTTGACTGTCTCGTCTTTCTCATTTACAGAGGCAACATTTGCTGTTGGTGGTAACATGTTGAATTTTTGCCTTCATGCAGTTTGTGGCTAAGGCTTGTTCTTGAGCTGCCAAAATAAAGCCTCCTGTTTCTTTTTTCAGTGCTCCTGATCTTAACCAGTTCCAAGTTAGCTTTTGGTCAGCTTTGCCTTCAATACTTTTCAAGTATTGGCTATGCATAGCTTTGTTTTTCCAATTTTCAGCTCACTTCTCAATTACTTCTTTCTTATATTCAGCTTTTGACTTCGTTGTCTTTAAAAGGCCTCCTTTTTTTACTTCATTAATCATTGGTTCTTCACTTTTCTGGATGTAATCATTCAAGCTGTGTTTTTCTTCTTCCACAGTCTGTTTTACTTGTAGGAGTCCTCGATCACCCTCTGCTCTTGGTAGATATAATCGGTCAACATCACTTTTAGGGTGCAAAGCATATTATTATTATTTGGTCATCATTCACTTTTTAAAGTTTCTTTGCAATCAATCACTCCATTTACTTTTTAGACATAACTACCATGATCTTTGATTCATTCTGTTCCTGCACTCATTTTGCCAAAGTTTAAGTTGTAAATTATTCTGATAAATTTTGGTTGGAATCATCCCTTGGGTGAATATCTCATATAGAATATAAGTAAGTCCATAAGGTTTTAATTAATGTGATCTACACAATTGCTAAACCAAGAAAACACTAAACACAATATATTCTCACTCAATATTTCAAGAAAGATTAAATAGAAGATAGCACCTGGAAGTATAATTAGTACTTTTTCTGTTTCAATGAGATCATCATTAACACTAGATTTAAGTAGTGAAGCAATGCTTTAGAAACTCATTCATTATATAATGTCAGCTGGGATTATATCATGTCAAATACAGCAAAACTGCAAATTCTTTGTGGTATTCTGTTTGCTACAGAATCCAAGGTAACATAGCAATGCACAATCTTGTTGACTGTAATACTTTGGAGAATAACCAACATAGCAGTTTCTGCTTCTTTTTCCTTCAAAGATTTTTACTATGATTAGAGTAAAAATTATTATATCTTTGGTTGCACAAAATAGTAAGGCCCATGAAAAGAAGAACAGAATCTGGGCATAACCCTTTCCTATGGTTTAAAATCCCATTCAGAGATGCTAACTTTTTGGCAATCACAACCTTCCAAGGTTTTACCTACAACCTATAATTCATATAGAGAGCCAATTTGGTGTAGTAGTTAGAGACACCAGTCTAGAAAATGGGACTTCTAGCCCTTCCTTAGGTTTAAAGATAGCTATCTGACCCTCAACCAGTTCCTGTCAGGCCTGGAAGCTATCTCTTGCTTTTTGGATTTCAGGCCTGCCACACTTTCTACTGTGGGAGAATGGGAGGGTGGATTATACAGACTTGGGTGATGTGTAGCCAAAATAACATTCTTTCTCCGAAAGTCAAGGTCGCTTTTGCCCCTGCACTTGGACGGATGTGGATGGGAGGAATCTCCATCTGTGGCAATTAAGGCAATGAACCATGTGCTAGACTTGTGGGTGTTGGGGGCAGGGTCTTGTACTTTCAACTGGGTGGGAAAATCTGGAAGCTTTCCCAGATGTGCCAACATGGCTCTTTTAATAAATTGGAATTTTGAGGAACCTTTTGCCTCAGATTCTTATTTTATTTTGGATGCTATTTGGAACCTGACAGTTCCTTTACCTCAGCTCTAAGAAGGAGACAAATGGCAAATCACTTCTGAAAAACCCTGCCAAGAAAACTGCAGGGACTTGTTCAGCCAGGATCCAAGAATTGGACGCAATAAGAAAAATTTAGTCTATATACCTCCCTTTTTTAATTTCACTGGGCCACATATGTGCAAGGTATGTGTTGTTCCTGTGATTGTGTATTTTGGTGTTGCCCTCGAGGGAAAATCCCCATCTTATTTAACTTGTTATTAGTTTTGAATATTAGGGAAGATAACCAATGGCCTATGATTGCTTTCAGTACTTGAATAACTTTTTTTAAAAATCTAAATATAGTTCAAATCTTTGGTTTTAGTCACAAACCCCTGTCGAAAAAAAATATTCAGTTTGAGATCTTGGGCTGGTTGGGAACAGCCTTGTGAATGACTATTAGTATTATCCATGAGGGCAATTGCTGTACAGCATATCAAGCTCTGTTTGGCAGATGTTTTAGGAAGAGATTGCAATTATTCCCTTTCTGGAAAGTCTGCCCAAAAAGTCTACAGACGATATGTAACATGCAATTTTTTTAATTTGCAAATGTACTTGTGAGTTTCATGTAGACATTTAGCCCCAGGTTACTTCTGATTCTTGCCTTTGGAACATCTCCGATCTAGGTCCAATTTCATTTTATACTATATTTCCCTCCTTCCTTCATTCTGCAGGGAATGTGAAAACTATACATATAAAACCAATACAAAAAAATGTAGACTTTTCTCATGGCTCTGCTGGATCAGGGACATATCCATCATCACAAAAGCAATGAACATGACAAACTGCATTTTTCTGCTATGCAAACCTGACCATTCATTTGGCAGTCATGCTTTTTGATTACATCAATGTGTCTTTTGCAAAATCATCCGTATATTCAAAATGGTTTTCAGAATTGCTAACAATTTCCAAACAAAAGATACACAGATTTGTAAATAAGTCATTTGAACAAATTTGTTCTTATTATTTTAGCACTCGCCACAACCTATACATGCTGTTCATTTAAAAATGAAAGTGTTTTGGACTTTTGTGGAGTGAACTATTTGCTTCTTTTGCTATTTCCCACTTTCATTTTAAGTGAATTTTGTCCTGACAAAATTTAGGATGGCTGAATTGAGTTTTAGGATCCAACTCCAAGTGCGAACAAGCAAATCTCTGAGATGTTGATATTCCAGTTGAAACAACCCCCTTTTAAATGTTGATATATATTTTTTAGAAGAGTTCTGAATGCCTGACTACAGTTCATGATACATGAGGCCATTTACTTCAGAAGTTGAAAAATCTACATCTCATGTTTTTGGACTGAAAGTTAACTTAACTTTTTGACTCTTGATAACTGCAGTTTCATATGTTTCACTCTAACAATCTTTTACCTAATGAAATTTCTATACAGGTAGTCCTCATTTTGCAACTGCCTTCAGCTAATGACAGTCCTTTGCAACCAACCCTCACATTTATTTATTTTTTTATTTTTCCTCCTTTATTTGGCTGGCAATCTTGCAATCAGTTTAGGGTGACCCATTCTCTTTTACAGACTGTGGGCCGATATGTTGGTATGTTGAACAAAAGTCCCAAATTGTGGTCTAAATGAAAGGTTTTGACATCAATATGTTCTTCAGGACTTACGTGGCTTTTATTAACTTTTTTTTTATGTTAAAACGTTTTTATTTTCCATTTTTCATTTTCATAAAGTCACATATATACTGTGCATAACCGGGGCCATACAACATTAAACAATAATCACAGCAGTTCCTCTTGTCAACAATACCCCCAGAAATATAAATAAAATAAAACTCAAACTCAAATAGAAACCCAATATACCTCTTCCACTCTCCATACACCTCTTTCTTCCGCCCCCCTCCAACTTACTATCTTCCCTCCATCATTCCCCTCTACCCTACTTCCCCTCCCCCTCTACCACTCCTCTCACCCAGTCCACTCCCTCCCTTCCTTCTCACCCTCCCTCCCATCCTCTCCCCCGCCCTCTCTACCCCTCTTCCTTCTACCCCACTCCTCCTCCCCTTGGTGTATTTCTACTATATGTCAATGTATTCAGTTTGTCCTATTTTTACGGAGAAATTAAAGAGAAACAGTATACATGTGAAATCACATTACGTTGAAATCTAACTCATAGTATATGACCCCCCCTCCCCTACCCTCCCCCCTAACACCCCACCTCCCTCCCCCCCCCCCGACTTCCCAGAGCCCGTACACGGTATAGATTTTTAACAAACACAGTCTAAAATATATTGAGACAAAAGAAATTAAAAAAAGAGGTTAATAACATCTCTACATTGATCTTAGCTTCTTCCTGTTACACTAACTTTGAACAGTTTAACTCATTCCTGATCCTAAGCGTAGATTATCTGGAATTTCTTAGTCCCGTATTTGTTTTGTATATAGTCAATCCATTTTTTCCAGTCTCCAACCCTCACATTTATGACCTTCATTTGTCTATAGAACAAAGAAAAGCTGAAGAAAGATCATTACCACACTCACAATTTCATTTAGAGTCGTGGTGGTGCAGTGGTTAGAATGCAGTACTGCAGGCTACTTCTGCTGACTGCCGGCTGCCAGCAATTTGGCAGATCGAATCTCGCCTTCCATCCTTCAGAAGTCGGTAAAATAAGGGCCCAGATTGTTGGGGGCAATATGCTGACTCTGTAAACTGCTTAGAGAGGGCTATGAAGTGGTATATAAGTCTAAGTGCTATTGCTATTGCTATTTAGCAACTTCACTTAACAAGCAACTTGCCCGTCTCAGTTGTGGTCCCTAAATGAGAGCTACCTGTATTTAGAAAAGTCTTATCTTAGCCTTTCCCTTTAATTTATATAGCTATACTCTGAATTCCATTTCCTGATCATAGGTTAATGGTATATCCATTGAAAGGAATTGAAGCCAATAATATGACTATGATGAAATACTTAAATAATTCTTTATGCTTGATCATAATTCACCTTGGGTGGCCAAGGAAAAATTTAATAGGATCTTTAAATCAAATCAATAACTTACTTTGTGTTCTAAATCAATTCCCTCTCTTTCTTTTTTATTAATGTATATTTTACACAACATGAAATTTGAGTTACAAGAGAAGTTATAGTTTTTAGCGAGCAAGATCAAGTGCATTTAATAGGACTTGGAAGCTTGATATGGCCCTGAAAAAGAACTAAAATAAATGCACAGCCCTCCCTTTAGCTCTTTTTATTTTAATACATAAATATTAAACACTTTTATTGATTACCTAATATTTCAGGCAATATTGTTGAGCATAATATCAACAAGATCCTTGCCATGACTTCAGCAGAAATTTGTGGCACTTCCTTCCTTTATTGCTGCCATATCATTTTATCTACAGCGTATATCCAAGGTTTGTTTCTGCATATTTAATTCTGTTCTGAGAGGAGAATCATCCTTAGTTGCAGACTGAGGGGGCAGGAGGGAGGTCTCTTAGGGCGAAAGTTGATATTGCAAGTATCACAATTTGCCTAAGAGCTTGATCGTGATATGCAAACTTCAGGATCAAAAGTATCACATATCTGAATGGGGAACACCGAAAGAGTCATACAGTTATAGAATTGAAAAGTTGAAGATAATCTATCCAAATTCCTGCCAGTCCAATACTCTAGAACAGGGGTGTCAAACTAAAGGCCCACGGGCCAGATCTGGCCTGTGGGGTACTTAGATCTGGCCCATGGGGCCATCCTGGAAACAGTGAAGGATGGGCCCACAGTGCCTCTGCCAGTGACAATTGAATGGGCAGCCCTCCCAAGCTTTGTTTTCATTGGCAGAGGGTTGCAGGAAACTGTCACAGCCTAAAATAGAACCCAGGAGCCCATTTTCACTGGCAGAGTGCCCGGGTCACCCCAGGCGCCCCCGACATGAGTGATGTTCAAGATTCAAGATTTAATAAATTTGTATGCCGCCCAATCCCGAAGGATTCTGGGTGGCTTACATAAAAACAGTTTTAAAAGTACTAAAAAAATTTAAAATACAAAGACAAAGCAAGTTAAAAGAACACAGCATACATTCAACCTTAGTAAGGCTGGAACTCAATCAAGGATCAACAGCCCCAGGCCTGCCAGAATAGCCAGGTCTTTGTAGACTTTCGGAAGGCCGAGAGAGTGGGGAGGGTCCGGATTTCAGGGGGTAGATCATTCCATAGGGCCGGGGCAGCTACAGAGAAGGCTCTCCCTCGAGGAGCCACCAGATGACATTGTCTAGTTGACGGCACCCTGAGAAGGCCCATCCTGTGAGATCTTATCGGACACTGGGAGATATGTAGCAGGAGACGGTCTCGTAGATATCCAAGTCCTAGACCATGTAGGGCTTTAAAGGTGATAACCGCACCTTGAAGCGCGTTCAGAGACCAATAGGGAGCCAGTGTAGCTCGAGGGGGATAGATGTAACATGGGTGCATCTCAGTACACCCAGTATCGCTTGCGTGGCTGCATTCTGGACCAATTGTAGTCTCCGAACACTTTTCAGGGGCAGCCCCATGTAGAGCACGTTACAGTAGTTGAGTCATGTTGAGCTGGGCATACACACTCCTCCCCCCCAAGGTCAAACACAACCCTGATGCGGCCCTCAATGAAATCAAGTTTGATATCCCTGCTCTAGAAGGATCCATTCCTTCATTTCCACGTCTTGATCGAAAACTTCCCCAGAAGAATCTGAGAGGAAATTAGATTCTGGCTTAGAAATAGCCTTGATGAGCAGATGTCTCATGTTTGCAGGAATCCCTTCGTATTTGGATGGCCATTTATTATGATCCTCTTCAAATTGGACTTAATGTCAGATGTGCATTGTCAGGTCAGCAGTATCAGATTTCAAACAATTGGCGGTTCTTGCCTGTATTCTGGGTGTAGGACAGAGGCGGTATTCTGCTGTTTCGGACTGGTTCACCTGAACCAGTAGTGGAAATTGTGGGTGGCCCCTCCACCCACCTCAGCTCTATGCCATCCCATGTAGGACCTTTTTTAGCCAAAAGTGCATGCACGGATGGCTCAGCACATAAACGGAGGTGGGCACACATGCTCACATTTGCAAATTAATAGGGAAGGTAAGTGAATACTACCCATGGTTTAGAATGAAGGTGATGGTAATGGTGATGGTTTCATTATATACCCAACCTTTCTGACCAAAGGGCAGAATCAGGTTTCATGGATTGAGTTCCAAATTCTTCTTGTGCCCAAATGGGCTCCGGCTATCTCAAATGCCAACTTTGGCAAATCAAAAAGACTTTGAAGAAAAGTAAAGTGAACTCCCAGGGCCTCCTTATTTGTCTTCGAAGCCAAGGAATGTTTCCATGAAGCTGCCAGGGCAGACCAAATGCTGAGGTTGCATTCACCCTGAGCGGTACTTCTGTTTGCAAATGATGTGATTCGTTAATGAGCCAAGGAGAGGGAAGGAATACAGCAGTTACCTAAAATCCAGCTGAGAGGAGAAAGGTAGCCAATTTTCAAATGCAGATTTTTTTTAATTGTCTGAGCACACTAATGAATTCCTTTACAGTTCAGACCGATTGTTCTCCCTCTGAGCTTTTAGGTGAAGTGAACAGAAAGTTCTCCACTTTTCATTTATGATGATTAGAATTTCTCATAAATCCAAGGTGGGCCTTGACTTACCACCACAATTGAGCTCAAAATTTCTATTGCTAAGTGAGATATTTGTTAAGTGAATTTTACACCATTTTACAACCTTTCTTGCCGTACTTACTAAGTTGTTAAGTGAATCAGGCTTCCCCACTGATTTTGTTTGTCAGAAGGTGATCACGTGACCCTGGGTACTCCAACAATCATAAATATGAGTCAGTTGGCAAGCATCCAAATTTTGATCACATCGCAATGGTTGTAAAACAGTCACAAGTCACTTTTATTAGGCTTGGAAGCCATCTTTGTATAGGGCCTCAAGCCTGCCACATATTCAAACCTATTCTACTGTGGGAAACTGGGAGGGGGATTTTATGGAGCATGGAGATATGTAGCCAAAATAACATTCCTACCAAGGGTGGGTTCCTGCTGGCATTACTATTGGTTTGATGCCCTAAAAGTTTTGTGTGTGTGCGCATTTGCACTTAAAATGGTATGCACATGCACACACCATTAAAAAAGGAAAAAAATACATTTTTTCAATGAAGATTGTTTTGCACATGTGCAGAACAGAAAATAAAGATGGCGGCACCCAGGATAGAACTGGTACAGTCACATGTCTGCCCAAGTTACTACCTATTCAGCCGAACTGGTCCGAACCGGTAGGAACCCACCTCTGATTCCTTTTCAGAAAGTCACCTTGTCCCTGCACCTGGATGGGTGTGAATGGGAGGAATCTTCCTTCATGGCAATGGCTGATTGGACCATGTGATCAACATATGGGTGCTGGGTAGGGACTTAAACTTTCACTTGGGTGGGGAAAACCTGGAAGCTTTCGGATTCGGGTTTTCCCAGATGTGCCAATATGACATCTCTAATAAAATGGAACTTTGTGGAACTTCAAGCCTCGGGATCTTCTTTCGTTGGGGGTTTTACTTGGAACCCTGACATTAACCTGAATCTCCCTGCCCAAAGGGGACACAATGGTGACATTGTAAGTTCGAACAGTCACTAAATGAGCTGTTGCAAGTGGAGGACTACCTGTAATAAGTTGATTTTTCTAAACTTCAACAAGACAAATTTAATGACAAAGTAGTGCAAGAGGCTAAAGTCGCCCTTGCCATTTTCCATTATGTCTTACATTAAATGTACACATTTCTGCGCTGCTTTTCCCCCGTTCAGAAACCCGAAGTTTAAAGCATAAGCAATATTCACAAGGTGCACTGAATCACACACTAGGCAGACTCAATTTAGCCCAGCTCCATGGAAAATCTATGGTTCAGCACAAATTCAGAAAATTGAGCAAAATGGCTAACCATGCATAACTGTATTATGAGAATAGTCATAAAACAGGAGAATACTACAGAAACGAATGTGAGCGTAATTCAATTGTTAAAACAAATGCAGTTGAGTCTTATACAGAGCATTTATAAGGACCTGGGGAGCCTGAATTTTCTTTGCATAAAAAAATACCCTTCATTGGATGGAAAACTAATCTAATATTATATAGCCAGACCAAAAGAAAGGAGGTAATTATGTTTTCAACTCTAACTCCTCTGTTATACTGTTAATTATATATGAAGAAGTATGTAATATGTGTTAGAGCGTTCGTAGATGTGTAATTTTGCAATCAAGAATCAGAAACAACGTAATATTTTATGAGATCTGCGAAACAGGGTTGAGATCAGGATTCTGTTGCTTCTTGTGGCAAATTGAAACAAGCTAATTTCCCATGATTCATCACAACAATATACTAATCATTCAAATTGTTCATTTAAAAACAAACAAATGTGTTCACGTTTGATAGAAAGCAAAGCAGTTTTGGATACATTTTGCTAAGAAAAATACAGGCAAGATAGTTAGCTACTCCTTCTCACTGCATAAATTCTAATTCATACTGACCAAAAAGTAAAAGTTCTGCGAAGCTTCAAAGGGGTGTTTTGATTTCAGCAATGTTTCGGTTGAATCTCACATTTATTGGAGCAGATTCCTGAATTGACGCGGAAACCTGCTTCAAGGCAGCCCAGCAAATCAGGTGACTTGGAAGCCCTGAGCAGTCTTTTGAAGCTCTTGACAGATTTGGTGGTTTTTCTGCTGTTGTCGTCAAAAATATATCCAGTTGCAACTTTGCTTTCATAGAGAAGGCAGAGGGTGGGTATTTGAGTGATGTGGTACACTCTCTGATATTCACCCAGTAGAGGCCATGACCAGTGGTGGGTTTCACATTTTGTTACTACTGGTTCGCCGTGGCACGTGTGCTCATTTTGCGGGTGCAAGTGCCCTTTCCATGCATGCGCCCAGCCTTCTGCGCATGCACTTTGCTCACATGCACACCTTCCACACATGAGCTCGGCTTCAAAAATGTGCCTAAATAGGACAGCATACAGCCAGAGCAGGTAGGTGAGCCTACCTGCGATTTCTGCTCTGGTTTGGGTGAACCGGTCTGAACCGGCTGAATACCAACTCTGGTCATGAGATCCAATAACCGATTGGCGGTCTTCAGGGTGGACTAATAATGTATTTGGGGGCTTCATTTGTTGCCTCTTCATTCAGCTTCTTTAATGGGGCCATTAAACTTGGCTCTTTCTCATGCAGATTGAGGTGTCACACTTCTCTAGGGAGCCTAACAACAAAATGGGAGTTTGGTTTTGCTCTTTACATTCTGAACCTTCAATGTCAGTTTTTCTTCTACACAATCTGGGGTCAAAATATATGTTTTAATTGACTATGGTTGGGACTGGCTTAAGTCTCTTTACCATGAATTAATGGGTGCCAAACTAATGCATGCAGGTGCTGCCTTAAGCACTTTTTGCCTACAGCAACATGGGACAGCATGTTTACAATTTCTTCTTTCTCTGTACCAGTTTCTTTGGCTGTGGGCTGCCTGCCTTTGTGGCATTGTGTCTTGTCACATCAGCCACCATCTGCTACTAGCTGGATTAAAATATTGCTAGCATTCCTTAACTCCTGCTATAGTTGACTTCTGCCAGGAATATGAGGAAACTTTCCAGGAAAACAAATAAATGTGCCAAACTTCCTAGCCCCAGAAAGTTCCTATGGATTAGAGGCAGCCAAGCTACTGCAGAGAAGTCAATGGGACCAATCTCTGCCTAGTCTTCTTTGTCCAGTCTTGCACCAAGGACTGTGATGAAAAAGTCCTTCCCAGGAGAGCTCAATCTTGGTAATCAACTATGCCTGTTATTGGGACATTCTCAGAATATCCAGGAATCAGAAGCAGCAAAGCTCCACACTCCAGCCCATAATGTCCATCAGTGATCATTTTTGCACAGTCACATCAAATTTGACATCAGCAAAAAGCAAATGGGAAAAGTTTTTGAAAATTCTGATTTTTATATAGAACAGGACAAGTTCTGCAATGGTTCAGCACAGGATTTGTTCTGGAGACCTTGGAAGCTGTTGTCCTTTATTGTTATGTTTGGCTTTAAAAAAATGTACAGGGGATATGTATTTCAAAATGTACTGTGGCGAAACTCTTGAACATATCCAGCTGAAACTTGGCAGGATTAATGTTTTCTAAAGATTCTCCCGTTTCTGTTATTTTCATCCCACTTTGCCAAAGCCCAAGGAAACGTCAAGCATTTTGATTTTTTTCTCTCCATTGTAGCTTTTGGTCCAATTGTTTTCCAAACTACATTTTGAAGTATCTCAATTTGAAACTTAAATCAGATGATACCATTTCATATCTTATTCATGAACTGAACCATAGTTTATTTATATAGGACTGATTCTAAGCACGTAGAGTAAATGTCTCCAACTGCAGACAATGTTTAAGTTAATTTCCACCTGGCAGATGCAGCGCAGGCCTAGTTCACACATGCTAATAGCATGAAATTGTACACTGCAGTACAACTAACAGATCATCACATACTTCTGAAACACTGAACAGACAAAGAAAACCAGCACAGTAGGCAAAATTATGATTTAGGACCTCTTATTCCAACTTATTCCCATTTTTTTTACACGGACTGTTTCTCCTCACTAACTCTGAAGTGCTTCTGTCTTTTCTATGACACGTTCCTCTGTCATCCAGGCACAGTAAGATTTCAAAGATGGAGAAATCTGGCTGATCTAGTTAGCTTACCATGAAAAAAATGATCCAGACAACCAAAAAGCACCTTTATATTGACTTTTAAGTGCAGAGTGAAGTTCCCCCTACCGTAGTAAATTTCATGAACATACTATATAAAACGCACGGCTGAATAATTTTACCTAGTTTTTGGCAAGAAGAAAAAAACAGGAGAAGAAATAGTATGTGTAGCAATCAGGTTAAAGGTTCAAACTCCAGTTCAAGGCATCTTCTATTATACAATGTATCTGGAGGTTCTGAATGAAATATGTATTCCAGACGATTTACTTTCTGCTTTAAAACGATTAAAAAACAGCAATACAAGTCAAACTTCCACACTATTTTCCTGCTATTAACAAACAAGGAGGAAAGGGGAGAACTAGGGAGGAAGAACAATCTAAAACAGAGTAAGTCTATGCAGATTCTCAGTCATCCAGGTCATGGTTGTCCCAAAGGTGCTTTTTCAAGAGGCAACTCGTTTTTCTTTGAAGATGTTTCGCTTCTCATCCAAGAAGTACCTTTAGAAAAACAGAGTAGCATTTCCTACAATTACTGCCAATTTATTCAGTGTCATACCAGGGTTGAGAAAGGTTGTGTGGAGTCACATAAATTATCAGCTGCTCTAGATAACACTACTCTTCTGCTGCATCTAAAGTCTCTGAGAAGAGGATGTGCTTTCCAGAATAGTTGTTGTCAGGTGTTGGTGAACATTGGTGTGTCACCAAAACATTATGGTGTGATAGGAATCATAGGTTCACCATCACTGATCTAGTGGTCAGCTAGAAACCAGGAGACTGTAGTTCCAGTCAGGGGTGATATTTACTTACCTTTGCTACCTGTTCGCAAACGTGTGTGTGCTCTCGCTTTGCTTCCACCTGCCACATCCATGCATGTGCTCTGCCTAAAAAAGTGTCCTAAATGGAATGCTGTAGAGCCGGAGCAGGTGAGCAGGCCCACCTGCGATTTCTGCTACTGGTTCGGGCGAACCAGTGAGAACCAGCAGAATACCACCTCTGGTTCCAGTGCTGCCTGAGACATTAATGGGGATTGCCTTACTTTGGACCAGTCACACCATCTCAACCCAACTCACCTCACAAGGAGGAGAAAGGACTATTAGGTACAGGAAATCTTTGACTTACAACAAGTCAATTTAGTGACCGTTCAAAGTTACAATGGCACTGAAAAAAGTGACTTATGACCATTTTTAACACTTATCACCCTTGCAGCATCCCCTTGGTCACATGATCAAAATGCAGATGCTTGACAATTGACTTGTGTTTATGACAGTTGCAGTATCCCGGAGTCATGTGGCCCCTTTATGCGACCTTCTGATAAGCAAAGTCAATGGGGAAGCCCGATTTATTTAACACTTTGTGACTTACTTAACAACTGCAGTGATTCATTTAACAAGCATGGCAAGAAAAGTTGTAATATGGGGCAAAATGTCTCACTTAGCAACATTGTGATCATAAATCGAGGATTACTTTTATTATCACCTTGAGTTATTTATTAAAATAATAAAAGCTGGATTTAAGATAAATAAATAGACAGACAGACAGACAGACAGACACACTCTCTCTGAGGGATGCTGAGCAATCCAAATACAAATGCCATAGAATATCTTTTTATGAAAAGCTTCAATATTTAAAGTCTTATTGATGTTAGGTGCCCTATTCGTACCTATTTGTGCATTTAAGGCTGCCAATTTAAGAGAGAGAGAGAGAGAGAGAGAGACAGAGAGACAGAGAGACAGAGAGACAGAGAGACAGATAGAGACAGAGACAGAGAGAGAGAGAGAGAGAGAGAGAGAGAGAGAGAGAGAGAGGGAGAGAGAGATGGAAGTTTCATGTTTATTATGTTAACTTCAAACACTTATTCTTTTGGGTGCTCTTCTCATCTGCGAAAGATGTCATATTGTGTTCAGCAAGGGCTTCTTTTGTGAGAATCTTTGTTTACTGTTGTTGTGAGAAACATGTTTGTTAGCAATATTTACTGCTTGGCACATATCCACAATATTCCAATATTATGAACTTGTCTTTTGTCTGACCAGGATACTGTATCTCATCCAGTCCACTTCTTGTTCGGAGGCCTATCCTTAGTTTTATTTATATTCATCAGTTTTTAATGTATTCTGTGATATTATCTAGCATTGTTTCAGCCATCTTAGCCTTTCCACTCACTCTCCACTCACATGCTAAAATGGCTTCTTACAATTCAGTGTCTCCTGCTGTAGCTAATGAAGCAATAGTCATACAAATGATCTTATACATATACATTCAGTGCTCTGAATCACTATATTTCATCTTGATGTAAGTTCTTGTTAATGAACTGCTGTTCCTAATACAAAGCTTGCTTGAATTGAAAAGAAATTACAGCTCCGCTCCTAGCAGAATTTTAAAACAAGGTATTGTACATAAAATTAGATTTCACCTTAAGATCGTATTGCTTTGTTATAGAAGATAATGAGTTTAATTCATTTTGCCTTCTAGCAGAAACAACAATGAAAACCACATTTAGCTCTTTAGTATCATTTGATGTACACTTTCCTCTGTTGAAACATCCTGTTTTCTATTCCAGTAATAATTGAGTGATCTGTAATTGAATAAAAGTCATCTTTAATCTCTTCTGATAAAATCCCCTACTCTTCTCACTTGTGAGTACTCATCAAATAATATTGAACCAGACAGTGCCGGATATATTGTTAGGCCAGTTTTATAGTTATCTTCCCACATTTTCTCTGAATTCTATGGCTTTATTAAGACTTAATTAGGGTTGCTAATGGAAGCAAGAACATAGGAAGTGAATATTGTTTATGCGTGTGTTCACATTCATGAGCACCTACAGTTCAACATTTACACAGTGTCTAGGTTGGGAAAGATTGCAGATCTTCCTCCTGTCCCCCAAGGTTATTCTCACATATTATTACAAGATGGAACCAAGTCTGCTTGTACATGTGAGATCTATATCTGTATCTGTATCTGTATCTGTATCTGTATCTGTATCAATCTAAATCTAAATCTAAATCTAAATCTAAATCTAAATCTAAATCTAAATCTAAATCTAAATCTAAATCTAAATCTAAATCTAAATCTAAATCTAAATCTAAATCTAAATCTAAATCTAAATCTAAATCTAAATTTATCTATCTATCTATCTATCTATCTATCTATCTATCTATCTATCTATCTATCTATCTATCTATCTATAAATGGATATTTGTGTGTGCGTGCATGTTTATGTGTGTATGTTCCAGCATAACTTTGGAACTCCTCAAGCAATTTCAAACTTGGTACTCAGATGACTTACTCTCCGGAAATAAATACTAAGGGGGGGGGGCGGGGAAACACCCCTAACTCCTCTCGGTGTATGTGTTCTGTTAAGATACAGCCTGTTGTGCCTTAAAATGGCTTCTACCATACTGCCATTAAATGTCTTCTACTGTAGAGTGCAGTGGAGTTACCATGGTAACAGCTTCATAGTACTCGACAAGAGGGCTCCTCTGGTAAGGGAGAAAATCCAACATTAGAAATTACATTTGGTCCAGGATTATTTGTGAGGATAAATGTATGGATTAGGATAAATAAATACCTGGGCAATACTAGGTTATCAGTTTGTTACATATATTTATGTAGTGTTTGACCACAATTAGGGATAAAATGCCAAGCATTAATCAGAAGCCTCATCTGATGTTAGTAAAGTTCACAGTATGTTTAGGGAAGGAGTAGAGGTTCCGCACAAATAACGTGTTGGTGGACTGATCTTTGAGTCTCATAAGATTTACTTCAGCTACAGTATACAAAGACCAAGACCTGTGGAAAAGAATTGTGATGTTGGGAGAAAGGTGGAAGGCAAGGAAAGAAGAGGATGACCAGCAGCAAGGTGGATGGACTCAGTTACAATGGTGATAATTGTCCATTGGAAGCCCTGAAGGTCTAGGCTAGGGTTTGATCATGATAGAGAAAATTTATCTACTGTACATTGTCACTAGCACTCAACAATGACCTGATAGCACATAATCAATTTTATGCTAGACTTCAAAATGGTCTAGCTTGAGCATTTCAAATTATTATTTAATGAAATCCAAGCACATCATTTTGGGACTTCAAATAACTTATGGGAATGATAGCTCACCCCTCCAGCCCTAGAAACAATTTAATAGAATTAATCAGACTTAAACAATTTAATAGAATTGGAAACAATAGCAAATCCTTACTCTCTTTTTTTAAAAAAATCAAGAAACTACAGTAAGCAATAAAGAACATTTTTCTTTGTCCATTGTGCTTTTTGCCCACAAACCCCATTTGTTCCCTTCTTTTTATACGGTGAATGATTCTTTTCTTGCTGATAAGGCCGCAACTTCATTAGATTAGTTATTTGATTTATAGAGACCAAAACTATCAACTCGGTTTCTTTCCTACCAGTGAAAAAGCGTAAAGAAAGAAGCAAAATAAAGATCAAGTTTACTTAAGCAGCCTTGGGAATCTTCCAAAACACAAAGGACAAAGAAAAATATGTCAGTAATGCTGAGAATGCAATCATATACCCATGTGTGAATTTTAAATGCAAACACTATTTTACAGACAGGGCAAGTTATTCTAGATGGCAACAGATGTGGGAAGCCTATTAGATACCTTGTAAACAGGCTTGGTTGAGATGCCTTTCACAGAAATATAAGAAGTGTGATTTTAATTAAGATAGCCTATTGGTCCATCTAGCTCAATTTTATTGGCACTGAGTGTCAACAGAGCATCTCTAGGAGTTTTTCACTCCTACTAATTGACTAAATCTAGGACTGTCTACATGTAATACACACGGTCAGCTGCTAAGCTATGGTGTCTCCTTGTTGGTTACAGACATTATAAAATTCTTGATATTTCTTCATCTAATTCATAAAGTACTTACTTTGAGATCACTGTATTTCTGTGCCCAAGCCCACATGAAGGACATCATCCTCCCCTCTACATAGATGTAGGAGCTGGAACTAAGAAACTTCTCCCGAGACTGAATATAGTTTTATTTTCATTTTATTTATATCTTAGAATTTGCTTGAACAATGTGAAGGGATAGATAAGTAAAAAAGTGATATTTCCTCTATGAGCTAGCATGGGTCTTCTGCATGTATTTTTTTCCCTATGAATTGTGAAGTTTAAAAAAGTTAATACAGTATGCCTTTATTGTGGGTGGAAACAGACAATATAGATAAATCTTGTTTGTCATCTGTATGTGTGTCATCTGTAATGTCTTTTAACTTGGTAGAGATGGACACTCCAGACATGGTACTTAGTAGGTTTAAGTCAGGGTTTGGCAACCTTAAACACTGAAAGAGGCACAAAGGTCCTAACCGAAAGCCCACCGTTCAGTTCTGGAGCTGACCCGAAATCTGGTTTTCCCACCATAGAGTCTCCTCCTAGCACGATGTCCTTTTTCCTCCACCTGTCCTAACTGAAAGCCCTATCTATTATGGAGCTGACTGGAAAACTCGCCCCTTGCCATAGAGTCTCCTCCTGGTGTGCCCTGCTCCCCCACAACTGGAAGCTCCTCTCAAAATTGTGGTGACAGGGATCCACAGTAGAGGGATGAAAGAGCCACATGCGGCTCCAGAGCTGCAGGTTGCTGACCCCTGGTTTAGGTGATTTCTAAAGGTTTCTTACATAAATAAAGTACAGATGCATAGACATATCTACAAGATAGCACAGAGCTCATAAGATCTGTTCAGATTTCTAAGGTTTTAGCAACCCCATGGGAGATCTTATGCAATGCATTGTGACATCCCAAATGAAACTGCTAAGTGTTTTGAGTATTTATGAACAGGTAACATTTTCACATTTTTACTATTTTACTCTGTCTTACAAGAGAAGCAATTTTTGAGCAGCTGGCAGTTACCTGGCACATCATCCATCCATCCATCCATCCATCCATCCATCCATCCATCCACCCACCAAGGTTTCATATCTATGTTTATTTATATTGCTCAGTATCTTTATGAAAATGTTATCCATAGATTTGCTTTGCATTATACCAAGATTTGGTACCTAGCTGTATTTTTCATTTTCATCTAATCATAGTATGGCAATAGACATTCTAGATCAGGGTGTGTTTACTAGAAGGGGTAAATAGACCATAATATAGAAATATTATTGGTTGGACTTTCTAATTTAAGTTTAGGAATAGACAGTCTTGGACAGCCTTTTTTTATTTATTTGCAATTTGGTTTTTTTAGTTGATACTTGGTGGCTAAATGATGCTTTGAGTTTTGCTCTGAAAAATACAAAAATAAAAATATACTTGTACTGATCTAAATCACTACTGTATGCCACATTCTCACGTTACTTGACATCCATTTCATTCGGTCTAACACCATGGCAGCAGGAGGATAAGCGAGTACAGATTAAATCACCTCTGCATACCAAATGCCTAGAACTGGCTCAACTGCATAACAGATGCTAATGATAATATTCACAGATCTGTTCTCTGTTTGGAAAATATGTCTGTAGGCAAAGTAACATCTGCTGCTTGGGAAAAATACTATGACAGATCTAGACACTTAAAACTATTAAAATACAGAAACAGAACATTGACAATAAGTACATATTGTCATGAGCAGGGGTGAAATCCCGCAGGTTCTGACAGGTTCTGGAGAACTGGTAGCAGACATTTGGAGTAGTTTGAAGAACCGGCAAATGCCACCTCTGGCTGGCCCCAGAGTGGGGTGGGAATGGAGATTTTGCAGTATCCTTCCCCTGTCACGCCCACCAAGCAACACCACACCCACCAAGCAACACTCACATAACCGATAGTAAAAAAAAAAAAAGAATTTCACCATTGGTCATGAGGGATCCTTGGTGCTCTCTGAGCTTGCTTGTTTTCTTGCAGACGTTTCATTACCTTAACTAGGTAACATCATCAGTGCTAGTACATATTGTCAACACTGCGGTTTCCCCAATTCTAACACAGCTGTGAAAACTGGACCATCAGAAAGCTAAACTGATTCATGCCTTTGAATTGTGGTGCTGAAAAGAATTGCTGAGAATACCTTGGAGTCAAAGAAAATCAAATTGTTCACTGGGAACCCTGACTTTGTAGATAAAATGTAAATATGTATATGCAAAAGTGAAAGTCACTGAAGAAGAGCCTGATGTTTGGAATATTTGAATGCAACCGTCAATAAGAAGCTGACAGAACACAGAGCAGCTAGCTAGTGATGACATGAACTTAGAACAAGTCAAAGAAGCACTTATTGGCAGGCAATCCTAGGGACAAAGATTTGGAAATGACTGACTGACTGAACAAGCTGTGCAAATGTAGACTTTGCTGTGAAGTTACTTGTTCACAGCACCATTGCCTTCAACTAATTATCAACCCATTATTTCAGATCCATTCAATGTGTCATCTTCAGAGATTAAGCTGCACTTTTCTGTTAAGTCCAGGATAGCAATAGCAATAGCAGTTAGACTTATATACCGCTTCATAGGGCTTTCAGCCCTCTCTAAGCGGTTTACAGAGTCAGCATATTGCCCCCAACAATCCGGGTCCTCATTTTACCCACCTCGGAAGGATGGAAGGCTGAGTCAACCCTGAGCCGGTGAGATTTGAACAGCCGAACTGCCGAACTAGCAGTCAGCTGAAGTAGCCTGCAGTACTGCACTGTAACCACTGCGCCACCTCGGCTCATTAAGGATGTTGCTAAATTGCATTTTCAAACATTATTCTTCACTGGCTATGATTTTGAACTCCTTGAAATGATAGGGCTATCCAGTGGCTTTAAAGAGTTGGAAGCAGGTTTCCATGTTCATGCCTCTGTGTCCTCTTAAGCACATTTTTGGAATACCTTTGAAGCTCCCCAATTGAAATGTGTACAATATTCCTTTCCTTTTTCGGATTCAAACATGCTTAGCCACAGTTTAGATGTTTAATTATTAAAGTAGGAATGGGCAAATCAGTTTTGCATGTTTCCCTTGCAAGTTTGTTTTGATCTTTTTCTACATTAGTTTGTGTGGTTTGGGTACTTTACAGTATTTTTTTAAAAATCCAATTACTTTTCTTCCCTAATAGAATGTGCTCTTCTGGTGTGCATTTCATCTCTAAAAAGTACTTTTTGTTTACACTTACCTTTATATCATAGCTTACATATTATTTTTATATAAAATTATATATATAAAAAATCTGAAAAATGCATATTTTGCTGCCCAAGTTTCAAGTTTGCTTAAAGAAGATAATAAAAGGATATATTAAGAAATTTACTGTAAATAGACTTCTTTCTAATGTTGTGTTATGTTTTAGATTCATCTGCTTTCTGCTCTTCTGCCAGAGTAGTGCTAACATTCGGAGTAGCTTACCGGGGGTCTGAGTGTATAGCTCTGGCTATTAGGCAGAATGAAATTTGCTTCGTCCTGCTGATCGGGATGGACTTCAAACTGGATAAAAGTCAATCAGCTGCCTTACAACAACTGCTTCATTGCAAGCAACTCTCTGAAGGAACTGAACACTTTAGCAAACCTATTCTGCCAGCGAAGTGTCAGTGAGGGATTTGTAGACCCAGGCAGTGCTTCAGGGTTTGATTGTACCAGTTTGAAACTCCTTAAAATAGTTGTGTCTTTTTCTGAAACTGAAACTCCTGAGGCCATGTCATGGTTCCTATCCTGGAAAGGGCAAATTTGATTTTAGAAGCTGCAGACAAGTGCTATGTTTGTTCCTCTGTATACACCAAAACACCTTTGGGTCTGAAACGAAAAAGCTACATGCCAGTGGTTCATGTGTTTAGGACAGCATTTCTCAACCATGAAAATTTACATGTGAGTAGAAGTCAACTGCCAGAATTTTTTTTTTTTAGCAATAGCAGTAGACTTGTATACCGCTTCATGGGCATGCTCTTCCTGTGGAATTCTGGGATTTGAAGCCCATACGTCTGAAACAGGCAAGGTTGGGAAACACTATCTATTGAGATGCTGTCATCCAGCTCATGGTTGTCCGAAAGGAACTTTTTCAAGAGGCAGCTGGACTTTCTGGTTTTTCTTTGAAGATGTTTTGCTTCTCATCTAAGAAGCTCCTTCTTCAGCTCTGACTGGATTCCCCATCATTCAGTCAGAGCTGAAGAAGCTTCTTGGATGAGAAGTGAAACGTCTTCAAAGAAAAACCAGAAAGTCCAGTTGCCTCTTGAAAAAAGCACCTTTGGGACTTGGGAAACACTCATTTAGGTCAATAAAACCATAAGTCTCTTCTGACAGCTCCTGAAAACACTGGAAGAGGTTCTACTGGTACTGGAACAGCTGAGTAAGTCTTTGGGATATGAAAACCTTTGCCTCCGCAATTCAATAAAAAGAACTGTGGTGTACAATAATGCTAAAAGGATTGGCTTCAGATTGGAGAGCCTCAGGTTCAAATCTTCCCTCAACCATTGAAATTTCCCATGTGATTTTGGTTCAGTCAGTTCCTTTCAGCACAACTTTCCTCACAGGGGGATGGTTATGAAATCTAAAACCTGAATAAAATTGTGATGCCTTAGTAGTGCAAAGCACTCAATGAAGTTCCTTACACAAATATGTGAAAAGAAGAAATGCTCTTAGGATGGAGCATGCTTTGGAAGAGCTGAAAGCACAGTAGTGTTGGATCAAGCAGCCTTGATTTATTTGAAGGCAACAGGATGCCATTTCTATCAGTTAAAGTTCATGCGGTCTCATATCACTGAATTTATATTTTCAGTTGTAGAAAAGAGCACACAGATGTTGGCAACAAGTCCCCATAAGGAGTAATGTGTGCTCTGACTCGCTGGTGAGCATACCCAATCCTGCTTAATTATACTTCATTAGTGTGCAGTCACCCTTGCATGCCATACTAGTTGTGTGATTATAAATAAGGGAGATGTTTCCCTCACTCTTCCGAAGCGTATTTAAATGGCAAACCTGCTTTTGAAAATGATTCTTGTACACAGGATATGTATTGGTTACAGCCCTAATCCATCTCTAATCTTTCCCATCTGTGTGCAGAGGCCACGTCTGTCTCAGCCAACAGGAAAGGCTCCGGGTGGTGAAAAGGAGAGAGTTGTTCATTCTTTCCCACGTTCTTTGGGATCTTCGATGGAGGAACCAAGCACAAAAGTGATGTGTGGTTATGAGCAGACAGTAGCTGAATTATCTGATTGTCTCTGGAAGTCAGATGGTTCATGCACAAGTAAGCCTAGACACAGAGATTCATGTACACCACCAAACTAATGGAAAACTTTATTTTCTGGAATTGCATCTTATAGTTTTAGTCTTTTCAAAATAAATGGACAAACCTTATAAATAAATGTGGACAAGATTTCAGAGAGAAGGAAATGTCTTTGCTTGCCATTAAGAAAGGGAACATATGGTATAATTGGCTAGAAAATAGATGCAGAGGTTAGAAAATTAATAATGAATGATGTTTAACAAACAAGAAACAAAGTTATACAGAAGAATATATTGCATTATAATTATTATTATAATGGTCATGATTAGGGTGTATAACATCATATTTAAAAAGGATTTGATATAACCAGTATACTGCTGTTGCAAAATTGAAACTGTGAAGTAGAATAAAGGAAAATGTACAATATAAATATTTTTAAAAAAGAAAGAAAAAAGAGAGGGAACATTGCATTTCCATGTTCCTGAAGGGACTTCATTTTTCCATCTTTGGTCAAGAAATTAAAACCGTGGCGCACCACGGTTCGCCCACATAACACCGATCCTCCGTGAGCTGCGCTGGCTACCTGTTGATCTCCGGGTGCGCTTCAAGGTGCTACTCACCATTCATAAAGCCCTCCATGGTAGTGGATCTGACTATTTGAGAGACCGCCTTCTGCCAATTACCTCCCTTCGTCCCATCAGATCGCATAGAGTAGGCCTCCTCCGAATTCCATCCGCCAGTCAGTACCGACTGGCGACTACGCGGAGGAGAGCCTTCTCAGTTGCAGCTCTGACGCTTTGGAACGATCTCCCCGTGGAGATTCGCACCCTCACCACCGTCCAGACCTTCCACACAGCCCTCAAGATCTGGCTATCCCGTCAGGCCTGGGGATAAGACCCTAACCTCGCCCCACCTGAATGCTGAATGAATGTTGTGTTTTACTGGTTTATTTTTTATTCACACGTTTTTTTTTCTTGTGTTTTGTCTTGCACCCCCTTCCTATTTATTGTAAGCCGCCCTGAGTCCCCTCAGGGAAAAGGGCGGCCTATAAATGTCATTAAAATGATAAAAATGATAAATGATAAAATGGAACAAAGTAAATGGCAATGTCGAAGTAGCCTCATTTCACAATCCCATTGTTTTCCCTCATACCCACTCTCCTGTTTTTTTAATACTTCATTAAAAAAAAAAAGCTCTAAATCACGTTTTCATTCAACATACCTTGAAGATATGCAAAACATTTGAGAAAGCAGTTCAGATGTCAAGGCCAAAGTAAACATGAGTGAGAAATGTGGCCTGATGTCTCAGCTTTTTAAAACAATGAATGAGGCCACAATGAATACAGAGTAATTTGGAATAGGGCTGAAATATATGGGTGGAGCAGGATTTTCTTTAAATAAGATGATATATTTTCTAGTTTAAATTGACTTTCCCTTGCCCTTGCCTCCAGAAATATGTTCACATGGAACCTGCACATTTTGTTCACAAGCAACTATTGGAATAATGTGAACTGAGAAAACCATATAGGAGAAAAGGATCACTTCTGACCTTCTCCCCTTCCCCCAACACTGATGGCTGTATTTAATACTTTTAAACAGTTGTGGCTAATGGAAACGGAACTGCTAGCTTTGACCTGGTACTTTAGCTATTTGAACCTGACACCTAGGCCTTTCCTCCAAATGTGGACCACAGCTGTTCTTATTATGTTTGAATTTTTAGAGGGTGGTTTACACCTTAGCTCTTGAAAAATGAGTACGGAAGGCTAAACATGCCCATGCTTGAAATCTGAGCCCGTGAACTCTGCCCTATTGGAAAACTTACTGCATTCTAGGATAATGCTGAAAGAAGACATTTTATTGCAAACATCGGGAACAGTGGTGGGATGCTGCCGGTTTAACAACCAGTTTGGTGAGCACATTTGCGTGCCCGCGCACAGCACTGAAAGTGGAGCATTTAGAAGCTCAGCTGTGCCCCCTGTAAGATGAGCTAGAAAGTAGGAAATAAAGGACAGGATAGAGCATGGTCGGGTGGGCAAGGCCAGCTGATCGTCGGTCCTACCGTTTTGCTCGAACTGGTCCAAACTGGCTGAATACCCCATCTGATCGGGGAGCTAATGTCTGGCCTACTCTAAATCTGGAGGTCACTACAAAACCAGTGGGAAAGACCAGCTCTGTCTATGGAAGCTGAGATCTTATACAATTTCGTCCAGGGAACCAAACCCCAGGAATAAATTGGTTTCCATAAGGGATACATTTTTCATTGAACTAGCCTTATTTTCTTATCCAATTTCTTCAGCACAATAAATGAGACAATTTCATTTCATTATTATTTCCACTGAATAGAGGTCTCACATAGTGAAAGCTGAGTGGCAAAATTAGAATTGTACTTAATATGATAAATACCAACTGCCAACTCTCAATATGCTTATTTTAAGAGCATTTGTGGAGTCAGGCAGCCCTAATAAATCTAACAAATACGGTAAGTAAATTAGTCAACTAAGCATTGCTGGATTATTCTTTTCCCTTCAAGAGAGGAAAAGGGGTTAGGCCTTCTTACTGCTTCAGCTGGGAAGGTCATATAGATTTTCCTTCTAATTTTAAGTGGCCAGATGTTATTGTACTGATTATATTTTATCAATATTTTAATATGCTCCCTTGGTCTCATGTAAAAACCCAGCTCGACTTCAGTGTCCTAGGAAAACAAAATCTTTATGACATGTTCAAACTACTTTTATTTTTTCCAGTCTCTGAAGAAAAAAAAAGTGTAGCAAGAACATTGCATTTCCTGTGCATAAACTTTCTGATGTCTTTTCTCAGTCGTATCAGTGCTGAAATTAATTTTTTACTTCTGAGTAAACACTTGTAGGTTATATAAGATATAAAATGAAAGAAATAAAATGCAGATGGGGTCATATTTTAATTTATATTCCATCTTTTTTTTAATGGATCAGCTCCTTTTTAGATACTGAGCACCAAACCATATTAGTCTTACTCCAGCAACCCCATCCCTTAAATTTAACTCCAAATTTTTGAGATTTCAGGATTCTCCAGAGATTTAGCAATCTCATTATATTTTACCTAGTTTAACCATAAATTTTGCAATGTTATGGCTTGTGACTTACAAATGTATGTGTGTATTCATGAAAAAAGCAGTTAGCAGGTCTGAAACATTAAGTTTATTATTTATTGTTATTTATTAAATAACAACTTTTGAAATTGAAATTTATTAAATTTGTTCACTGCCCATCTCGCTACAAGATGACTCTGGATGGCTTACAACATGGTCAAATCAGAGGTAGTATTCAGCCAGTTCTGACCAGTTCTGGAGAACCGCTAGCGGAAATTTTGAGTAGTTCGCAGAACCGGCAAATAAGGCTGATTCCACCCCCACTGCCTCCCAGCCTCCCAGCTGATCTTCTTTTGTTGCCCTGAACAGGAGAATGGAGCTGGAAAGCAGGTGGGTGGGGTGGGGAGGGAATGGGGATTTTGCAGTATCCTTTCCCTTCCATGCCCACAAAGACACACCATGCCCACCAAGCCATGCCCACAGAACCAGTAGTAAAAAAAAAATTGAATCCCATTACTGGGTCAAATAACTGGGGAAAAGTAGGGCTTAAGCCCTCTCTTAACCTATAACAAAGTAGGGACCTTCCCCAACATTTGTTCCTACAAAATATAATGTATTAGTTAGAATGTTAACTTTACTTTTGACTAGCCCCCCCCCAAATTTAATGCAGATAATTGTGTAACAATTGTGGTTTTGTTTATTTACATAACAACCATTGCCTCCGTTGTGGTATGTGGATGGTTCTTTTAAGCATTTTAAAAGGAAAATAATAACAGGGAGGAGAAGTCAGCCCAAGAGCCTCTTTGATAATTTTCAATTGATCTCTGCGGGAGGTTTTTATATCTGATAACTCCCTTTGAAGAAGCAGCTCGTGTGGGGGTAACATTTCATTCACCACCTCTTGTGTTGACAACACAAGAGTAGCAAGGCATCTACATAGCAGCCCCCTCTAATTCAACTTTGTGTAAGATTAGACTACACAGTCTATGTACAAAACAAATGCCAAAAACAAAGCACAATATTACTTCCTGCCGTTTTATGTTCACTGACACGGGGATAATAACTCTGACAGTTTTGCAAAAAGTCATGGCAAAACTTCAAGCATGTTTTGTAGATTTCAACCCAGCCTCTCCTTTCAAGCTCAAAGCAGAGGACGATTAAAAAGATACAATCGCATAAACGTATGTATTGCCGTTCATAGGAATTTTAAAAAGGAGTCAGGCATTGAAGGCGCTCTGAACAGTGTTTGACTCGGAGGGGGGGGGAATATTGAGTTCTTTTCAAGGTAACTTGAGAGCAACGGCTGCACTAGAAACTGGATGCTTTGCACAGATTGTAGAGAAGGAAGAGGAAGGAAACAATCTCAGGAGTATGTGTAGTTAATAACCGATAGGAATAACCTATGGGAAAAGTATGTGTAGTTAATAAACCTATAGTAAGTCATTAGAGAATAAATTCATTCCTCTCAAAAAATGATCATCTCACAAAATTCCAGCCCTCTTTAATTTTGTTTTCAATTTCATTCTGTTGTGCAAGATAACATGACAACAACCATAGGGAATTTCCAGAAGTGGAGAAAACTGCCAGGACTTGTTTACAGCTGGATCAATACAATAACAAAGATCCTGTGTGGCCTTATTTAAAATCTGAAGGGTGATGCTGGCATATGTTCTATCAATGCATCTTTACTTGTGAATCCATTTTCTTTCCGAATGCTTTATTTCTTCCTGTTCATAAGGCAAAAATGCCAAACGTGGAACCAACCATGTTTAAACAAATAGGCTGCAACCTCTGAGTTTCTACTATATTGAATTTAGATTGTGTACACTTATGGTGGAATAAGCCCCACTGAACAGTGTGGGATTTCAAAGAAAACAAATCTTCTCAGTCTTATATATACTTCTACTCTTATTTATTATTCCTGGATAGCTTTATTCCCACTTATCTAAGTAAATCCAGCTGAAATCAATAGGGCTTGCTTCTAAGTGTGTGCCATAAATAATTCTAACTAAAAATTATGTGGCAGGATTTTTTTTTTGGGGGGGGGGGTATGTTATTTGAAGACAAGACCAGGCAAATCCTTACATTCAATGATAACTATTCATGTAACCCAGGGGTGTCAAACTTGCATCGTCACGGCGGTCTCAAATGATGTATCATGACTTTTGCCCCATTCGCTAAACTAGATGTGAACATGGCCAGTGCATGACACATATGGCCCATGGGCCGCAAGTTTGACAGCTCTAAAATAACCAAAGCTATATGCAAATTGAAGCTGATAAATCTCTGGTAAAACAATCCTCATAGTAACCGAATCTCCAAAAATGCATCTTGAAAGAGAGGGAGATGTTAACTTGCTGAGAATCAGACAGAATCGAACATATAGCACCATCATCAGGGTGGCCACAGGTGCTATCCGAACCCACAGATTCATACCTGTGTTATACGTAGCTATAATTGTACTGGTTTAATCAGCCTAGACAGGTCAGCTAACAGGAGCCAGAATGAGGGGAAAAGAAACTCGTTTGCGAATAGTTGAAGAGCTCATGACCACATCAGAGACCACAGATATGGCTGAAGAGGAAGAAGGGGAAAGGATAAAAGATGGGTGATAGGAGCTCAGAGAACAGGACAAAGTTTCCACCCAAAGAATGAAGCCTGTATGACGATGCAAACTCTACTCGTTTTACAAGCGTGGTGATGCAGAAGGGGTAAGGTTTGCATTGTGATGTCATGATACGGGTAGTCCTCGACCTTTGACCATAACTGAGCCCAAAATTTCTGTTACTAACAAGACAGTTGTTAAGAGAGCTTTGCCCCTATTTTATGACCTTTCTTGCCAAAGTGGTTAAGTCAGGAGTGTCATACTCGATTTCATTGAGGGCTGCATCAGGGTTGTGTCTTACCTCGGGGGAGGGGGGCAGGGTGGGTGTGGCCAGCATGACATCACTTATGTTGGAGTGGCGCCTGTGGTAGCCTGAGTGCTCTGCCAATGAAAATAGGCTCCCGAGCTCCGTTTTTGGCTGCAATGACCTGCAACACTCTGCCAGCAAAAACAGAGCTCAGGAGAGCTGTATGTGGACCACTTTTGCAATGACCTCCTGCAACCCTCTGCCAGTGAAAATGGAGGTCGCGGGGGCCACATGAAGCCCTCCTGAGCTCTGTTTTCACTGGCAGAGGCACTGTGGGCCAGTCCTTCGTTGTTTCCAGGGCAGACCTATGGGCCAATCTAAGCACCCCATGTGCTGGATGTGGTCCGAGGGCCTTGACTTTGACACCTCTCTGTTAAGTGAATCACTGCAGTTGTTAAGTTAGTAACATGGTTGTAAAGTGGCTTCTACATTGACTCTGCTTGTCAGAAGCTTGCAAAAGGGGACCCCGTGACTCCGTGACACTTCAACCATTATAAATACATGCCAGTTGCCAAGCATCTGAATTTTGATCGTGTGACCATGAGGATGCTGCAACAGTCATGTGAAAAACAGTCCTAAGTAACTTTTTTTGGTGCCAATGTAACTTCGAACGATCACTAATGAAAGGTTGTAACTTGAGGATTACCTGCGTAGATTTCATCACTTGTTGCCCCTGCCCTTAGTATGGCCATGGATCAGTGGTGGTTGCAGGTGGTACACCCAGGTACAGTGTACCGGAGCCAGCCCAGAGCACTGGATACTATTATGGTACGGTGGTCCGGAGGGCCCACCCGCCTGCCCAAGCTTCTTACCTGTGTTTTAAAGCTTCTGCGCTACCACGCACATGCATGGCACATACAGCACCTGTGTGATGCTCCGCAGATCAGCTGGAGCATCGTGGAGGTGCTAAGATGCATGCGCACACTGTGCATATCCATGAGGACGCTGCAACCATACCAGTTGGAACGGGATTTGAAACCCACCACTGCCATGATTGAGGTAGCCCCTGGCTCTATGGCTGGCAGAAAAAAACTAATCACCCAGTGAGAAGGAAAGAATCCACTTTTCTACGTATAGTGTCAAACTCACAGTGGGCTGGATGCCTCATGCACCCACCTCCGTTTTAGCGAAAGGGAAAAAGTCGTGATACATCACATTGTTGAATACTAGCGTGGGAAATACAAGCGCGGGATAAAGAACTCCCTTCTGATTGGTTCCCGGGCGGAGCCGGTTCAATCCTCGCCCCGATTGGTCGAGCTACTCGACGCCCCATTGGCTCCTCGTTCAAACCCGGGGGTATAAATGTTTGGCGCGAACCACGCCACGTTGAATCGTAGTCACTCTGTTCGAAATAAAGGTTGCTGTTTGCATACCCGCTTGTCGCGTCCTTTCCCTTCGCTCCAAGATGCAAAACTGGCGACGAAGGTGGGATTCCGATTCCCGCGACCACGGAGAAGAACAAGCCAGCTGCCACCGCGTCTGAACCAGCACGAACGCTATCCTCAGGCTGAGAACTCCGGCAGCGAACGCAAAATTTTCTCCACCCTTTTCCTCCCCCTCTCCGGCTCCACACCACGATGGCATCAGCGCTTCCTCCTTTCGCGCCATTCGGATCCGCCGGAGAATCATGGGACGGCTTCATGGAGCGCTTCGAGTGCTACTTAATCGCATCAAGGAACCAGGCACAAACCGACGAGGAGAAATGCAGCTTCTTCTTGTCCTGCTGTGAGCCTTCCATGTTCGCCTCTGCGAGAGCCCTGGCCACCCCGAGGCCAGCCTACAAACTTGGGTGGGACGAGCTGATGTCCAGGCTGAGGAACCACTACGCTCCCTCACCCTCTCTAATCGCACGCCGCTTCACTTTCCGCCGCCGAGTGCAGAAGCCCAACGAATCCATCAGCCAGTTTCTAGAGGCTTTGCGCACAGTGGCCGCCCAGTGCGATTTTGCAGACCTGGAGGAGAACCTCGTGGAGCAGTTTGTATGCGGGGTCCGCGACGTGCATTTGCGCAGCCGCATGCTCCGGAACCACAAAATCACCTTGGTGCAAGCCGTGGAGACCGCGCGAGCAGCAGAGCTCTCCGAACAATCCACGGCCGACATCGAACGCCTCCAGCTGAAAACCCCCGCGCAGACCGCCGCGGGGCCTCCCACCCAGACGAACCTCGTCGACGACCTCTCCTGCTGAAGACGAGGAGGAGGAGGAAACCGTCGGACAAATGAGGACGCAGCCGAAGCGGAGGCCACCCCAGCAACCGCCGACGCCCGCTCAGCCAGCCTCAAACGCGCCTTGCCGCGGATGCGGCGGCCGCCACAGCCGCGCATCCTGCCCGTTCCGTTCCGCCGTCTGCCGCCGCTGCCGAGGAGAAGGACACCTCGCCAGGGTCTGTCGGGCTCTAGTGCCAGCCCCATCGTTCATGCAGCCCAGCGACCAGCGCCAGGCACCGCAACGCCGCCAACAGCCACGTTCTGCGAGGCGAGCTGAGGACTGCCACTCAACCTACCAGCCCTCCAGCGCCGATTGCGTGGTCTACCAGGCTTCCCACGTTCCCGCCGGCGATCGCAAAATCAGCACCGCCGTCCGACTCGAAGGTCAGCTTTGTCGAATGGAGGTGGACTCCGGGTCTTCCCGTTCTCTCTTATCTTGGGCCCTGTTTTCCCGCCTTTGTCCCGGGGTTCCCCAGAGCAAATTGCGCCCCGTCGGGGTCTCCCTCCTAGACTACCAGGGAAATGGGATTCCCACGGCAGGAATATTCCACATCCGGGTGGAATACGGAGACTTTAAGGGGAAACTCCCAGTTCTAATCGTCAGGAACGATCTGCCCGCTCTCCTTGGGTTGGATTGGTTTCCCGCCTTGGGCCTCACCATAGAGGGGGTGCACAGGGTAGTTCCCCTCACCGTAGATAGCGTTCTAGATGAGTTCGCAGATGTGTTCGATGGGAAATTGGGCTGTTATAAGGGCACCCCCATTTCCCTCTGCCTCGATCCCCAGGTCGCTCCCATTAGGCTGAAGGCACGCAGGGTCCCCTTCGCATTGAGAGCAAAGGTAGACGCTGAACTCGATAAGCTTATAGAGCAGGGGGTAATCGAGCCCGTAGATCACGCCCGTTGGGAAACCCCCATAGTCCTTCCGGTCAAACCCGACGGATCGGTGAGAATATGTGCCGACTATAAGTCGACCATCAATTTGGCCCTGCAGGCAAATCCATATCCGGTTCCCGTAGTGCAACACCTACTCCACTCCTTAGGGCAAGGCCGCATTTTCGCCAAACTAGATATGGCACAGGCCTACCAGCAGCTTCCCATAGACGACGAGGCGGCTACAGCCCAGACCATCGTCACCCACCGCGGGGCCTTCCGTTGCCGCCGCCTCCAATTCGGCGTTTCGGTTGCCCCGGGGATTTTTCAGAGCCTCATGGAGCGGTTGCTCCACGGGCTCCCAGGCGTCGTTCCCTACTTCGACGACGTCCTGGTCGCAGCCCCCAGCCACTCGGAACTCCTGAAAACACTGCGGGAGGTTCTCACACGTTTTAGGGAGGCAGGTCTGAAACTGAAGCGCAGCAAATGCGAAATTGCTGTTCCCAAAGTAGAATTCTTGGGGTTCCTCATTGATGCCCAAGGCATCCACCCCACTCCTTCCAAAGTTGCCGCCATCAAAAACGCACCTGCACCCACCTCTAGGGCGGAATTGCAGGCGTTCCTGGGGCTTTTAAACTTCTACGCCCCTTTTATCCCCCACAAGGCGTCGCTAGCTGAGCCGCTACACCGACTGCTTGACCGGTCAGCGGCCTGGCAATGGGGTAGCCGCGAAGCGCACGCGTTCGCGGCTATAAAAGACATTTTGACCTCGTCGGCAGTCCTAATCCAGTATAGCGATAGGATGCCCCTAGTTCTGACTTGCGACGCCTCTCCCTATGGCATAGGGGCGGTCCTGAGCCATGCCCTACCGAACGGCTCAGAGGCCCCCATAGCTTTCTATTCCCGGACACTCTCCTCCACGGAGCGGAACTACAGCCAAATCGATAAAGAAGCCCTGGCTGCAGTGTCCGGCATTAAGCGGTTCCATGACTACCTCTATGGTAGGAATTTCACCCTTGTCACGGATCACAAGCCGCTCCTGGGGCTACTGGCAGGCGACAAGCCAACCCCCCCCATTTTGTCTCCCCGCATGACACGCTGGACGGAGTTCCTAACAGCATATTCGTATACGCTGTTATACCGTCCGGGTAAGCAGCTAGGGCACGCAGACGCCCTGAGCCATTGCCCTTTGCCAGAGACGGACACAGCCCACGTGCCCGCTCTCTCCATTTTGTCCATCGCCGAATCCGACCTCCCCGTCTCTGCCGCGGACGTCGCAGCTTGCACAAAAGCTGACCCCGTCCTATCCCAAGTAGCTTCATGGGTTTTGAGGGGTTGGCCCACGGAAAAGGTAGCGGAAGGATTCCGACCATTTAAAGCACGACAAGCCGAACTCGCCCTTCACGGGGGTTGTCTTGTCTGGGGGGATAGGGTAGTGATCCCCACAGCCCTGCGGGCACGAATCCTGCCCGCACTCCACAAAAACCACCCAGGCATAGCGCGAATGAAAGCCTTAGCCCGTAGCTATGTGTGGTGGCCCTTGCTAGACTCGGAAATTGCAGACTACGTAGGCCGATGCAGGATCTGCCAAAACTCTAGGCCGAATCCCCCCACAGCCGCCCCTCGTGAGTGGGAAATCCCTAGAGGCCCATGGTCCCGCTTACACATTGACTTTGCCGGCCCCTTCCACGGCCGAAACTTCATGATAGTAGTCGATGCTTACTCCAAGTGGGTGGAGCTGGTAATCATGACTTCCACCACAGCGGAGACTACAGTGAGGGCCCTTCGTAAGATGTTCGCTACCCATGGGTTACCGGATGTGATAGTCTCAGACAATGGGCCCCAGTTTACCTCCACCACGTTCCAAGAATTCCTGGCCGAACAAGGAATCAGACACGCAGCCACAGCCCCTTATCACCCAGCTAGTAACGGCCGGGCGGAGCGCGCAGTTCGCTCAGCCAAAGAAGCTTTGGGCCGCATGGACCAGGGCGACTGGCAAGAAAGAGTGGCGGCTTACCTCTTGAGCCAGCACTCCATACCCTGCCCAACGACTAATAAAAGTCCCGCGGAGCTCTTGATGGGTAGGAGATTGCGAACCCCCCTAGACAGGCTCCATCCACTTTACGCAGGGGATCTGCCGAGCAACCTGGGGGCCCTCCCTTCCCACGCGTTTAAGTTAGGGGATCCTGTATGGGCCCGCTCCTTTTCCGGGGATCCATGGTGGGTTCCCGCAACCATCACAGCCCTGACTGGCCCCTGTTCCTTCAGGGTCGGCCTGGCCGACGGAACACAATGGAGGCGCCATGTGGACCAGTTAAGGCGATGCCTCCCCGCGGAAACAGACGGCCCGAGCCTCTCAGACACCCGCTCTCAGCATGAGCCACCCTCGATGACTTTTCCCCCAACGGACCGCCTCCACCCGGGGAACGGGGGACAAGCCGATGCGAACCTTTCGGACAGACGCGCCTCACCCGGCTACTCCCTTCCTCGAAGCCCTTATCGAGACTCTGAACCTACACCCCAACCAGGCCGCACGGGGCCACTGTCGGACACTCCTGTTGCCACGGAGACGCCACCCCAGACTAATGGACATCGGGCACGGGGCACGGGGCCAGCGCCATCTCACGGAGCCGCGTCACAGATTCACCGTCCCGCCACGGACACACCTCCGCCGGCGGCTTCCCCCCCCGACGACAACCGCCGGGGAACCACGAAGGTCGGGACGAGAACGTCACCGTCCCGCCTACTTGCAAGACTATGTTTGCCCTTCCTAAGGGAATTCTTTGACTAGGGGGGGAGGGGTGTTGAATACTAGCGCGGGAAATACAAGCGCGGGATAAAGAACTCCCTTCTGATTGGTTCCCGGGCGGAGCCGGTTCAATCCTCGCCCCGATTGGTCGAGCTACTCGACGCCCCATTGGCTCCTCGTTCAAACCCGGGGGTATAAATGTTTGGCGCGAACCACGCCACGTTGAATCGTAGTCACTCTGTTCGAAATAAAGGTTGCTGTTTGCATACCCGCTTGTCGCGTCCTTTCCCTTCGCTCCAAGATGCAAAACACATGACAATAACATGATGCCACAAGTTTGACACCCCTGCTATAATGTTTTGCTCAGCTGGGATTTCCACTCCCTGTGGCTAGCAGCAAGGGAAGAACATTTTGGGATGGGTGTTAAAGGATTGGCAACTTTTCTCCCTAAGGAAATAGCCAGGGCTCAGCCAGGGGAGAATGAAAATTAGAAGATCTATGACAAGTAGGAGTGAATCAAAGTGAGGTGGACCAGATGGAGAGAGGTCTTTTCCAGAAGGAGGAAAGAGTAAGCAGCAAACAAAAAAGGAAAGTACAGGTGGTCCTTGACTTGCAAGCTTGTGTTTAGTGACCATTCAAAATTGCAACAGCACTGAAAAAAGGGACTGATGACCATTTTCACACTTACGGGCGTTGTGGCATCTTTGTGGTCATGTGATCAAAATTTGGACACTTGGCAACTGGCTCATAGTTATGACGATTGTAGTGTCCCAGGGTCATGTGATCCCTTTTGGGACCTTCGAACAAGCAAAGTCAATGGGGAAGCCAGATTCACTTAACAACCGTGTTACTAACTTAATAATGGCAATGATTCACTTAATAACTGTGGCAAGAAAGATCATAAAATGGGGGTGAAACTCACTTAGGAACTGTCCCACAACATTTGGGCTCAGTTGTGGTCATAAGCAGGAGTGGGATTCTACTGGTTCAGGCTGGTTCAGGTGAACCTGTAGCTCCAAATATTCAACTGGGAGTGAACTGGTTTGCTCCCACTAGCAAATGGGCCCACCTGCTTGCCCCTGTGCTTTACCTACCTTTATCTTTTCAGCTGAGTCGCGTGGCAGAATGGATTCCAGGTACCGTTAAGTATTCTCTGAACTGCGCACACACACAGCACACGCCCTGGCGCATGCATGAGTGAAGCGGTTATTAAACTGGTAGCATCCCAACTGGCCATAAGTCAAGGACTTCCTGCAAAGGCTGGTTACTGAGAGCACATTTGCCAAAGAAGGTGAGAAAGTTAGGCTGTTTAAATACATACTGTGCATATTTTAGAGGAGCATGGTATAGCTTTAAGGAGACCCCCCCCCCTCAGTCTGTTGTGTGGCAGAAAGGAAAGTTACTAGCTCAGAGCAAACCTCCCTCCAGACGCCAGGAGATGCTTTGACTCAGTTCAATAGCTTGGTGTTTCTTAAAGTCCCTTTTGTGCCTGTGTTGCACTGTTCACATCTCTGTAAGCTGTTTCCTAATGATCTCAGTAAAGGCTGCAAAAAGTGCACACAAGGAGGGAGGTTTTTTTTCTTGGATGCCCGGAAGGGGAAGGAAAAGGGAAGGGCCCTTTGAAGCCCCCCTGCTGGTGAGAGATTTGGAAGTAGGAGCAATGAAAATGGATGCGTTAGCAATTGAAAAGGATTCTGGGTGGGAGATCTCCAGGGGGATCCCCTCTCCAACTCGGTGCCAGTTTTGGTGTTGCAGCGGGAGTGCATCCATTTTATTAATTTAACAAAAATGGCTGAAACAGCTTGTAAATGAGAGGAAGAACCAGTGTTCCCTTTGTTTCCTCAGACTCAGCTCTCAACTGATTGGAGATGAGTGCCGCATTAAAAACTGCTTTTCCTCAAGCTGTTTTTTTTTCTTTATTCCTGGGGATGGCCCAAGGTTGGTGGGGTGAGAGAAGAGAGAAAATACATTGCCAGAAAATCTTTCTCCATTTCACTGTATGTGTATCATCACCATGCTTCCATCCATCTAAGGTTGGTAAAATGAGGATCCAGATTGTTGGGAGCCATATGCTGACATTTGTAAATAATTTGTAAACTGAGAGGGCTGTACAGGACTGTGAAGTGGTATGTAAGTCTACGGGCTATTGCTATTTCCTTCCATTTGTGGTATTCTACATCACGGGTCCCTAGCCCACGGCCCACTACCAGACCATGGCCTATTCAGAATTGGGCCATGTAAGTGGGTGGCATGCGTGTGTGCACATATAACTCAATCTGCATACATGCCAGCTCGTCATTTGTTTAAGTCGAATTCCATGTGTGCGCCATCCCGCCACTCATTCAGCCCAGTTCCCCTCTCTTCCTCCTCAGCTGGTCCGCCAAGCTGCAAAGGTTGGGGACCACTGTTCTAGATTATTTTACTTTTCCTGAAATGGGCTTTAGGCTCTTCCTTTGCTGAAAAAGATGGTTCTATAGGTCTGAGAGATTGGCTTGTAATAATGGGGATTAGCCCTTTTCAATATAAGGGGCCAAGTCTGAGGGCAATTGCTGGGTTTTGTGTTGGTGTTTTGCGTTAGGTGAGGTGAGTTCTGCCTATGGTGGTCTCAGCAAAGAATAGGACTGTGGTACCTCAGCTGCAAAACTCAAGGCAACCTTCAGAGGGAAGCAAAGAGTTAGAATCTGAGGCCTCTCTTTGCTACCTGTTTCTAGCTACTCATTGCCCCTGTACCCCATTAGTCACTAAATTCTTTTGACTATAATCATGATACAAATCAAAATGGAGAGCTCTGATGATAGTCTGTACATGTAATGGTTTTCAGGTTCCGGGTTTTGTCCTAGCAGAGTTTTTACACCTTTTGGTTTGGTTTCTTCCTCACTTCTGAGCAATGCTTGTCTTTCTCCAGCAGGCCATAGAGTTCTCCAGCAGGCCATAGAGTTCTCCTTAGCTAGTTTAAGCTCTTAGCTCAAAACAGGGCCATCAAAAGAAATCAAACATGTGTTGCACGATGCAGGTTAAAAAAAAAGGGGGGGGGAGGCTTTGATTGCGCAAATGTCTGCCATTTTAACTAGTCCCCCTGTCTTTTCCCTTCTTCCCATAGGAAAAACATTGAAGGCAGCAATCACAGTTGACAGTAACCAAAACTATGTTTATGGATTATTTCTACACACTACAAACTAACACGTAAGTCACACCAGTGTTTCTTTTGATTGGTATTTCTTCACAGATTGCCTAATTCTTAAAAAACAAATGGTTTATATTCTCTTTTAGTCACTTCCATCTCTATTTAGCTCCCCCCCTTTTTTTGCCTACAGCCTTATATTCTTCTGATATTATTTTCTTAGCAATGGCAAGCTAAGGTGGTTTTGAAAAGCGATGAAACAGCAGTAACATTTATGCAGTTGATTCAATAGTAATTTTTTTCGTGAATGCAGTATATATAAAGTTTTGCTATGTACTTTCCTGCTGACATGGTAGAATTTGAACAAAATTAAAAGCAGCAAAAGCTAATCAGTAATGGCATTTGGTACATTGTGTTACTGTATATATTCCTCGTAATTGCAGGCTGTTGGCTAGAAATATTGAATTCTACTGGTAATACAGTATATCTTCAGGCACTTTGCCTGGTTAAGCTGCCTATTTTGGACTCTGAACTTTCCTCTGGCAGAAGAATGTAAACAAAAATTGTACAGTTTTACATTTTTACCTACCACGACTCCCAGTCTCTTTTCCAGATTTAGTTTGCAGAAAGTAAAGCTATTATTTAATTGATCAATGAATACCGCTACCCTATTGAAATGTGATTCAAGCTGCATGCTGAGCTAAAAGTAGCAAACAATACTCATCATATAATCAAATATATTATACTAAAAGTGACTTCAAACAATCCAAACCGACCAGGATCAAACCAAAAATGCAAAGGGCAGGCATGGCAACCCAGAAGGAATGTCTCCTGGTCCCACCAGATGTAATTACTAAGTGATGGGAGCCAGAGCATGTGCATTTTGTCTGATCTTTTTGAATGGGCAGAAGTAATCAGAGTGTCAGGGTTCCAAATAGCATCCAAAAGTAAATCAGAGTCCAAGGCAAAGTATTGCTCAAAGTTCCAATTTATTAAGAGAGCTATGTTGGCACATCTGGGAAAACCTGAATCTGAAAGCTTCCCAGTTTTCCCACCCAGTTGAAAGTTTAAGATCTTGCCCCCACACCCACAAGTCCATTACATGGTCCAATCTTCCACTGCCATGCTGGCAGCTTCCACTCATCCAGTTGCGGTCAGGTGCAGAGACAAAGGATGACCTTGGCTTTGTAGAAAGAATTTTGTTATGGCTACATAGCATCTGACTCCGTACAATCCCCCCTCCCATTTTCCCACAATAGAAAATGCATAGTAGAATAATAGAAAAGTGTGGCAGGCCTAAGATTCACAAGAAAATATGACTGTAGGCCTGACACAGACACAGGTGGTTCCACAAATAACCATCCTTCTATCATGGAGGGCTTTATAGGTAACAACCAGCATCTTGACTTGCACTATTTACTGTTAACCAGCGCAGAAGCTGTGGTGTTACATGGGAACATTGAGTTACTCTTAAATTATCCGTGCTGCTGCATTTTGAACCTGCTGCAGCTTGTTTTCAAGTACTTGTGGAGTGTATTAAAATAATCCAGAGGACAGGTAACCACCTCATCTGTGATCATGAGTAGGTCTCCCAATACAGGAATGGGTGCAATTGACATTCAGAATGGATTTGTAGAAAGGCCCTTCAAGTAATAACTTGAACAATAATATTCAAGCAGGAATGCAAGCCCAAAAAGACTCACAAGTTTCTTAAGCAGGTTTGTCTGGGGTAGTTTGATTCTATCCAGAACCAAAAGTGGAAACACTCTGGAATCCAGGTGGTCCCAAAGTCTTTATCCTTGGTTTTGTTCAGGTTGAGTTCCAGCCTGTTCTTTTCCCCCATCCTAGCTCTATATGTTTTGGACAGTGAGGTCCCCAATTATTCTGTGTATCCTACAAAGCATGAATGGAGGATTAGATTTCTCCCTGCATGAATATCGACTGGAACTAATCCTGGAAGAAGAAAGAGAACCTTATCTTTCACCATGCCTTCAACCCCTCTGGAAGAAAGTTATTGATTACATTTATAGAGCCACCCACCTCTGGATGGCTTACAGAGTGGCTGAGGATGGGCTAGAATCTGGCTCTCTTGAATCCTCATCCAGCACCCTATTGGTTGTTTAAGCAAACAAACAAGCACCACTTGTTTTTTTTTTTTATACACATAAACAAAAACTTTCAATTGAAAGTCTCAAAATAGCCTTAATTACTACACCATACTGGCTCTACGATGCAAGGCGATCAAACCGGTCAGTCCTAGAGGAGACCAACCCTGACTGCTCTTTAGAAGGCCAGATCCTGAAGATGAAACTCAAATACACCTAATGAGAAGGAAGGACTCACTGGAGAAGAGCCTAATGCTGGGAAAGATTGAGGGCAAAAGAAGAAGGGGACGACAGAAAGTGAGGTGGCTGGATGGAGTCACCGAAGCTGTAGGCATGAGCTTAAATGGACTCTGGAGGATGGTAGAGGACAGGAAAGCCTAGAGGAAGGTTGTTCATGGGGTTGTGATGGGTCAGACATGACTTTACAACTAACAACAACAACCAGCTCTATGCATAATCTAGGCCAGTGGTTCTCAATCTGTTATCTGCAGACCCCTGGGATGTTGTATAAGACTTGAAAAAATGTTATCATTTAAATCGTGAATTAAATCTTTGGTGGTTCATGGCCATGATTGGTGGCCACAAAAGGTATTTAAAAGGGGGTCTATGGTGAAGAAAAATTTGAGAAACACTGGTCTAGAGCATGAAATAATGATTCCATTGCCTGCATTGAAGTTTCATGATCAGAAACAGAAAAAAGGATACTGAAAATTGAATCTACATATCCAGGTCAACTTCAGATGTCACAAATTCAGTTTGTGCTGCTTCTTCTGTATTAAAAATAGACCTGCAGAGTTCTGATGTTTCCCAAGGCCTGTTTCTTTCTAAATATATGCAGGAGCTGCCCTATTTTTTCAAAGCCCTCTTCTATGGGAGTCCCTGTGGACAGGCCCTTCCTTTCCATAATGCCTGTCAAGGCATCTTATTTCTCCCTTGCTTGGGGATCCTTCAAAATGCCATGAACCGTGAATTCTTGTTTCTGGTTGGAACTCAACTGACCTCTTCTGCCTGTCAGCCCTTCAAAGTAGGCCAGGAAACAGGCCTGGAAGGGATGCCAAGAACATTTTTTTGTGTTGTAAGGTAAAATAATAGCATCCCGAAAGCCTGCCCCATCTTATACCAAACTACATCAAGATGACGGTCGTGATTTTGAGTTCCTTCACATACTTTCCTCTTCACCCAATGGCGAACAGAGCAGAATTAGCAGGATTGTGTAGTGCCCTCTCCTAATGTGCTATCTTACCATGAAATTGAAGGTCACAGGAACTAATGATGCAAACCTAGGTAACTGAATAAGTGAAGGTCCAATCTGGAGAGCTGTCTCGCTACATATGGACTGGTATGAAGAATCTTCATTTCATTTTTATGGACTTTGTACTCAGACATTCTAGGCGAGGCATTTCTGAAAGACTGAATGTTCAACAACATTGTATTATGGCAACTTAAAAATTAATGAACTATAATAAACCTCTTGTCATTTAAGATAGCAATAGCTTTAGTGCCCTCTCTAAGCAGTTTACAGAGTCAGCATATTTGACCCCAACAATCTGGGTCCTCATTTTACTCACTTGAGAAGGATGGAAGGCTGAGTCAACCTTGAGCCTAGTGAGATGCGAATTGCCAAATTGCAGGCAGCCGGCAGTCAGCAGAAGTAGTCTGCAGTACTGCACTCTAACCACTACGCCACCAATGCCAGAAATGTAATGAGATCAATAGCTCCACTGGAAGGACCAGAATTTGAATGGGATAACTCACCACAGCCAATTCGCCATGATTAACTTGCCATGGCCAATTCGCGAACTCATCGTGGTTAATTCACTGTGAGACAACTTGCTATGGCCAATTCACTGCAGGACAATTCAACAATTCAATTTAATTGTTTAAAATAGTTTTTAAAAGTATTTTAATTTTTGTCATTCACATTTCATTTTGTTCCTCCTTTGGCATCTTTTCTTTAATGATTCTATTCTACTGTTTCTTTAATATTAGAGCAATTCTTGTCCCACGGTGAGTTGTGCTATGGCAAGTTGGCCATGGTGAATTGTCCCATGGTGAATTGGCTGCAGCGGAGTTGGCCATGGTGAGTTGCCTATGGCAAGTTGTCATAGTCTGCCAGGCCAAACACCCCAACATTTCATTATCAGCGTTTTAATGGTATGTTCTTTAAAAAAAAAACCTGAAATAAAACCGCATACAGATCTGCTAAATATTTATAAGCTTAAACTAGTTAGTCTGAGTAAAAGAAAGCCTCCAACTCAAAACATGGCCCCCAAGGTTTCACCCCATGCTTCCAGTGACATCCCTCAAGACTGTGGGACTTTTTTTCTTTAAGGTGTCAATTGCTTTCATGATAATAGCAGTTGCTTCAAAAAGAAAAGGTAAGAAAGAAAAATTCCAAGCCTACTAATATAATAATTAATCTGGCAGAACCAGTATTGCTTGCATCTGTACAAATTAGAGTGTCATAATTTAAAATAGAGCAGAATCACCTTGTCCTCACCTTTTCCATCCCTAGCTTATCTCCAGTTTTTCCAACACTAAAATCTTTCCAAGTGATGACAAATATAGAGCCATTTCCAATTAATTCTAGGCGCCAAACAGTGAAATGGAGAGGCTTAGGACTGAAAGGATTTTTTTTTTTTTAAAAAAAAGCAAGGTATGTTTTAATTTACACACCATTTGAAATTTTGGGGCTCTGCAGCTCCCATATCAATGGATCTTATTTTGTCCCTTTCCCTGGAAGAAGGAATCTGTCTCAGTTACCTTGATGAAATCTATTTGCATTCACAGGCTTAAAAGCTTTGAAACTGGTATGTGCTAGATAATAATCATGAAATAAATAATCACCCTTATATACTGAAGGGGTACATTGTGGCATGCCGTTTCCCAAGAAGATGAAAAGAGACTTTTGTACAGGCCAAGACATGAAGAATTTGATTATGGGACTACAATTAACAATCCCTTTTGTAAAATCTGAACTTTAAAAAAAAGTTTTTTATTAAACACACATTAAAACATTGGACACGGTGCAACCAACCTGGCAATGTCTTTGCCATACATACTAGAATATAAAATTAAATATTATAACCACCATGCTTATTTACAATTGGTTTATTCATTATTTACAAATATAAGGATATCTTATTTCCCTCCATGTTGCTTTGTTCTTTTTTTTAAAAAAGTTATTATTTTTAGACAGACATAGACAAACAAAACATAAAGCATAAAGCCATCTTCAATTACATACAGTGTGTCGATTGGTTACATGGTTTTTGTGCATCCTTTCCATAGTCATCACTTATAATTTATATGAAATTTGTTCTTGTCTTATACATTTTCACTGTTATGATTTCATACATAATTCTAATCTCCATTCTATAAATCTTAGTCACCGCTTATTTTTGATCTTTCCTTTTTTGTTCCAACCATCAATAAAATTTATCCCAGATCTTATAATATTCTGATTTGTCTTTGTTCTTCAATTCAATGTAAAATCTGAACCTGTTGCAGTTTAAGGGGGGCTTTCACACAGTCAAATTCCTAGAGATAGGACAGGATAGTCCCAAAGGTGCTTTTTCCAAAAGGTAACTAGACTTTCTTGGATTTTTTTTTTAAACATTTCCTTTCTCATTCAAGAAGCTTCTTTAGTTCTTCAGATGAATTCTTGGATGAGAAGGAAATGTTTTCAAAGAAAAAAATCCAAGGAAGTTCAGTTGCCTTTTGGAAAAAGCACCTTTGGGAACCATGACCTGGATGATCAAGAATCTCCATGGACTGGCAAGTAATTTCTTATGAGGTTAGGTTAGGTGTTCAATATGTGTTAACCTTCATCAATTGGGGCATTTAAATATCACTACTTGTAATTCCTAATATGATATTATTATACTATTCACAAAGGCTGCATTACTATTACCATTAGTCTTCTCATTGTTCCTATCACCCATCTCCTCCCACTTATGACTTCAGGACTGTAACTTCGTTGCTTGCATCCTTACGATTTATATTAATATTGATTCCTGATTGCTTACTTGTACCCTATGACTATCAATAAGTGCTGTATCTTAGGATTCTTGACAAATAAATTTTGTCTTTTTATGTACACTGAGAGCATATGTAGCAAAGACAAATTCCTTGTGTGCCCAATCACACTTGGCCAATAAAGAATTCTATTTTATTCTATTTGATATGGAAATTGTGAGAAATAGCAAGAAGGACCCATGATGGAGAAGTCTTCTCAGGAAGGGAAAGGGTATTTTATGGTTTCCCAAGTATGATTTATATATTACTACTTCAAAAGAGAGAGACGAGGTGGCTCAGTGGCTAAGGCACTGAGCTTGTTGATCAGAAAGATCACCAGTTCGGTGGTTTGAATCCCTAGCGCTGCATAACAGAGTGAGCTCCTGTTACTTGTCCCAGCTTCTGCCAAACTAGCAGTTCAAAAGCATGTAAAAATGCAAATAGAAAAATAGGAACTACTTAGCATTCCGTGCACCTTCGACATTTAATCATGCTGGCTACATGACCATGGAGATGTCTTCAGACAGCGCTGGCTCTTCAGCTTTGAAATGGAGATAAGCATTACCCCCTAGAGTCAGGAACAATTAACACATATGTATGAGGGGAACCTTTACTCCAAAAGAGTCAAAATGTAATTGGGATCTTTGTGAACCTTTCAGGAACATAGGATTCTAAAAGTCCTACATTTTATGAGGACCAATGGAGCAACCAAGAACCAAGATGACAACCACTGTCAGAGATAACTTCACATATGAGCTGCACCTTGTGACAGAAAAATTAAAGGCTGACACCTCCCTAACCTGGTATGTCTGGTGGTGATGATGTGTGGACTGATATGAATCCAATCTATTTCTCTGACCAGTTGTCAAGGCATATTTCCATCCTGCCACTGCAGACCAGTGGAAAGCCTGTCAGTGGTAGATTAGACTTTCTTTTCACATCAAAAAATGTCATATAGAGTAAATTAGTTGCTGTGTAGGGCTCTCTGCAGAAACATCGTCTTCTTTCCTAGTGAGACCATGAAATAATAGCTAGGAAGTGAAAAATAAAAAGTCTGTAATTCATTCCCTTTTACTGCTCTTAAATCTTCACTGAAAAACTAGGCTTCTATCTGCCATCTTGAACCAGAATTCAAATGGAATTTATCATGGAAATTCACCAGAACTGTCACGGCAGCTGACTTTGTAACCGGGTCACCCCTGTGAGTCAGAAGACACACCATGACAGAATCTTCAGCATTGTCAAAAGAAAAGTCATAATGCTATTTACGGTAGCTACAAATCTCACGGTATGACAGTTCACAGATTTTCGAAAGTCATTTAGTGAGCTTTAGGATGCCGTAGTTTAAAAATTCAGTTACTTGGGGGGGGGGGTGTTCCTTATCTCTAGCCAATGCATTGATCACAACCATTGAATGAAAGCCAATCTACAAATGGATCATTGAGTGATGCTCAGGATAAGAAAACTTTATTCCCTAGGTTTAAAAAAAAAGGGTCAAAGAGCAGAGACCTTTGATCATACCAGATCAAAAGTGCAAGAATGACTGGACAGAAGAAAATCTACCCTAAAATGCCAATGCTTTTTTTACTACCTCTCAACTAGATGCAGCTGTTTTTCATTTGCCTAGCACATATTTGCTGCTTTGTAAAAGAGAGACAGGCATGTGCTACTTATGGCAGGCAGGACTAAGAGGAACTTGCAGTAAGTACCTCAAACTTAAGGGAATAAAGCCTCTCCTGTGCCCCTTTCCTACATTGGAAACAGAGACAAAATCAAGGCAGTGATACTGGCTGGGTTGAAAACAACTCATCAATGGAGGAAAAAAAACAGGATTTAGACTTTGTATTATATTAATTCAGGGGTGTCAAACTCAACTTTATTGAGGGCCAAATCAGGGTTGTGTTTAACCTCAGGGGTGGGGGGACATGGCCAGCTCGATGTCACTCATCAGGGGCACCTGTGGTGGCTCAAGTGCTCTGCCAGTGAAAACTGAGCTTGGGAGGGCTGCACATGGCCCACACAAGCTCCATTTTTGCTGGCAGAAGCACTGCAGGTCATTCCTTTGCTGTTTCCAGAGCATCTCCTGTGGGCCAGATCTAAGCACCCTGCAGGCTGGATCTGGTCTGTAGATCTTGAGTTTGACCCTCCTGTTCATGGGATGGAACCTGACAATTTAGTAGAGATAAATTGACTAGCATTTCCTGGCTACCAAACTTTACACAGCAGACACGTGACCTGTATAGCCTCTTTGCTTGCTGAGTCTATCCATCTACCTCAGAAACCAGCTTCTCAAGAAGGCGGCCAAGGAGAAATCTTATCATGACCTCTTAGCTTTGGAGGGGGAGGAGTGTAGAAGAAATTTATTAGCTCAAACAGTTTTATGATTTCCATATGTTCGTTCCAAAGTATTCCATGACTTCTGCTGATCTCAAATCCAGGCTGAGAGCTCACTGATAGGGAGCTTAGGAGTAAACCAGCAGCTCCATTGCCATCAATGGTTACAAATGGCAGGGCACTTTTGTAGAAGACATCCATGCAGAACCTTGGTGATCACAAGAAATCTAACTATTGTAGAGCGCCCAGATTTGGGCTAAAAGACTCTGGCCAACCACCAGACAGAAACCAACTTACCATTTCTTATGGAGATTCTCAATCATCCAGGTCCTGGTTGTCCCAATGGTGCTTTTTTATTGTTTTGGTTTTTTTGAAAATGTTTCACTTCTCATCCAGATAAACCTCCACCCTATTCCTAAGAGGTCCGTAAAATGGGCATGCATAAGCGCACCAGCATACTTACCCTCCCTGTCCTACTGTCCCCATTTATTTGTATTCATTTCTTTCGTATGTTTGACAAACTAATAAGTACAAATACAAGTGCTTCAATGACCCTGTAGAAGAATCCAAGTAACCAACTGTCTGCAAGCAGTATAAATCCTTCCATTCCCTGCTATCCTATCAGAGCTGAAGAAGCTTCTTGGGTGAGAAGCGAAACCTCTTCAAAAGAAAAAAAAAGCAAGAAAGTCCAGTTGCCTCCTGAAAAAGCACCTTTGGGATATTTTCTATATTTATTTTCTACTTACTAGTGGTTGTCCAGATTTCAGCAGCTCAATTCTGCAGCTCAGAAGAATACAGGTGAAGGATCAATGGTAGAGAATACCTCTGGGTAATCTGGTCAAGCTGTGAGCACAGATCAGCCCTCTTTCCTTACAAAACAACAGTCCAGAAAGCCCTGAACCTGAGGTGGTATTCAGCAGGTTATGACCAGTTCTGGAGAACCAGTAGTAAAAAATTTGAGTAGTTTGGAGAACTAGTAAATATCACCTCTGATTGGCCCTGCACCAGGGGTGGGTTTCTTGCCCCGTTCCAACCGGTTCGGTTGGAACGGGGTCGGTGGCGTCCTTGTGCACGCGCGCGGCGCACGCATGCATACTAGCATCTGTGCGATGCTCCAGCTGCTCCTGGAGGATCGCGCAGGCGCTGTATGCGTCCTGCGCATGCGTGGAAGCGCAGAATTCATCAAAACTGGGTAAGGAGCACAGGTGTGCGGATGGGCCCTTGGCCGTTCCCGGAAGTTACTTACTTCCGGGTTCGCCGACCAACCGGTTCACAGGGACCGCCGAGAACCGGTTGAAACCCACCCCTGCCCTGCACCCATCTATTCTCTGACTCCCGAGTCGCAGCTGATCGGGAGGGAATGGAGATTTTCAGTATCCTTCCCCTGACACGCCTACCAAGCCATGCCCACCACAGAACCGGTAGTAAAAAAAATTCCCACCACTGCCTTGGACCAGTGACCCAGCCACAAATCTGCTGATGTTCTTTGCTATGCTGGAGCTTTCTGTTATCTGTACAGCATATTTTCTAAACAAATTCCTAATTATCCCCCTTGCATGCCAGCAAAGCTGGAGGAAAGCTTACCTTCCAACTGTCAGAGGAGGAACAAAAGGTTATTAAACACAGCATGTTTTCTTTAAATGTCTGAGCTTTAGAATAATATATGGAGGGACCAAATGTCAAAACATGTGCTTGAGAGGAGGAAGGTTTTCATTGAGAAAAGGTGGATTTTCTAAAACAAACAAACAAACAAACAAAGAGGATTATTTGAAGAATATCCTGTGAGCAATTAACGGTGCCTCAGCCATTTAGAACAGCCCTGGAGTGTTGCAAAAAGAGTGTTTTTCCTTAAGAAATCATATTTTTTTTTAAAAAGGAATTGTGGCTTCTGAAATGGATCTTGTATCAGTAATATGATCCCCATTTTTCTCCACCTCAATATTTACTTTTTCATGGTGCTAACTGTAATAATAACACACACACACACACTTCTATAAAACTTTTATGTATGTTGTTTCTGTACATATTTGTGTATACTACACACACACACACACACACACACACAAACAGCACACATAATGCATAATATAGAGTTTTATAGAAACATTTCAATAAAGAATGACCATATTTAAGGTCATCCATACATAGTCTAGATCTGGAAATAACTCATTGGTACAGTACATTGCAAGAGACTTTAGGTTTCCAGGCTGTTGAAAAATAGAAACCATAATTCATTGTTAAGCAACAAGTGATAAAACTAAGATAGAAAATTCATCCGGTGATCAGATTCTATTAGTAGTTATGTAATTTAAAAGAATATGGATATTCAAAATATTATTTGTGCCAAAGCCAATTTAATATATATCTGATGTCTTACCAGATTTTAGAACAACACAAAAATATTGTTGAATCAAGCTTTATTCTTGTTGCATCCCAAAAACACAATGATTTACATACAATGTAAAAATCTGAAATATTTTTAATGAGCACACAGCAGTCTAACTCTATTTACTTTTTAAAATACAGATGTTAAAACCACCTTCCGTTATTTGGACAAAACTGATAAATTGACTGATTGATTAAGTGCCATTAAGTCAGTGACAACAGTTAGCAACCACAAAGTTAGGTCTTCTCCAGTGGTGGGATTCAATTTTTTTTACTACCAGTTCTGTGGGAGTGGCTTGGTGGGTGTGGTGTGGCTTGGTGAGTGTGGCGTGGCTTGGTGGGCGTAGCTTGGTGGGTGTGGCAGGGGAAGGATACTGTAAAATCTCCATTCCCTCGTGATCAGCTAGGACTCAGGAGGCAGAGAATAGATGGGGGTGGGACCAGTCAGAGATGGTATTTACCGGTTCTCCGAACTACTCAAAATTTCCACAACCAGTTCTCCAGAATTGGTCAGAAACTGCTGAATACCACCTCTGGTATTCATCATGAACTATCCCCAATCTAATCTCTTTGTTCCCTCAAAATACATTCTTCATCTTGCATCCATCATCTTGTCCCCCCCCCCCCTTTTCATATCACTACACTATGACTTTTTAAGGGAGGTAGATCTTTGCAGCAAAATATCATAATTTGAGCTTGGTCCTTTCTGCTGTGAATGAGAATTCTAGATCAATCTTTCTCAAGAACTGCATGGCAAGCTTAGATGCTAGCCTATGGTTATTCCACAATTCCTGTAGTCTTCCAACTTTGTAATGATCACAGTAATAACCTAATTACCTCCTCTAGTATTAAAGATTCTTGTAAATAGGACATATTATTTAAAGTATCATCGAATTACCTCCTCTAGTATTGCAGATGCTTGTAAATAGGACATATTATTTAAGGTATCTTGGATGTGGACATACCTCATGTACATATATTTTTCCCCTTTAATGACCTTGAAATCGCTTGCATCGGGGTAGAGTCTGGCCAACTGAATAGACGTATGTGTTTACTGGCCAAGTGCCCTTCCTGATGCCTATGTGGAGCTCACAGCAAATATTTTCTCTTTGAACCCAGAGAGAGAAATACCTGCCACTACCTAGGATCGAGCTCACAGCCTACTGATTGTGAGGTGAGAGCTTAATCTCTAGGCTACCACACTACTGTACAAAATTGCGGTACACTATACTATTTCCATCTCTGATCTTCATTCGGTTACCACCTGTCTATTGGCATTCTTTAGTGTACCAAATTGAAGTTGGAATCTCCCTCTGAGTTCAGAGAATTTTTGAAAAATATCCTTTTTGTGGGGTTTTTTTTAAGTCTGTTTCCATCTTCAATAGCTTTACAGATGTCATTCTAATATTGCTCTATGTGTGTTCTAAAAATCTTGTGAAATTCTTTGTTAAGTTCCTTCCCGGGATCTTTTTTTTTGGGGGGGGGGGTAATTTGTATTTTGTGTTCTGACATCCAGCTTGCTGTTTCTTGGTTATTGGCAGTCACTTTTCACAGTCCTGCTTAATAACTTCTTTGATTTCATTCCAAAAGTCCTCTGGTTCCCCACTAATGGGATTCGGGATTTCAAAGCTTTTCTTGATGTTCTCGAGAATGATAGAGGTGGTTCAAGATTACATTGTGGAAACTGATTAGTCTTGTTCTTCCACTGTAGCTTGATGTGGAACTTCCACATGAGCAGTTTGAGATTTATTCTACAATGAAATTATCTGCTACATCTTTGCTGTTATAACTGAGTCCTTCTATATCTCCTTGTGCCAGTAAGAAAGTCAATTTGATTTCTGTGTGCTCTGTTTGGTGATGTCCTTGTATTAGTTACTTGAAGATTGAAAAAACCATTCAAGTTGCAGAAATTGACTAGTTATTCTGCTTCGTTTCTGTTCCCTAGGCCATACAGCCCAATTATATTTTCCTCCTTGCTGTTTCCAACTTTGGCATTCACCAATTACAAGCAGCACATCTTGCTTGCATGTTCTGTTGATTTCAGATTGGACTTGATCATAAAACCCATCAGTTTTATTTCTTCTGCAACAGTGCTTGAAGCATAAAAGAATAACTGTGGAGTTGTCCATGCAATTGTCTTTGCTATATCTTTTCTAAGTACGAAAATTCTTTCCTTCCTTCCTCTTTTCCTTCCTTCTTCCCTCCCTCCCTCCCTTTTCCTTCCTTCCTTCCTTCCTTCCTTCCTTCCTTCCTTCCTTCCTTCCTTCCTTCGTGATGGTGGAGTAGTGGTTAGAATGCAGTATTGCTGCAGGCTACTTCTGCTGACTGCCAGCTGCCAGCAGTTCAGCAGTTTAATTCCCACCAGGCTCAATGTTGACTCAGCCTTCCATCCTTCCAAGGTCAGTAAAATGAGGACCCAGATTGTTGGGGGCAATATGCTGACTCTGTAAACCACTTAGGAAGGGTTATGAAGCAGTATATAAGTCTAAATGCTATTGCTTTTGCTTCCTTCCTTCCCACCTTCCCTCCCTTATTTTATTTTTCTTTATTTTTCTTTCTTTTTCTTTCTTTCTTTTTCTTTCTTTTTCTTTCTTTCTTTCTTTCTTTCCTTCCTTCCTTCCTTCCTTCCTTCCTTCTTTCTTTCTTTCTTTCTTTCTTTTTTCTCCTTCCTTCCTTCCTTCCGTCCTATAATCTTTTGAAGGAAAATACCAGTTCATTTAATTCCAGTCCATTTAATTCACTGGTACTTAAAATGCATCGTCAGTTTCTTTCATCCTTGTCCATGCTGAGCTTTTCTGTGTTCATTGTGTTTCTTATGTTCCATGTTCCCATTATAGTTCGGTCTTTACCGTTTCATCTTTCCCTTTACCACATGGCAGCATCCGCCACTAAAGATCCATAAGATTTTAATCTCATCAGCCACAAACACCATTTGTATTCTGAAGTGCTGAGTCTCTCCCTTGGTAGCACGTTGAGTGCTAGATGTCCTGCGGGGCCCAACATCTAGCCCTATGCCATTAATCTTTCACTAGCCATGTACCATCTTGGTTAAACACAAAGGCTATTTACCACAGTCTTCTCCTGCTCGGTATGAAATTATTGTCCCTACTTTGTTTATCTGCCTCCAACATCTTCCTGTTTCCATGTTGCCTGATACATATGGTTGCTTGCTTCAGCTGGGATAACTTTCACATTTTGGGTGACCCTCCTGGGGTATACAATGTTGGTATATACACCCAGCCTTCTTTGCTTGGCCCTCTTTACCACAACGAGGCAGTATCACAATTTGAGGTGTGAGGTGGGCAAAGTGAGGATCCTCAATTCTGTATTCTATTCCATTCTTTATTGCATTTCAAACTGGATTAAGTAGAGTTGATAACTGGAGAGTTGTTCTGTGACAGAAAGCCACTTGAAGACACTAGAACAGTGGTTCCCAAACTTGGCAACTTTAAGACTTGTGGACTTCAACTCTGAGAGCTGGAGAATTCTGGGAGTTGAAGTCCACAAGTCTTAAAGTTGCCAAGTTTGGGAACCACTGCACTAGAAACATTTGAATTGTGGATTTACAGGTGGCTGTTACGTATAAGTTGGGTTGACAAAATCAGAAATGAGGAGGTGATCAGCCACCTGGGAAAGGGAAATCATCAAAACCATAAAAAAATGAAAATTAGAATATTTTGGACATGTGATGCGACACCCAGAAAAACATGGCATCCTTCACTTAATGCTCCAAGGAAAGATTGAAGGCCAATGAGGTCCAGGCAGAAGAAGAACCTCATAGCTTCAATATCTAAAGGACAAAACTCAACAGCACTTTTTTGTGCAGCTGTTGATAAAAATAGGATTGCCAACATGATCGTCAATGCCCGATGACAGATAAGGCCCAAGAAGAACAAAGTTGATAGTCTCAATCTTTCTACCATTGGATTCATGTGGAATAAAATAACATTGCTAATGGATACCTAGGAGGAGCTGTATACTATGACAAAAACAATTGTATACCTTACCTTTGACCTTTTATCCTGCTTTAACATACCCAGGGAGATGCATCGGCTGCTCCTTTCTTATTAAATCCAAAAACATTTTTTCTTCTTCTGTTCAATCACGTCCAATTCTGAGAGACTTTTCTTGACATGTTTTTTTTCAGAAGGGGTTTACCATTGCCATTTCCTAGGGCTCAGTGAGAATGACGTCTCAGGCAAGAGTAGTCTCCCAATTTCTAGCCTGATGCCTTAACCCTACGCCAAACTGACTCTCACATTCACAGTACTTTATGTCCTGTTTTCCCGAAAACAAGACCTCCCCGGATAATAAGCCAAATCGGGCTTTTGAACGCATGCGCTAAAAAAAGCCTTCCCCGAAAATATTGCAATACGGCAGCAGCCATGAGGTGACCATGTTCGCCGCTTCCTGCGCATCACAAATAATAAGAGCTCCTTGAAAATAAGGCAAAGTGCTTATTTTGGGGGTAAAAAAAGACCCTGTCTTATTTTGGGGGAAACAAGTTATTATTTGTATGATGTCATTTGCAAAGTGGGGTGATTTTTCTAACAATGTCACATAAATAAGATTGCTGCAAGTGATGCAAATAGAATGCAATTTATTTATAAATTTAAGAACCTCGTCTGGATTATTTTCAATACAATGGACTTGCTCATCATTTCAGGGTGATGCTGGGATAGAAATATTGACTGTTACATTTACAGGTATTTAGCTATATTCGCTATTCTAACTTAACATTTAACTACTCCTTTCATATGCCTACTCTGGGATTTCAGAGTCCATCTCATTGCCTATAATTTCATGTTTTATTTCATTTAAAAGGCAGATTTATATCTAGCTCTGGAGTAGGGCTCCTAATACAGGCATGATTTCTCTAAGGGAAGATACAGCCAGGAGACTCTAGGGGCTATGCTGAACTTGCTGGATTTATGGGAATAGTGATCAGCACTAAGCTAAGTGATGATATCTGGTTGAACATATTCTACTCTGCTGGGTAATTCTGAATGTCTTCAAGTTAGACCATTGCATAACTTGCCAACATAGAGCACATGATCTATGTGCAGCAAGGCCATGAAGCGAGTTGTCAGCATTTCCAGATAGCACTGTGAAAGATTCGTGGATATTTTGGAAAATTGCTATGTATCGGGGATCTTTAGCGCTTTCTGATCTTGGTTGCTTTTTGCAGATGATTCATTTTCTAGCACTGATGAGGTTATCTAGTTTGGGTAAAGAAATGTCTGCAAGAAAACAGCCAAGCTCAGAGAGCACCAAAGACCCCATTTCAACCCTGAGCTATAAATATTCTCCTTTATTGATGCTATGTATCTGTGCAATAAGATTGAATCAAATGTATCAATGACCAGGTTTAATATAAGGCCACTGACTTAATTTTTTGCTGTATTGCTCCTCAGATTCTCAGTGTTTCTAGACTCTAGATTTTTTTGGCATAAATTATATGTCTGATAGCTGTGAGGGCGAACCTATGGCACGTGTGCCAGAGGTGGCACACGGAGGCGTCTCTGTGGGCACGCGTGCTGTCGCCAGCTACTCTTCTGGTTTCCAACAGCTGGTCTTCCCAGACACTGGAGCACCAGAAAACGGCCTAAAAAATGGCCAAAAATGTCTAAAACACAGGCTGGTTTTCCGGGTTCCACCACAAATGCGCGAACGACAAAAGCGCGTCTGACTAAACCGCGGTGACAAAACCGTGCCGTCAAAACCGTGGCGACGAATGAGCGCTAAAGCGCGCCGACAACAGCGCGCTGACAGAAGCGCGCTGTAACATAACCCCAACCCTAACCCTAAACCTAACCCTAAACCTAACCCTAAACCTAACCCTAAACCTAACCCTAAACCTAACCCTAAACCTAACCCTAAACCTTACCTTAACTTAAATCGCGTTTCTGTCGGCGCGCTGTTGTTGGTGCGCTGTTGTCGGCGCGCTTTTGACATCGCGGTTTTAGCGCCGCGGTTTTGTCGGCGCGCTTTTGACATTCACGCTTATGTCGTGCCACGGGTTTTCCAACCATTTTCTGGACCATTTTCAGGCCATCTTCCAGGCCGTTTTTAGGCCTGAAAATGGCCCAAAAAATGGCCTGAGAATGGCCAAAAAAGGCATGTGCATGCCAGCCAGCTGGTCTTCAGATTTCCGATGCTCCAGCACGCGCACATGCACATGCGTTTTAGTTTGGGCACTCAATGCCAAAAAGGTTCACCATCACTGTCTTATAGACTTATAGACTTATAGACTTAGTAAGGCTGTCAGTTCTAGGTTGCAAAATCTCAGAGGACCAGTAGATGGCAGCATAGAGATTCAGAAACATATACATTAACTACTACTCTCTATAGGCACTTATCCTACAAGGATTTTTACAAGCCATATCTGATAGCTCTGTTTTATTACATAAGATTGGAAAATAATGGCAAAGGAATGGTGTAAAGGCTGGAGTTGCAATTGCACAATTCCTCAAGTATGCATAACTGCATAATTGAATATCAGGTTCTTCTGAAGTAGGCAAATAGATTTAGCACAGGTATTTTAAAGGGAAATGCACTTTCACGAACAATAATTTAGAATGCACACACACAAAGAGACACATACAACATAGAAATCTGAACTTGTTGATGTGTATGATGTGAACTTACATTTTGTGTCATTGCTCTGCACTCTCAGGTTCTAAAACCGAATTAAATATGGGCCATGGCCTTCTAAATCAGCCTGTTTGATCTAAAGCAGGGGTGTGAAACTCACATTGTCACGTCGTCATCACGTGACGTATCATGTCTTTTTCTCCTTCGCTAAACCAGGCGTGGGTGTGGCTCAGTGGTGGGTTTCAATTTTTTTTAGAATCTCTTCTGTAGGTGTGGCCTGCTTTGTGGGAGTGGCTTCCTGGCAATGTGACCGGATGGGTGTGGCTTGCCAGCCATGTGATCGAGTGGGAGTGGCTTGGCAGTCATGTGGCTGGTGGGGGTGGGTAACTTGTAAAATGTGGTGAAACTCACTTAACAACACTCTTGCTTAGCAACCAAAATGTTGGCTCAAAAACTCTAGCATTTGAAGCACGCAAGTCTTAAAGCTGTCAAATTACAAGACCCTTGCACCCCTAACCCTTTAGAAAAAAAAACCAGGGGTGTTCAAATTTGCCAGCTTTAAGACTTTAAGGTTTAGATAGGACTTTTAGAGGCAGGCGGGGCGATTGGTGAGCCAGCCAATCAGTGAGTGGTGGGCAGGGCAAGTGTGGTGCAGATGGGCAGGGGGAGGGAGCTGGAACCGGTTCTAAACAGCAAGGTAGATTTGTGGAACCTCTTCTATAGAAGAGGTTAGAACTGGCAGGAACCCACCCCTCGGGTGGCCACCACATGATGCATCCAGCCTGCGGGCCACGAGTTTGACACCGCTGATCTAAAGGAACATGGTCCAATCTTAGTTTGGCCATTACCTTTAGAGATATTTTAAAGACCTTGAATGCTATGGTAGGAAGATGCAAGAAGTAAAGAATAAATACATAGGATATCTGGATATTGGTTTGTTGGACAGTTGCACTTGTGAATCTTGTGCTGCTTAGCCTTGTCTCACCTGCAACCACAGCAGGTATAAAAAGTGCAAAAACTTTCTGCTGTTGTGTCCCATTTGCCCCAGGTAACCCCTTGCTTTGTTGACAGCATTCTCCTGTCTTTTCTGAGTGAAGGAGGTCACCTGTGAAATGGCTGCCAGCAATGCCTCTGCAGGCTACTATCAGGGGAGCCACATGCTAGATGTGAAACACAAGTCCATAATTTGCTCTTAAAAATTCCTCCCAACTAAGTATGAACAAGTGGCAGGGAGGATGGGTTGGGAGGCAGGAATCAATTAGGCACAACTGCCCATTTGAAATAATATTTCATACCTTAGACCATGTGGGGAAGATTAGCCACTGAGGCAATTTTCTTCAACCTGGCTTCTTTTCTCTTCTTCAGATCCTGCCTATTCTCACATAACAAGGTTGGTGTTATGCTTATTAGAAAACCTCATTTATTGTTAGCTTGGATTGTTCCTTGCTTAGGAAATCACCAATGGTTTCCCCAGTGAGAATGAGGATGGAGATAGAGAGCAGATTTTTCCAAATTAATTGCTGCTTTTTGTATATCTCTGCAAACAAAGGAGTGCACAACCCTTTAGGCTGAAGGAGTCCTGAATAATTTAGGTAAATGGGATTTTTACAGCTGACTGTTTCCCCCTTCAATTTTTAAGATGCTTTTTACCACATGAGCATAACAGAATGTGGTTATGAAGTACTGTGTGTGGCTGTTCAATATATTGGTTGATCAACAGGATATAGTGCAACTCCCACAGCTATAATATTCTCTATGAAAGCATCCAAAGAAATCCTACTCAAGCAGCAGGGGTATTTGGCAACAATGGAGACTATTATTTCATCCTTTCTGATCGTAAAGTCAACACAATTCTTTTCTAAAGGGGAAAAGGGTACTTATTGAATTGTAAGTAACATCATAAACAAAAATGCATGATTGTTCCCAAATCTCCTGCTCTCAAAACATCCTAAACATCGATATTATAATTTTCTGAAGGATACTAACTCAATAAAGCTTTAGTGGATGACAGGATCAGTGGTGGGATTCAAAAAATTTTACTACTGGTTTTGTTGGTGTGGCTTGGTGGCTTGGCTTGGTGGGCGTGGCAGGAGAAGGATACTGCAAAATCCCCATTCCTTCCCAATCAACTGGGACTCGGGAGACAGAGAATAGATGGGGGCGGGGCCAGTCAGAGGTGGTATTTACCGGTTCTCCAAACTACTCAAAATTTCCACTACCGGTTCTCCAGAACTGGTCAGAACCTGCTGAATACCACCCCTGAACCGGATACATTCTTCTGTTTTTACTGTTAGAAATGAATGGGTGATGTCATTGATGTGGTGTTGAATCTTAGTGACCACATGGAAGGGCCCACTTCTCCAGGCTGATGTATCTCCAGTCTGGCCCTCCAATCTTCCAACAGTGCACCCATCCCTTCTGTAATCAAGCCTATCCACCTTTCTGCTGTCTGTTTCCTCTTTTTCATTTCCAATTTCCCCAGCATTATAAATTTCTCAAGGGAGCGGAGTCTTTGCATGATATATTCAAAGTATGATAATCTGAGCCCTGTCGTTTTGTGCCTTGAATGAAAATTTTAGAGTGATTTGTTCTATAATCCACTGATTTGTTCTCTGGTACTCTTAGGAGTCTTCTCCAACGTCAAGATCAAAAGCATCAGTAGTCTTTCTATCCTGCTTCTTCAAAACTATGCCATATTCTGACTATACCTCTGTTGCTTAACATCCCTCTAGTCTCACAGGGCGCCAATAGCAAACCAGCAGTGATGTGTTGCAAAATGTTCTGAAAATCTCCCCCCCCCTTTTTTTTTTTTCAAAGCCAGGGGATTTGTGCATTTGTTTGTTTTCCCAGTCGATGCGAAACAAAGTCTTTGTTCCTTCTTCTTCTGTTTTTGCTTTGCTCCTGTTTTGTGAAGGACAAGAGAGGAAGCTGTTTGTTGATCCCAGACTTCTGGGAGCTCTGAGGGAAGGGTGGAAATTATTGGCGGCACTGATTGATTAATCGGTGTGGCATACAGTGGTTGAGAAATGTAGGCAGAAGAAGGATGTATTGAAGATACCCTTTGCAAGCTCAGTGCTTAAATACATTGGGAATAATACATTGTTGAGGACTGACTGGGGGGAAACATCTTGGATTTAACGTTCCTTCAGCATCATTTGTGATGTGGTGGAATTCTACAATAAAATTGACTTTCTACAATGTAGAGCAATGCCTTGTTACAATGGCAAAACATTGTCTCCCTATTTTAGTATGTCCTGTTCACTGGTTAGAAATACCTATATAGGGGTTTCAAAAAGTGGTCTTTCCCAAATCAATCTAGAGGTTCCACAATCCTCTAGCTCCTTTGATCCTTTACAATCCTTTGATCCTTTACAATCAAACCCAAGATTGTTTCATGGAGACAGGGTCAGGCCAGTTCCAAGAAACATATTTTTTTCTGTTTTGTTATTCAGATGTGTGTGTGTTTATGTATCTGTATAAGTGCATACAGGAGAACACAGTGGCTCAGTGGTTAAGACGCTGAGCTTGTCGATCAGAAAGGTCAGCAGTTTGGCGGTTTGAATCCCTAGCACCGCGTAATGGAGTGAGCTCCCGTAACTTGTCTGAGCTTCTGCCAACTTAGCAGTTGACAGCATGTAAAAAATGCAAGTAGAAAAATAGGAACCACTTTTGGTGGGAAGCTAACAGCGTTCCGTGTGCCTTCAGCATTTAGTCATGCCAGCCACATGACCATGGAGACGTTTTTGGACAGCGCTGGCTCTTCGGCTTTGAAACAGAGATGAGCACTGCCCCCTAGAGTCAGGAATGACTAGCGCATATGTGTGACCTTTACATACATACATACATACATACATACATACATACATACACATACATACATACATACATACATACATATAAAACCAGGACACAGAAAAAGTGTTATTCTGCTTAAAGAAGCAGGTGCTTTAAAGAGTTGTTAACATGTACATGTGTGACATGCTCCTCAACCCAACTTTGGTAACTTATAGGTATGTGAACTTCAAATCCCCAAATCCTCATGTTGGCGGGGGAATTATAGGATTTGAAATCCACACATCTGGAAATTGCTACGGTTGGAAAACAGTGCCCTGGGCACAAACTGAAATATTTTTTCCCCTTTGTATCTAAAATGCTGAACAACTGGCTGTATATTGATTGCCCTGTAATTGGCACTGGGCAACATACCAAAGGTCCTTTCTGCGTGTGTGGCTCAGCCCAATTCACTGCAATACAAGTGGAGGGCTTCTGTTTAGTATCTTTCGAAATTACTGTACTTAGCCTACTGTCTCAAACAAGTGTAGGCGGAAAGGCGGTTCTGTCTGTTTATGCTGATCCAGACTTTAATGCTATTTTGGTTCACGTCTTGACATCTCATGAGAAACTGGAATTACTGAGAAGGAAACTGGGCAGTTTTGCTGTTCTTTATTCTTCCTTCTGCACCCAGATAATATCAATTTCTACGTTGCCTGTGGGAGTAGTAATTACTTTTAAGGATCATCATTAACTGGGATTCGTTTTTCTGTTAGAGGTTTCTTTCTTTTCAGAGTTGATCTGTTTTACATTTTACAATGACTAGAATAAATTAAACCCAAAATATATGAAGGACAGAAACTAGAATTTTGTCTCCAGATCTGAAATTACTATTATTAGCTGCCCCAATCCCAATATGAAAACACTGAATCATATATGAGTCACAAATAAATGGCTATATTGATTTTTTTAAAATGACAAAAAAGAAACAGCAAAATAAAAAAGCTAGGTACATATCAAGTAATAATCTATCTATCTATCTATCTATCTATCTATCTATCTATCTATCTATCTATCTATCTATGTATCTCTCTCTCTCTCTCTCTCTCTCTCTCTCTCTCTCTCCATACATACATACCAGTGACGTGTGGTGAGTTTCATGGTTGGTGAGGCAAGCACGAAAGCTCCGCCGAAGCCCCGGCGCTGCATCTGCCATAGAGTGGGACTGGGTCCCGCTCTATGGCAGACGGCGCCGGGACACGGCGACAGGGCTCTAAAGTGGCAGCAGGGCCCTGGTGGCAGGACTTTAAAGTCCCGGTGCCGTCTGTCATAGAGCGGGACCCTCACTGGCCATGAAGCTCACCGCACGTCACTCGGCAGTTCAAACTCTGCTCTGCAGCCTCAAAACAATTTTAAGCAAAGGAAGTGAACTGCGCCGTTGGGGGGGGCAGGACAGAGAAGTGTGGGGGGGGTTGTCTCTAGGCAAGCCCAATGCGGTGGGTGAAAACGCACTGAATCTGGTTCAACCCGAGCCCTTTTGCTCCAGAATGATGCTGCGGATAAGCGAGTCGTTCTCAAAGTTTTAACTCCTGCTTTTTCGCGGAACTCCGGAGCATGCATGGCCACTCCTGGTTTTGACAAATTTTCCAGGGAAGCTATAAACTAACCGTCTCAGACAAACTCAGGCTGCAATGCGGGGCAGCTGGCTTTGCGCTCAGCGGGTCTGAGAAGAAGGGAGCCACTAAGATTTGCCCTCAGCACAGACCTTGGCAATTCACACACACACACACAACACACAACACACACACTTTCCTTGCAAACCATCCTTTCTCGCGACAAACAAACCACCCTTCCTTCCAAACCATCCTCTTTCATGTCTGCCTGCCAGGTGGCATTCCTGGCTTCTCCCAAAAAATTAGCAAGGTAGGGCAGCAATAGAATCGGAAAGAGGGGTGGTGGCGGCATGCAGCCAGACTCAATCATTCCATTGAGTACAAACCATGGAGAAGCGGATGGGGAAGGTGGGTCTTCTGGGCAGGATGGGTTGCTTTGGATCCTCCTCTGGCCCAAAGCAGAAGCGAAATGCAATCCTGAAACCTTTCCAAACCCGGACGCTCTCCAAATGTCCTGAACTATAGGTACCACCATTACCAGGAAAAGAAAAACTTTAAAGTCCCGGCGCCGTCCGCCATAGAGCGGGACCTGGTCCCGCTCTATGGCGGATGGCACTGGAACGTGGCAGCAGGGCTTTAAATGGCTCCCCCCTCCCCAGGCAGCCAGACCACCCAGCCCATTCCTCCCCCTGCCCCCACTGTGTCCAACAGGCCAGGCATCTTGCGTTTATGGCGGACATAAACGCAAGACGCCTGGCCTGTTGGGACACAGTAGCGAGAACGTCTCTGCTGCTGCCGTGCTCCGTCACCTCACCCCTGCCTCCTCCAACCCCACCGCTGTGAAGAAAGAAACACACAAACACAAATTCCTCACAATAAAAAATTACAAATTAAATTACAATAATTTTGAATCCCCCCGCCTCCCTCCGTCCAATCCACATACCTTTTCCAGCTGTCGAAACTCTCTCAACTCTCCTCTTGTCCGCCCAACGTAAGCATGCTCAACTGCAACAAGGCATGATTCGCTGCTTCCAGATCAGGAGGCGGGAGAATCAGTGCCTCCTTTGCATATGAAATTTTTCACTTTTTAACCCTTGCTTAACTTTTAAAAGGCGAAAAATTCCTTATGCACAGGAGGCCCATAGTTCTCTTGCCTCCTCCTATAGTTAACTCTAAGCAGATGCCAAGTCACTGTGACTTGGAATCTGGTAGCAACTACCTTAGCTTTAATTATTTTTAAAAAATTCTTTAAAATTCTTTCCTTTTCCTGAGGAGACTGGTGAGGCTCCACCTCCCCTGCCTCTAGTGACTACATGTCCCTGATACATACATACATGCATACATACATACATACATCATACATACATACATACATACATACATACATACATACATACATACATACATACATACATATATATATATATATATATATATATATATATATATATATATATATATATTGCAGGTTTTGGTGTATTTGGGTCTTTTCCCATGTAAGATTGAGAGTATCTTGGCGACGTTTTGATGAGATCCCACTCGTCATCTTCAGGCTGGTGTCTTCAGCCTGAACCCCCCAGGAGGTTGCAGCAGAGGACTCAGGATATCACTACAATAGAGCTCAGGAGGTCATCACACAGCCCATTACCTAGGTCATTACAACACAAAAGAACAATAGGCACCCAGCCAGTACCTCAGCCACACAGGAGGTTACAAAACAGCTGACTAATCTGCAAACATCAACTCCATCAACTAATCAAGATGTTACAACACAGCCAACCAATCTGCTTGCAGCAACAGAGCCAGCACTCCGCACACCCCCACCAGTATTTATAGAGGGACGGCAGCTCCAATCACACTTTGCTCACACAGGCACAAGGCCGAAGACACCAGCCTGAAGATGACGAGTGGGACCTCATTGAAACTTCATGAAGATACTCTCAATCTTACACGGGAAAAGACCCAAATACACCAAAACCTGCATACCTGTTCCCGTGAAAATCTACAAAAACGTACGTGTGTGTGTGTGTGTGTGTGTGTGTGTGTGTGTGTGTGTTTTGTATAAATATAATGTCTGTAGGTCACTTCAGAAGTTAAAAGAAACATTTCAATGATGGTCTGAGGGACAATAGAGTCTACAGCCACATCACCCCCCAACCCAAAGAGGCCTGTCCAACACATTAACCTAAAGTCTGGGGGAAAAAACTGAGTTAACAGAACAACAAAATAACAGAGTTGAAAGGGTCCTTGGAGGTCTTCTAGTCCAACCCCCTGTTCAAGGTAAAAAAAAAAAACTATACCATTTCAGACAAATCTTCTTAAATGCTTCCAGTGTTGCAGCATTTAGAACTTCTGGAGGCAAATTGTTCCACTGATTCTTACTCTCAGAAAATTTTTCTTTAGTTCTAGCTTGCTTCTCTCCTTTACTAGTTTCCATCCATTGTTTCTTGTTCTGCTTTCAAATGCTTTGGAGGATAGGTTGACTCCCTCTTCTTTGTGGCAACCCCTTAGATGTTGGAACACTGCTATCATGTCTGCCCCAGTCCTTCTTTTCATTAAACTAGACATAAACTAATTTTTAAAGATTGCTTGAAGGCACCCAAGAGAGGGCCGTACAGAATAATAATTTACATTTTTTAAATTAATCTCTATTTGAATTCTTCATTTTTTCTTTGTCTTTTCCCCCTTTCTGCTCCTCTCTCCCATGCTATAAGAATATTCTAGGATGCTTGAAAAGGAGAACATTTATAGCTATGATGAGTGTGAAATAAATATGAATAATAACTTAATTAGGATAAATGTGAATGCTAGCTTAATGTTGTTGCTATGTGCAAAAGCTATGTTTGGTTCAGAGGTGGGTTGCTTTCAGTTTGGCCCGGATCAGCCAAACCGGTATTAGCAGGAGCAGGAGGCTCCGTCCACCCGCCCGGATGCTACTGCGCATGTGCAGTAGTGTTGCACGCACACGGGAGCACACACAGGAGTGTGTCCAAAATGGTAGTAAAAAAATTTGCAACCTACCACTGGTTTGGTTGAAAAAAACAGGATGTAAATGAGAAAAAAGTAACCGGGAACTAAAAGTCTGGGTTTTGTATAAGGAGCTATCCTGAAGAAATGAAGGTCTTGGCCAAAAACTTAACCCAGAAGTCAAAGAAGCAAGGGGCTGAACCAGCAATTAGACCTGAAGAAGAGACCCTAGAAGGATAGTTGTTTTTCAAGTGAGGACCCAAATAATAAGACTGAAAGGCCTATGTAGACTTTCTATCTAGGAAGGTCAATGACCAGTTGATTGAATTGTCTTAGATAAAGGGTATCAAAGTGGCAGTCCATGGGCCAGATGCATCACATGCAGGCCACGCCCATGCCAGCTCCACCAATGGGAAAACGTCATGAAATGTCACATGATGGCAACATGACATGGTGAGTTTGACACCCATGTCTTAGATGATTCAGGAAGCCTTCTTTATTGCTATCCACAGTCAGACAATAATTATTTCATCTGCATCTAAGTGTGTTGCCGGGAAGAGTTGCTGGAAAATGTTTCTACCCAATGAGTCAAAATAATGGGATTACTCTAAATCTGATTTCCATGGGGGCATTACTTGGAACGCTGACACTTGACTTGGGTTTTTCAACATGGATATTTCTGCTCTGCCTCAAATAATAATGTCTTGGGCTGGATTTGGGTTGTGAGACAAAGTTCCTCATGGTGGCTCTGAAAATGGTTTTTCTAGTCCAAAACATATAATTGGATTTGCACTGCCAGTCACCGCTCAGGCTGAGTCCAACTCAATGGCTCCTAACCACCTTTCCACCAGGAAAGATGATTGACTTGATAAGTAGTTTCAAGATAAAATATATCTCTCACGAACTTGCAATATTTGTGGCTGCTAAATGAAATGCACTGTTGCTTGAGCATTGTAACTAAGGAGAAAGAAGAATGCAAGAATACAATATAATAAGGAAGAGTGATATGATCCAAAATGAATAGGGAGAAATGTGAGATCCTCCTATACCCCTTCCAGATCAGCTCCAGACTATTCAGGGACCTTCTAGAGAAGATCTGAAGAAGAAGGGGGAAGGAGAATATCTCCTGTATGATTATGACTTTCACCTATTATCTCAGTCTTGGATTATTTTAATATCTAGTGGTTTTTCTTTTCAATTTCTGCATGATTCTGCTGTCATAATGGAATGTTCACACCTGTTCAATGGTCACCTTTAAAAGCTTCAGAAAAAACTGAAGGTGCCTTTTCAACTGCTGAGGTTTATATGGAAAAATAAACAAAAATAAGAGTTTAGCCTTGTAATCTACCGAATATGAAATGTCACACAGTTGGTGAAAAAATTAAAAACAAAACTTTGTTTTAAGATGACGTCTTCTGCCTTCCTTAATTTGGTGTTGCCATTCTTTTCTCAGAATCAACTCTGAATTGCTGGAAAGGGTTGTCTTAAAGTTAAAATTAAAATAGAGTCACTACAGGGTTTCTTTTGGTTTTAATCATCAGTTGGTATGTGATGGATTCCCCCTCCCCCTCTTCTTCATTCTATCCTGCATGGGAAAAAACAGGGTTGTGGCTAAGTAAAATCCACACCCATTCATTAACCACTTTGATCTATTTGCCTTCAATGCAATGTGTCCAAGAGAAGAATGCTATTTGACTGGTATGACTGTCTGTCCCTAAATAAGGATATTATTAAGAAAATCCTAGGTTGCTACATACCCGCCGACTGTACAATTCTGCTCGGTCTCTGGGAAGTAAGGCAATTTGTACCGAGAGGGGGAAAAAAGGCACTGTCAGTCTATACGTAGCTGTTAGTGGTGGGTTCTGGATCCCATTGCAACCAGTACAGTGCAGCGGGGCCGGGCATCCACCACATACATGCGTGCAGCACGCGTGCAGCACACACATAGGTACTTACCACCCACAACACTCCGCAATGCTCCAACTGCTCGGCGGAGCGTCACACAGGCGCTGTACGGTCCATCCACGTAAGCCCTGATCGGCTTAAATACAGGTAAAGAGGATGGGTGGGTGGGCCCTCCGGAGCACCATACCGGAACAGTACCTGGTACTCCCAGCAGGCACCGGTACGCCCATACCAGGGCGTACCAATCGTATCCCACCACTGGGAGCTGTGTTCATCTTCCATTCAATTTTACAGTGCATTCTGAGGTCGCCAAAGTAAATGATGAAGATCCTTATGTTTTGATTTGGTTTTTGTTGGTGTAGTGAGGTGTTGTCCATAGGACTGAAAGACACAAGACTTGCTCTTCAAGGAAGAGTGTTTAGATGAGTAAAATGAGAGTGCGATCAAAACTTTCATTATGGCAAATGAAAGGCTGCCAAGATTTGCCGAGGCTGTTCAGGGAGGGGACAGGGAAAATACAATTCTGACTGCAACAAAAATCTTCCACTAACAAGAAACAGGCTTTCTCCTTCCTTTGTTTACCTTTTTGTTTTTTTTTTAAGGGCGTGTGATGACGGCAGGAGAGAAGTGTCAGTGATTCTCCTCCTGTCCACTTAAAGACATCCGGTGCCAAACTGTTCAGAAGGAAACCATGTTTTGAAAAGGTGTCCTTTTAAGAAGTGGGATAGGATGAGCTACAGAACAAAATGAGAAGTGTCCCAAGAGATCAATCTCCCCTGTTTGGGGTTTTTCATTCCCTGAAGCTCATGGGGCTTTCACTGAAGGTTTCTGAACAACAATAGTCTATGAAGATTTTCAGTCATCCAGGTCATGGGTGTCCCAAAGGTGCTTTTTCAAGAGGCAACTGGACTTTTTGGTTTTTCTTTGAAGACATTGAAGAACTGGAGAAGCTTCTTGGATGAGAAGCAAAAAGTCTTCAAAGAAAAACCAGAAAGTTTGCCTCTTGAAAAAGCACCTTTGAGATAGTCCTGGAATTCTTCCCGTACAACACTGAGATATTAACCAATACTTTTATAAATCTGTGTAATGATTCCAGACTTATACAGCTAGTCCTCGAATTAGGACCCTAGCTGAGCCCAAAATTTCCGTTGTTAAGCAAGAAAGTTGTTAAGTGGATTTTGCCCATTTTGGGACATTTCTTGACCCAGTTGTTAAGTGAATCCCTGAAGCTGTTAAGTTAGTGACAAGCTTGTTAGATGAATCTGGCTCCCCCATTGACTTTACTTGTCAGAAGTTCGCAAAAAGTCATCACATAACCCCGGGACACTGCAAATGTCATAAATATGAATCAGTTGCCACGTGTCTGAATTTTGATCATGTGACCATGGGGATGCTGCAACCGTTGTAAGTGTGAAATACTATCATAAGCCACTTTTTTCAGTCACTGAAAAAAAAAGTTCAAAAATCACTTTTTTTCAGTCACTAAATGAAATATTGTGAGTCGTGGTCTACCTGTAGCTCAAGAAGCTTTAGTCACCTAGAGATCCACCTGTGAAAACATACAGGTTGTCCTCAATTTACAACCATTCATTTACTGACTGATTGAAGTTACAAGGGCACTGAAAAAAGTGACATGATCCCACTTGTAAGGTCACACTTATAACCACTGCAGCCATCCCCATGGTCACATGATCAAAATTCAGACACTTGGCAACTGGCTCATATTTATGATGGTTGCAGTGTCCAGGGGTCATGGGATTCCCTTTTGAGACCTTCTGAAAGGGCAAAGTCAATGGGGAAGCCAGATTCACTTAACAACTGTGTTATTAACTTAACAACTGTGGTGATTCATTTAACAACTGTCACAAGAAAGGTCATAAAATGAGGTAAAATTTGCTTAACACTTAGCAACACTTAGCAAGTGAGACACTTAACACTGTCTCACTTAGTAACAGAAATTTTGGGCTCAATTGTGGTCATAAGTCAAAGATTTCTTGTAGTTCTTCCTGAAAGGGCATCTGCATTGGAAGATGTTTGTGATGGACTTCTGGATGACCAACTCTTTACTGGAGGCACCGCTCAGTTTGGCAAAGGGAGACTACGCTCATTGTCATTCTTGGTGGATTATCTGATCTCCTCTGAATATAATTATTCTCCACTGAAGAATATCTTTCTGGATATACAAACATTGTAAAGAGGCTCATCGCCAGCAATTACTTCTTTCCTTTTTTGGAGGTGGGGATAGTGAGCCTCAGATTTTTGAGCTATTTGTTTTTGTAAATTATATATATTTTTTCATGAATGTAGATATTTCCCTTCCGTATTATTACTTTAAAATATTCTAAAATAATAACCTATAAAGAAGCCCCAACTTAGTTCAGAAATGTCCATTAAAGGCCATTACCTGCTCTTAACTCTGATTTAGGTAAAGAGAAAAAAAAACAAGGTATCATTTGTTTCATTCCAACCTTAGCTACCAACATTACAAGCAAAAATTTAGGCAGCAAATAATTGTTTTCCTCCAGTTAGAAAGACAAATGGCAATACGATAATGCAGGATAACTGCTCTGCATTGTTCAATAATGCTAATGTAGCATCTGCTTATCGTGGGATTGCTGGAGCTCTAGTAAAAGTAAACACTATTAGTATTTCTTATGTACCGGTGCATATAGTCCAAAAAATACGGTGCATATTCATCACTGTCCATTGTGAATACATAGAGGAAAGATGAAATTAAGAGTTCACAAGGTTCATACTATGTGGAACAAAGCTGTAACTTAATTTAGATGTTCTGCTTCGGATACCACAAAGTCTCCTCCTAGACCTAGTAGATAACAAGGAAAATGAGTTGTGAAGTGGATGTGTAGTGTCCCAGACAATACTGTGGACCCTGCTCAAGCAGCACTTATATGCTATGTCCTGGACAGAAGGGAGTGAACCAGTGATGGGTTGCAGTCCCGTTGCAACCAGTACGCTGCAATGGGAGAAGGGTGTGCACCACGGGCATGTGCGCTGTGCACGCATGTGCACCCACGACTTGTGATGCTCTAGCTGCTTAGCGGAGCATCGCACAGGTACCGTACGCTCTCCGTGCGTGTGCAGATGGCCCGTTTCCTTCAAATACAGGTAAGGAATGAGGGCATGCAGGCCCTCCAAAGTACTGTTCCGGTACGGTGGCTGCTGCTTCCGGCAGGCACCAGTACGCGCGTACCGGGGCATACCACCTGCAAGTGAACTACCAATAATCTTTTCTGCCACCCTCACCAATCACTACACCACCTTCTGGTCCGAAGCAGTAATGCTTCCAAACCAGACAGTAATGCCATATGACAGGATACTTTCCATTGTCTCTCTATAGAAAGTGGTAAGGACAGGGGGAGGAAGATGTGCTTTTCTCACACAACACCGAAAATTCAGGTATTGCTGTGCCTGCTTCACTAGTGTCTCACTGTTGAGCAGCCAAGCTATGTTTCAGTTATCAGGGTAAATAAAAAAGTAAATAAATACCTAAATTAGAATAATTCGTATGTTTCAGCTAGGTACAAACTTCCTTTAGCTGGTGTTTCTACAATAGATATGCTATTTTCAATCTTCCCAAAATGTAGCATTTTAATATAAAATCTTGAAAGAGTCAGCTGGGAACATCAAAATTACATAAAATTGCCACCTTTGGGAGTATTATTTCAATTTGAGGAAACCTGTGCATGGATCTATGAACCTCACATGTGCTATAGTGCCCACAGTTGTTGCATGAATGAGCCCTGAATGTAATAGTTGGGAAATTCTGCTTAAAGCAAAAGATGCCATCGTTTGACTGCATAAATCACCGCTAAATCTTTTTAGGTTAAGATGATAGTTACCTATTGCAAATATTGGCATTATGCCATCATGTTCCAGAGGAACTCACCTAAGATCAATATAAACAATTAATCCATGCCCTTGGATTTGCTACCTCAAAGACGAGTCACAAAAGGAAAAGGAAAATGATGAGGATAGAAAAGCAGGTGTCCATTCTTAAAGTTACATATAAATCTAATAATAATCCACTGGAATCAATTTTTCTTACAAGCCCACTGTTGTTATCAGATTTATTATTTATTTATTTGATTTTTATCCTGCTTTTATTACTTTATAATTAAGTCAAGGCAGCAAACGTACCTAATACTCCTTTCTCCTATTTTCCCCATAGCAACAACTATCCTGTGAGGCGGGTTGGGCTGAGAGAAAATGAATGTGTAGAAATTAACCAGGCTAAGCCTGAGGGAGGAATCAAATGGGTTATAAATCATGAGTCTCTGCACCTGCATAAAAGATCTAAGTGCAACCCATCATGAATGCCTCTCTTATCTCCCACTCATTTCCCTTGACTGCTAGTTGGTCAGATTTTTATAGAGAGCTTAAGTTTGCAATGAATCCCTATACTCATTTGAACTACCCAAATCTCCAGATTTTTCCAGTGGTTAACAGACTGGCTCAAAGTCACCCAGCCAGCTTTCATGCCTAAGTCAGGACTAGAACTCACGGTCTCCTAGTTTTTAGGCCAGCACCTTAACTGCTACACCAAACTGGCTCTAATTATTAGTTAGATAGGATATAGTGGTAAATTTGCATTATGGTTCCCAAACTGTGCAAATGTTTTACGTGCACATCACACATCACCTACTGATTATTCTCACCTTTCTAAAGGTATTCCTTATCATACTTCACACTGCAACCTGCCTCCCAATGACGCATATTTATTGCTGGACTGTACAATTTTGCACTTTCCATAAATATACAATAAGCATGGGCAGACTGTACAATTTTAGACTCTTGTGCATATTAAGCCAAATATGGGAATAACATCTTCTACATAATGTGTTACTATTTCATTGTATTTAATATCACAACTTGCTCTTTTTTTACACAGGAGTGGGAAAACTATAATTAAACTGTCAGTGCTGACTTTTTTTTCCCAATGTGCAAATCAGACACAGAATATGTGGAGGCTGATTCTGTCCATGTTAGGCTCCAAACTTGTCTTCCCAAAACTGCAATGGAACAGTTTGGGTCATGATCCAGGCAACTGCTTAGAAGCAGATTCTGTTGCAATCCTCCTTAATCTGCTGGATCACTGAGTTTTATCTCTAGATGCTTTCATTACAAACTTTCATTCAGAGCATTTGGTAACTGATAATCCTTTTGTGGAAGGATTGTTTTGAATGATGAATGTATCATTAAAATGCCATCATTCAATAATAATATTTGGGTGCAAATGACTTCTTTTGCTACGACCAGTGATAGAGGACATAAAGCATTCTTGAGTTTTGTGCTTTTGTCCAGTTTAGAATTACTTTAAGACAAGCTAATTGCTTTTCTGATGTCAGCCTTCCTAGGTAAACCAGACAAAAAACACAACCAAATGAGCTAATTCTACTTTATTGTAAGGCTACATTAACAGAATCTTACAAATCTGTCAATGGAAATTTCCTGCTTTCTCATTTATAGCAATAGCAATAGCAGTTAGACTTATATACTGCTTCATAGGGCTTTCAGCCCTCTCTAAGCGGTTTACAGAGTCAGCATATTGCCCCCAACAATCCGGGTCCTCATTTTACCCACCTCGGAAGGATGGAAGGCTGAGTCAACTTTGAGCCGGTGGGATTTGAACAGCCGAACTGCAGAACTGCAGTCAGCTGAAGTAGCCTGCAGTGCTGTATTTAACAACTCTCGCCACCTTGGATTTATAGGATAAGTACTTAGGGAGGGTCCCTTCTGAGTCTTTTTCTTGGCTGTTATGTAGTGGTGGGCTATGCCCTCTCTTATCTGACCCTCCTCTAGGTAGCATCTCTTCATCTTACTTCCCAAAGTCTTTCCCACATACCATTCCAACTCAATTTGTGTGTAACTTTAGTGCTTCTTTGTTGTTAGGGCTTTTGTACCTGAAGAGGGAAGCAAAGGTTTCTTGCTGCAACTCTCATTGTTTAGGGACTTTTATAAACAGTGATCCAGTGCCCTTAAGGTCTTTTCTCATTTACCCATTGACAGATCTATTACCTGCTTATTAAGGAGTGCATGAATTATTTCAGAGGATTAGCTGCTGAATCTGTGAATGATCTCATCACTTGCAACCCTAGATGATTTTTCATCCATTGTTGTTGTTGTTGGTTGCAAAGTCACATCCGACCCATGGACCACATTCCTCCAGGCCTTCCTGTCCTCATTGGAGTCCATTTAAGCTCATGTCAACTGCTTCAGTGACTCCATCCAGCCACCTCATTCTCTGCTGTACCCTTCTTTTGCCCTCAATCATTCCCAGCATTAGGCTCTTCTCCTGTGAGTCCTTCTTTCTCAGTAGGTTGCCAAAGTAATTGAGTTTCATCTTCAGGATCTGATCTTCTAAAGAGCAGGGTTGATCTCCTCTAGGACTGACATGTTTGATTGTCTTACAGTCCAGGGGACTCGCAGGAGTCTTCTCCAGCACCATAGTTCAAAAGCCTCAATTCTTTTTATTCACATTTCATTTTGTCCCTCCTTTGGCATCCTTTCTTTAATGATTCTATTCCACAATTTCTTCAATATTTAGTGGAACTCTTGTCTCGCAGTGAGTTGTCCCCCAGTAAGTTGGCTGTGGTGAGTTGTCTCGTGGTGAGTTGGCCGCGGCGAGTTGTGGTAGACCCAACCCAACAACCTCCTTTTACACATTACAAGCAGATCAACAAGAAAAGCCATTTCAAGTGGCACCTAATTTTGAACATTATATTGTCAGTTCCCTAGAAGAAAAATATTGATTTCATTGCAGATAAAAAGGAAGAAACTGAACATCTGTTTATAGGTGTAAAAAAGAATGCTGTGTCTTACATATGATCTACAATGCCATGACACAGAAAGGAAATAGATAACCTAAAAAACGTGTTCCAGCTTGTTAAAGAATGGAATTGCCATTTGCAGCAACCCACCTGGAGATATCTACTTCAGCCATTGTAAGAAATAAGCAGCTGGATTGGATGGATTTTTGCTGTGAGTAGCAGGACTTTTTATATACTTTGATATATTCCCTTAATGTTTGTCAGCAAACATGAGAGCATTTTTTTTTCATTTCATTTTAATTGCAGTTTGTGACTTGTCCTATTAGTTTTCAAATGAAGAGTGCTCAAATGCTAGGAGAAATCTCTATTTTGGGCCTTCCCAGGGAACAAAAAGAAAAAAGAAAAAGAAATAAAACAGATTATTAAACGTTGTGTATGCCAGTGATGGGATGTGTATTCACATGTTTTGTGTTGCCATATTGTAAAAGGACTCTGGGTAACCTTCAATTAATAGCTCAAAAGACTGAATCAAGTAATTCTTCATTCTTTCATTCTCTGTGTTGGGTTTGTAAAAGGACTCCACTTAAAGCAGCATTTCACTGTGAAGTCAGCCTCTATTTCATTTAATTTTTAATTTATATTGTGAATGGAGACCACAGCTGGGAAATGTACTTAAGGAACTCCTAACGTCTTTGAGATTAAAAATTAAACGTGGAAACACAATCTAAGTGACAAGAGGAAGAATGAGGAATGGATTACATAAGAACAGAATTTAAAAGGAATCGTTCTGCGCAAAGCAGGCTCCTGCTCCCCTGCTTTAGCTTGTCATATTAGTTTGACTCCTTAAGCTGAGTATCATCCATTTTTATTGTACTTCTATTTTTCTTACAATTTCATTAATCATCCAGGAAAGAAAAACTTAAGTTGGGCTCAGGCAATTAGATGAAAAGGAACTTTACTCCAGATGTGTTAGGATTACAATTTCCGATATCAATCCATGTGGGAGTCCTAAATTGAGAAAAGTATGTCTATACAACCACAATGTCTGTGATGGTCTCCTCGGACACTTTCCCAAATGCCTCTCCATACACCAGCTCAGAGGAGGATGAAGCTGGTCCCAGGAGGGTTGGAGTGAATGGGTGGAAACGGTACCAGTGCTGGCTATTTAGTGCAGCAGGAGGAGAAAAACGATCCTAGGAACAAAACATTTTGGTGCCCAGCGTTTGCCAGTCTCTTAGCTTTTGGACTTTGGGTTCATGCCTTGACTCTTGAACCTGCCTCTCAAACTAGCCTTTGCCTTGAATTACCTTCTTTAGATCCAGGATGGTGGACCTTGGTGTTTGTACCTTGCCTTGCTTCCACCACAGACTTCTTTGTGAATTTATGCTGGGCTCACTCTGGAACTCAGCTGGGAACTTGTTTTGGGATTGTTTTGTCACTGGACTGGGGGTTTTATGGGGAAGACTCTTGGAAGTGCTTGGAAAGCCCTTGCATTCTCTATAGTGTGTGTTCATGTGAACTGGAGAAGGACAATGGCATCCTGAACTTTTGGAGCAGAAGCTGGATATAAATAATGCATGTTTGTTTTAGGTATTTCTTCTGTGGCAATAAAAATATTTTGATAGCTAATGTAATGTCATTGTCTTCTAAGCAACCTTAGAAACCTTGCATTTTTTTTAGAAAGTAGAAGAGAGATTATTTATTTAACATGTATTGTATGCCTCTCACTTCACATGGCACATGGCTTTACAAGACTCTGCGTAGCACCCAATGATCAAGACATTCATTTAATCATCATGATTGATTGGGAGTCTGATATAAAATTAACACATACACACACACAATACGCACACACACATGTGTGTGTGTGATTGCCTTTTCAAATATGATGGATTATACTTCTCCATGGATCATTTGTGCTTATTTTATGGGCACTCCACACAGTTGATGGGTTTTGTGTTCAGGCAGAGCTGCTTATGGGGAAGCCCTTAATCAAAATGGCTTTCTAGAATAAAGAGGCATGATCTTTTCCATCAACTCCAATGAGCTGGGATTTTTATTCCAAACAGGCAATTGTCCTCTATTTGCAGAACCTCTAGAGTGGATGTTAAAAAGAAGAGTCCTTAGCTTGCATTTACTTGCTGTGATTAGGAGAAATGTATACCACCCGTTGGCCTAAATTACTTAATTGCTCCAAGGTCTAGAAAATCAGGATAAAATTAATTTACCAGGCTCTCCAGAACTCTTTAGGTCAGATGGAGTAAAGAAAGCAAGGATGCAGAAGGATACAGAAGCAATAAAAAATTAGAATAATTTTATTTCCTCCCCACTTCAGCTATCTTCGTCACATATGACTTTTTTTTTTTAGAGAATTCCAACAGTTGAGTAGTTGAAAGAAAGCATTTGGTAGCTCTATTTTGGGATTCAATAAACATTTTTATAAATATGTCTACATGAGAAAAAAGTGTCAGCCACACAATATTACTGGTAAGTGATATAAGATAAGTGTTGAGAACATTCTTATATTTCCTGGAATGAAATCAGTATAAAAGTATGGAGCAGACTGCTCTTAAAATGAACATGATGATGTCTTACAAAATTATTGTGCTTCTTGGCAAAAATAATGCAAAATGGGATTTCTCTGAAGAGCTGGATTTGTGAATATTGTGAGCAACACTAAAATGCACTGAAGCTTTTTCTTTTAAAAAAATGGTTGAGCGCAAAAACAAATTCACAAAACATTACCCAAGGTAAACTGGACTTGCAGTTTCTTAGATTAAGACATTGAAAATATAAGGCAGTATATTAAATCATGCCTATATTGTGCTAAATACTTTGAGGGGCATGTTGGCCTAGTGGTTAAGAAGTTGGGGTTGTTAGTTAAAAGGTTGACAGTACCCAAGTACCACAAGGGAAAGCAACCATTCTTGCCCCAGCTCTTGCCAAGGTAGCAGTTTGAAAGCAGGCAAATGCAAGTAGATAAATAGGTACCAGTTAAGTGGGAAGACAGCAGCATTCCATGTCTCTTGGTGTATAGTCATGCTGGCCACCTGGCCATCAAAGTGTCTTCAGAAAAACATTTGCTCAATTGATTAGGTAATGGAAATAAGCACCAACCCTTAGAATCAGAAGCAATTGGACAGGAGAAGCCTTTACCTTTACTTAAACATACTACTGATTTTAATTACTAATTTGTTTCATTAAAAAATGTGGCTATCTTTCCAAACAACAAGAAGAAATTACAGTGAAGACAATGATTGCTTATTCTGGAAAGGCATTTTTATCTTTCACCTCACCCTATGTTTTGAACAGACCATTATATCAAGGACAGGGGTGAAATTCAGCAGGTTCTGGAGAACCAGTAATGGAAATTTTGAGTAGTTCAGAGAACCAGCAGATGCCACCTCTGGCTGGCCCTAGAGTGGGATGGGAATGGAGATTTTTGCAATATCCTTCCCCTGCCACGCCCACCAAGCCATGCCCACCAAGCCACACCACACCCACCAAGCCACAACCCCAAAGCCAGTAGTAAAAAGAATTGAACTTCACCACTGATCAAGGAAGCTAGTGTGGAAATCCTAAGGTTAAGATGGGCTAAAATCATAGACTTAGTGAAAAGTTTAATGGGAGCTGCTGATTTTAATGGGACTTCCATAATATACAGACCCCAAATTTTGAATTCCATGTCTGCAGTTCCAAAGTTTCCAGTTTATATGGAATGTAAAAGTATTTATTCTTTCAAACATTATGAAGTATACTATATGGGAAGGCCTCTTTTAATCAGCTGTAAGAGCCAATCTTTCTTTCTTGATGCTTTTGGCAAAGAAACACATATGCCTTAAGAATAATCAAGTTGTAATTTGACAGGTGCAACAGAAGCTTAGCAGAGAGTGTCAGCTGTTTCCAGACTGTGGGCTTTGGAAAGGTGACATGTAATAGAGTTTTCCCTCCTTGGGTGTATTTATTTTGTTTATTTATTTAAATCCAATTTAACAAGCTGCTTGACCAGAGAAATTCTGGCAGGGGTACAGCTAAAAGAAACAGCATGGAAATAATATAATAAAAAAGAAAGAACAGTGACATTCAGTCAGAGCAATAAAACACACTGCCTAACATAACTATTCCCTTAAGAAGCCCACCGTGGACCTTAGCTCAAATTTTGGAGAACATTTTTTTAAGCATGGCTTGAATAGACACCATATGGTTCTTTGGGGAAGATGCTTCTCCAGAGGGCAGGCATCACAGGACACCCTTGGATTGATGGGAAAATGCCAGTGCTTTCTGCGTTCCGGCATTATGAAAGAACAGGAGGAGAAGGAAGAATTGGCAGTTTAATTCTCTTCCCCCTCCGCTTTCAGGGGATTTTCTGAAGTTCTAACTCTCATCTGCCATGGGGGCTCAGCATGCAATATAGATCCCTCCTTACCCCTCCACCCCCAAAGGAAGCTACATCTTGTGGAGAATTTCCATGGACTGGGTAAATTGGTTTAACCATTAGGCTTTCCCTAGTATGAGGAAAGTGAGAAGAGGCATGGCAGAAGAAAAACAGAGCAAACATGCTTATTTTTGTTCTTTCTCCATTTTGTGGAGAAAAAAGGTGGCACAACCAGAAGTCGTATTCAGCCGGTTCAGACCGGTTTGCTTGAACTGGTAGCGGAAAACATGGGTGCTGTCCCAGCTCTATTCCATCCTACTTAGGCATGTTTTTGAGGTCAGGGTCATGCGCAGAAGGTATGCCTGCAAGCAAAGTGCATGTGCGGAAGAATAGGCGCATGCGTAGAAGGGGCGCCTGCACCTGTGAAGTGAATGTGCGCGTGTGTGGCGAACCGATGGTAACAAAATGTGAAACCCACCACTGAGCACCATGTACAGAGCAGGCCTTATCATCAAAATGAGATGCCTGCCTCTTGCAATGGATTTTGAGCATCCAGAAAGGATGACGAATAAAATTGCCTCGGGGAGACAACTTGGTGGCTGCAGCATTGGGTAAGCTTATGCCAGAACTTTTCTAACCAACTTTTCCTTTTGGGGGAGTTTTGTTTTGAACAAATGATCATGATACCTTTTTGGCAAGACACATTGACTATAATTCCAAGAACACCTGCCTGGAATATTGACACAAACTTCAATAATCAGCCATGCAAGAAGACAACCAGCCAATGCTCTTCTGAAGCATGGAAGCTCTTAGAGCAGTTACAGACTTTTTCTAATTCTGGGTAGATAATTAAGCCAATGTGAGTTGATAGGCAGGACACCAGGGCAGTTTTTCCCATCAGGCCAGGCAGCCTCCAGACATCTTTGGTGGTATGTCAGGGTAATGAGATTCTGAGATGTGGGAGTTGAATGATGCCAAAGCCTAATTCCAGTTTCAGCCTCAGACTTTTGTGCTTCGTTCTCTCTGGTTTGATTTGACAGGGTTTTTATATATTTATATATAGTAGAAGTATTGGAGTGGCCAAACACAGCCTGAGCTGTCAACAGTATGTAACACCATCAAACCCTGCTCAACATGATCTCTTCCACTTTGTGGGAAGCAAGGCTGTTACTCAAGGCTTGATAATCACCTTTTTGTTAAGGGGATTTGGGAGTTGATCAATAGCTCCTTGTTTCTTAGACTGACCAGCCGCTATCTTGGCTCTATATGGGCCTTTCACTTACAGTTTTTCAAACTTTTCTGGGAATGCCTCTCTCCCTCCCTCCCTCCCTCTCCCTCTCTCCTGCCCACCCTCCCTCTCTCTCTCATCAATCTTAGCAGAAGGTAATTTTGTGTCAGAATCCATGCCTGTTTTTTTGTTGTTGTTGTTTTGCCAGCTTTGTTATGTAGTTGCAGACCTCCTCTGCTTTTTCCTCACTCTTGGAATTGCTAAGAACAGAAAAGAGTTCTGTATAATTAAATATATGGTACGACAAGAGATACGGTTCTTGTGAACCAATTACATCCTCCAAGTGCGGGGAGACTTTTAATATGACTCATTTTAAGGCTATTAGGAAAAATGCCCACATACTGGTGGCTGCCACATTAAACACTTAATGGTGCATCAGCTATTCACTTCCCCCTTATTTCTTTAATATATCTCTTTTTTTTAACCCTAAACATGTAGCACTGCACAATGAATAGAGGATATGAGTGAACACAAGGTGTTACTCATATAAATCATGGGGTTCAACCCCACATACATATGCATTAAGGGAGATAGATCAATCCATTATGCACCAATATTTTCTTTTTTTCAGGATTAAGATTTGTTTGCAAGCACTTAATTTAAGGGTGCTTTTATAAAATGTATCTAAGTTACAGTCATGATTTTACCTGTTTTTGTACAAGGTCAGTTTAGGCAGAGACAGCTTCCGCCATAGGGTTTAAGGTTTTGAGACCTGCAAATTGCTGCAAATTATAGCTGGCCAAATAAAATTCCAGAATTAATCAAATAAACCAAGAAGCATTTTGGGGCAGGGGATGAGCTATTTGAACTGGCTTTTCAGCTGGCAAATGGGATGGAAGCAAAGGTCAGTCAATTTGGACTGGTTCGCCCAAACCAGTAGCGGAAATTGTGGGTGGGCCTGCCCACCATCCCACCCACCCTGGCTCTATGCCATCCTATTGAGGCACATTTTTGAGGGTGGGCGCATGCACTTAGCTTGTGCATGCACCCTCCACTCATGCGCCCGGCCCACCTGCGATTTCCGCTACAGGTTTGGGTGAACCAGTCTGAACTGGCTAAATATCACCTCTGCTTCCATCCCATTTGCCAGCTGAAAAGCTGTTGAAATAGCTCATTACCACAACAACCACACCCCGCCCAAATGCTGGTTTGGCCAAACTGGTAGCAGAAATCGCGGGTGGGCCTGCCCACCTGCCCACCCTTCTTGGCTCTATGCCGCCCTATTTAGGAATGTTTTTAAGGCCGGGCATATGCACGGAAGTTTCATGCACAAGCAAAGCGCATGCACAGAAGGCCGTGCACATGTGTGTGCAGCGAGTGGGTGTGTGCGGGGTGAACCGGTGGTAACAAAATGTGAAACCCACCACTGGATGGAAGTTACTTGAGTGGATAAAGACTGTAGACCTTCAGTTCTCTTTGAATATCCTTCTTGAATATTGGGCCAGCTTCATCATTGGAAGGCACTGTTTTCTGTGCTTGAAATCTTTCCAATTGGGTTATGTCTATAAGATGATGCTGCGGGACTATTACTCAATCACCGTAGATGAAAAGTTTCTAATAACTAGTTCTGCACATGAGGAAGTTCAGGTGGTATTTATTTGATTCTTTTAATTTTTTCTGTTTTGGAGGATAAACACCCACATCTTGGTGTCCTGAAATAACAGTGACGTGCGGTCAGCTTTAGCCCTGGTGAGGCACTTTTTAGACTTGTGGACTTCAACTCCCAGAATTCCACAGCCAGGCATGCTCAGTTCCGATTTAAAGTGACAACATTTTTCCCCCTTGCAAAATAAGTTTTCCCATTCTTTTTCTTCTCCCTCCCCCTCCTTTCTCCCTCTCTCCCTCCCTGCCCCCCTCTCTCAAACAGACACACAGACACAGAGAACTTCGATCCCTCTCTCATTCACTCACTCTCAAACACAAACACAGAAGTTGGATTGGATATATTTTCCAAAGGCTTGAAAGCAGCTCCTCTGCCATACCGCCCCCTTCCCCTGCTGCCTTCCGATCAAACTTTTTGAATTCCTCCCCCCTCCCCACACGCACCTTTTCCAGCTGTTTCAGAGACGATTTCAACTCTGCTTCTCCCTGCCCTGCCCTCCCCTCTTGAAAAGCCAGAGCTCTGAGTCGGACTGAGCTAGTTGCTCCCAGAGAACTCTAAAAAGCCTCTAAAAATGTCCTTTACAGGAGGCGAGAGAATATTTGCCTCATTTGCATAAGGAATTCTTTGCTTGTTAACCCTTGCTTAACTCTTAAAAGGCGAAAAATTCCTTATGCAAAAGAGGCCCCGAGTTCTCTGGCCTCCTCCTAGTTAATACTAAGAGCAGACACCAAGCCACTGTGACTTGAAATCTGGTAGCAACTACCCTGGCTTTAATTATTTTAAGAAAATTATTTAAAATCCTTTCCTTTCTCTGAGGAGACTGGTGAGGCCCCGCCTCCCTTGCCTCTAGTGACTGCACGTCCCTGTGAAATAAGTAACCAATACAGTTGTTTAAGAATTGGTGAGCTAGGTATACAGCATTGACAAAAAAGAATTGAAATATTTGGAGTTGTATTTTGAACTAGCTTGAACTAGTTTCTAAACAATCTCAAGACTTGCTTTTAGCATTTTTCGATAGTAACAAAGGTTTCCAAGTCACGAATATCAATACTAAGGCTGGCTGTCTATTCAAGCATGAAAATGACACCTCCTAGAACAGTTTGCACTCTGTATTCATGGCTAGTAAAAAAATCAGATACCAACAGTAGCATCTTGTCTTAATTTTATGTTACATATAACAGAAATAAAATCAGTCAAATTATAAAGAATGGAAGGGATGAGAAGGTCAGGTCAGCTGTTTTAAATTATTACTCAATCTTAGTTGCTGACTAATTGTTTGAGAGATTTTTCTACTCATGAAATAATTTATCTGGTCTGCAGCACACTTTATTGCTTTTCTTTGTAGATTCAAGTTCATCTTGACTTCTCTAGATAAGATCCTGTAATTTGTTTGGCAATGTTTTTTTGAAAGTAATCTGCTTTTGCCTTCTTCTGAGGGCTGAGAGAGAGTGACTGGCCCATCATCTAGTTGCTTCATGTCTAAGACAGGTCTAGAACTCACAGCCTCCTGGTTTCTAGCATGGTGCCTCCCCCACTATGCAAAATATGGGCACATGTAATATCATTTGACGAGAATCATTTGATTCTTTTTTAACAGGTCTGGACTTGTTTTTTGCAAATGTCTAGTGCCTTCCAGATTTGCTTTCTATAACCATGTAGTGTTTCATTTTATTCAGAGACTTATTGTGGAAAACTACTTCCCAAAATAATTTTACAGATAAATTATTGTTATGTTGCTATCAACTGCTAAAATGTTATATGTTCATTTAGAGAAACAAATCAAAAGAAGATGTGAATTTCTGCTCAGTACTGTGTTTCCCCAAAAATACAACATGTCCTAAAACTAAAGCCTTGCCACATTTTTCGGGAGGGCAAAAATATAAGCCCACGCTCCGAAATACGCCCCCGGTACAACCCCCCCCTCCGGCGAGGCAGAGCACAGCTCACCGATCTAGCAGTATCCTGAAGGCACCAAGCCGCTGGAGCTGGGAGGGGGGGGCAGAAGAAAGGCACTCACGTTGCTTGGCACCTTCGAGATACCACTAGGTTGGGGAGTGGCGTTCTGCCTGGCTAGAGGGGGGAGTTTCCGGGTGGCTACTCTCTTGTGAGTGGGCTCCCAAAGAGCCAAGCACAGCTTCAGGGGTGAAGCAGCCATGAGGTGACCATGCTCACGAGCAGCCATCTGACAAACCCCCTCTCCAGCCAGGCAGAACACCATTCACTGACCTAGGGAGTATCCCTAAGGCACCAAGCCATGTGGCGCTCTGCCTGCCCCCAGCCCCCAGCTCTCATGCCTCCCAGGCTCACCATGCCCTGGGCCAGATGTCCTTGCAGCCACTGACGAGCTCCGAGCAAAACCTCTTGTCCGGCTTCCAAACTCCGAAACTCGGCTAGCGATTTTTCCAGCAGTGGCCGCTCTAGGAGAGTTTTCTATGGTTATGAGCAAGCTGCAGGACAAAGTCTTCTGGCAGCCTGCCCATAACCATACAGCACACTCCTAGAGTGGCCGCTGCTGGAAGAATGGAACTTAGGGATACTCTCTAGGTCAGTGAATGGTGCTCTGCCAGCTCGAGAGAGTGTTTGCCGGGTAGCTGTTCATGAGCATGGTCACCTCATGGCTGCTTCGCCCCTGAGGCTGTGCCCGGCTCTTCGGGAGCCCGCTTGCAAGGGAGCAGCTGCCCGACAACCCCAAAACAATAAGCCCTCTCCCTCTAATAAGCCCAAGGCCATATTTCTTAGGTCCAAAAAATATAAGACCCTGTTGTGTTTTCGGGGAAACAGGGTACTTAGTTCTCACCGAACCATATTGAAATATATTTTGCAATGTGGTGAACACATGTGCTTTTCAAACAATAATGAGACAGTTCCTTTTGCAATATATTATACTATGGTATCAGTTCCTGGTTTGTGAAGCATTCTAGAAGGGAACAGTTACCTGGATAAAGGAAGTAGTTAACCTCTCAGTTAAGGAAGCCGTGAAAGAATTATGGCTCATTTTGTCCTAAATCTCCTCCTCTTTGCAACCCAATTGTTTTAAAATACTATTGTCTGGTTACCAACCTTTCCTTTTGAGGAAAGGTTGTTGAAAATAGTTGTGGAAGGTCAACTATGGAACATCATGGAAGAATCTGATCAGTGGCGGGTTTCAATTTATTTTACTACTGGTTCGTTCATGTGTATGCGCAGAAGTGTCTGGGCAGGTGGGCGGAGCTTCCCATCACTACCACTACCAGTTCACCCGATCCGCGGCAAACCAGCAGAAAACCACCTCTGAATCTGATGATCTGGACCTTATTCAGACAGGGTTCAGAACTTCAGACCTGGGCATGGGATGGAGAAGACATTGCTCATTCCAGTAAATGTCGGAGACCTGGATGGTGGGCCCATACTCTTCTAGATCCTATTAAATCTTTTAGTAGCCTCCTGGACCTTTCAAATTGCCTGAAAGGGTCAGAAGTTCAAAGCAGTGCTCTGCAGTAGTTTTGCTACTTCTTTAGCAAGTGATTGCCATTGGCACTTGTAAGCCAGGAAAGGCTGGCTCAGTGACTGCTCTCTTGTATGGTGCCTCAGAGTTTGGTCTTTTCCCTCCCTACTATTTATCATTTACATCAGGGGTGTTAAATTGGTGGCCCATGGGCCGGATACATCACATGCAGGCCAGGCCCACCCCAGCTCCCCAAATGGGAAAAACATTGCAAAATGTCATGTGACGGCAACGTGACATGGCGAATTTGACACGGGTGATTTATATGAAGCTGTTGGAATCATCCATTATTTCTACGTAGATATTATCCACACGTTGATAATATCTGACTTTATATCAGTTTATATTAACCGGCTGTGCCAGTTGGAGATAATATATTCCAGGTGAACAGGTGGGGACTATTGGCAAGGGATCTTTGCTCAGATTCAGCCTTTTGTGGTCCTACCTCAATACTGTTGAAAGATAAATTTGCTGTGATAGAACCAACTGGGTGTCAGGTTGTATTATCCTTGTTCCCATCCCAAATCTCCATAGGCCTACTAAGGAAATCTGTTCCTATCTCAGATCAATCCTGAAAAGTGATGGCCTTGCCTCTTCAATTTCTAAATACCAGTTCAGTAACTTATCAGATCTGAACCGCAGATGTGCAACAGTTTCCCATCTGCAGAACAACACCAGATGAAAAGGAGGGTCAGAAGATCTTTCTAAGGGATGATATTCCACAATCTTGGTACTGCGACTGAAAAAAAAGTTTACTTCTTGGGCCGCTTAAACTTGCTAGCTTACTTTGTGAAGATAAACAGTTCAAAAGGTATTTAGGGTTGTTTTTAAAAAAATCTGCATGGTTTTACCTCAATCTTAAAGTTGTAACTTTTGTTGGCAATTTGTAGAGGTGCATTTCAGCGTTTATATTATGAAGTGTAATTTGTATTCAAAAGTCAGTGATTTGAGGTGATTTTTGGGAAGAGATGTGTCTGCTACCAAGAATACCGTATTTTTTGGAGTATAAGACTCACCCTTTTCCCTCAAAAAAGAGGCTGAAAATCTGGGTGCGTTTTATACACTGAATACAGCATTTTTTGCCTCCTGAAACCCCGCCCCCTTCACCCAAATGGCCATGCATAGCCTTTAGGAGCCTTGCAGAGTGCTCCTGGGGGCTGGGGAGGGCAGAAATGAGCAAACAACTGGCTGGTTTTGGCTCAATTCCCCCCCCCAGCCCCCAGGAGCACTCTGTAAGCCTCCTAAAGGCTATGCATGCCCTTTTTGAGAAAAAACAGGACTGTTTTCATGAAAAATGGGCTGTTTTTGCTCGTTTTTGCCCTCCACCTGCCAGGAGCACTCCACAAAAGCCTCCTAAAGACTATTAATGCACTTTTTTGGAAAAAAACAGGCCCGTTTTTGTGAATAACGGGCCATTTTGGGGAGGTCTGCAGAATACAAAAACTTTTTTTTTAAATGTGCCTCTTCAAAATCTTAGTGTGTCTTATACTCTGAAAAATAAGGTAAATACTAAACTACAATTGTTCCTAGCTGAACCCTTTGTAGTCTGTTATAAGTTATAACTACTTCAGGAAAAGACAGTCAATCATGTTTTCATACTGATGGAATATATCTCTGTTGTTATAGCTATTGTAAAAGGCTACTGCCCTTTCCACAATCTTAAATCTCTAGCATTGACACTAATAAGAAACAATCCCAAATACTTTTGATATATTTTAAATCCCAAAAGATTTTGTTTGGCATCCTTCAGTATGATCAAATATTTTAGGACATCTTTTTTAGAGCTAGTGACTTATGAATCAACCATTAGTATTAAGCAAGAGCTACTCTACATTATAGTTACCTTTCCATATAAATAATGTGAAGCAAAGCCATTGAGAGTTTGTTTCCGTCAACAACATTGTTGCTGGTCTATTTCTTTCCCTCTATGCTACACAGATTCCCTTTGAATTATTTTGTTTCGGCTGTTCTTCAGAAGGCTTAAATCATCAAATTGCTCATGTGAAATAAGAATGTGCTATTCTATTTTGGGAACAAGAGCCACACCTGATCTTGGCTGCAATTCAACTAATGAATGAGACTCATCTCAAGACCAAGAATTAAGTACAAAAGGAACAAATTAACTTCAAATGTTTATATCCCAACATGACAACTAGTATTTGGAGAATTCCAGGAAGGTTCATTATGTCTAATAGGATAATATTTAAAACTGTGAGGACAATGACAATTTACCTAGTTACAAAAACTACACATTTAAAAAAAGATCTATAGAATCATCTAAATCAGCCATAACACCCAGAGAGAATTTGCTTACTTTCAAAAGAAATCAATTACCAAGCAAATACTTTAATATTTCAAATGGCTCTTTGTGCTATACAGAAAGACAATCTTTGATTTCGCATTTGGTGTAATATAGTCAAAAGCTGATGCCCATTGTATTTCAGCACTTCAATTTTTAAAGTGCCATTATATTAATATAGTTTTAAAAGCATCAGATTTTTGGCCTTTGCAATAATTTAAAAAACCCTGTCAATATTACATGCTTTCCCACAAATAGACTGGTATCCGGGGGTGGTATTCACTTACCTTCCCTACCAGTTCGTAAATGTGAGCATGCGCACACAGCCTTCTGAGCATGTGCTTTGGCTGTAAAAAGTGCCTAAATGGGATGCCATAGAGCAGTGATGGCGAACCTTTTTGTCATCACATGCCAAAAAGGTCGCCCGGAAACATTGCATGCATGCTCGTCAGGGCCACGCTCCAGAAACTTCTGGGTTCTAGCATGTATGTGCACCCACTGGTCAGTTGGCTGGCACACATGCACAGGCTGGTTTTTGGCACTGCTGCGCATGTGAAGGGACCGCACTCCGGGAAAGCCAAACTTCCGGGTTGTGGCATGCATGCGCACCCGACAATCAGCTGGCCAGCATGCATGCACACACTGGTTTTCGGCAGTGCCATGCACGTGGGAGACAGGTGATTGTCATGTGCACATGTGCGCCAAAAACCTGGAAGGCAGAGAGGTAAGGCCGCACGTGCCGGGCAACATGGCTTCGTGTGCCACTTTGAGCATACATGGTGTGCCATAGATTCACCATCACGGCCATAGAGCCAGGGCGGGTGGGAGGGGCCACCCACGATTTCTGCTACCAGTTCGGGCAAACCGGTCTGAAACAGCAGAATACCACCTCTGCAGGTATCATCCTTTTAACCCAATGCAGACAGCAGGCACATACAGCTATAAGATTTAAGGCAAATGTATGAAATAAAAAATTTAAAAAAATCAGTAGCTATTATGCATGTTTTCCTTTGAAACAAAGTGAGAAAGTTCAAGAATGAAATTTCAGACTTGGAGTTTTGTGTCACGCAAAATAACACTAGGCAGAAATTCTCCAAAACAAGGCATAATAAATTATTCATAATATCCTCCTGAAAGAAAGAAAAGAACAATCGGTCTTAATTACTGAACCTAACAATAGCAAAACATCTGATCAAGTCTTTCAAAGTGCCACCAGAGCTTCTGCTGTGTTACCTGTTTCTCAGCCGGTCTGTTGAAATGCCGTAGGGTACGGATAGAAGATGAGATCACTTATGGGGAATTTACCTTCTGTCAAACCTGTTCTAAAACATAGCTTTATGATTGAATCGCATTCTTCCTCTGGTTCTAATAATAGATTTCTCCAGTAATGTGGTTCAAATAAATTGCTACATATCGCAATCTATTATTTGCCTTGGGACAGAATCACTGTTAACACAATTAACAGTTTTTCTCGTGTGACAGGTGGTTGAGAGGGTAGAAGGAGATTTTCCTCAAGGCCACAGAAATAGGGTGGGGGGAATGACATTAATACCACATCCCACTCTGCATCATGATTTCATATTAGTCGCAGGCTACCTCTGAATGCTCCTTGAACTAAATATTTGAAGGCTGCTGAGCTGCCCTTCAGCTACGGTTATCTCTGGCTTAAAAGTGCTGAAGGTGGAAAACTATGTAGTTTTAATTATGATAAAACTCTTGTAATTTTGCAGGCTACATGATTTCTAGGAAATCTATCATCTTGTCTATATCAACCCTGAAGTCGAGAGTCAGGATCAAGCATCTCTCAATGTCCAAAGAATTTAGGTTGATGCAAAACAGATGATTAGGCATTCCTGGAAGAATACAACTGTTCCAAGCTTTTAAAAGTTGGCTTTAACAAACTTTTCCTGCTTTCAGCTGTTGAATTGGCTTTGTACTGAAGAAAAGGCAAGATCAGACAATCTGATTTTGTATGATCTAGATTCAATTCATTGCTTTAATGCATAGCGGTAATTATTTCTATAAATGTAAATTTTAAGAGTTGGAAATTGTAGAATGAGAACCAAAATTGAAATTTGAATAGGGTTATTTTCATTATTTTTTAAATTGTGGGGTTTTTGGAGGGTTTTTTTTTGTCTCTTGCCTTTTTCTTGCTTGTTTTGCAATGTTTTTGTTTTATTTACTTTTTTAGGGTAGATGCCTTTCTTTTCAGCCTTTATTCATAAATAATTCATAATGTTTTGTTGTATTTCTGTTTTGAATTCTATCATGTAAAGTATCTAGAGCTACTTTGCTGATTGAAGCGACTTGCAAGTTGATATATAAATAAATAAAAACAAATAAATAAAACATCAGTTTCTAACATTACCCAACTAGTCCTCCGGGATTGGGCGGCCTATAAATTGTAGAAATAAATAAATAAATAAATAAATAAATAAACAAACAAACAAACAAACAAACAAACAAACTACGTCTCCTAATAGGATACACTAGACTAGAGAATTGTTTTTTTAAATGATTGGGCTTTCAGAGTTCTGACCCCTTTTAATATATTTGAAAGAATAAAACAGAAATAAAGCATGGGGGAAAGCAATCCTCTCCCAAAAAAGCAATAATTTAAACATGAATTTCACACACAAATGTACATGTAAAGTATATCCATAAATAGGCATACATACATTTGGATATTTCAATCTGAATATGGAGAGAGACAGGGGTGAAATGCTAGCAGTTCGTACTGGTTAGTCCAAACTGGTAGTAAAAAAATGCTACCGGTTCAGGTGAACCAGTATTTCCAATGATCAGCTGTGCCACGCCATTTATATTAGCTAGAATCGTTGGATTTCCTGCTTTCTAGCTAATCTAAATCGTGTGGCACAGTGGATTCCCAAACTCTCATTGTTCTACTTACCTTTGCAGGCATGCTCAGTAGTAGGCTCTGCCCATCCATCCAGACATCATCATGTCCCATTTTTGATGCTCTGTGCATGCGCGGAATGTCCTGCGCATGTGAGCAAAGCAAGCTAGCGTGTGCACTCACATTTGCGAATTGGTAGCGAAGATACGTTGATTTCACCCCTGAAGAGAAAGAGAGTAGAGAAGAGACAAATGTATTGGGATCAAAAGAGAAATACAAATATTTTAAAATTCCACATTACGATTTTTATTCAGACTGACGTGTATGGAAAATTATTATATATTTAAAACCCTGGAGAAATCTTTTCAGATATTTATGACAGTGCTGAACCGATGCTTTGGTTCCTTGTAAGTTTCCGAATTTCTTCTCACGCACGAGTGTTTGAGCACCAAGGACTAAATAACAGGATGCATTAAACATGTAGCACAAAGCTGCCCTTTCATTTTGATTTCTTTTTTACAGTAGGCTGCTACATACTTCAGGGCTTTCATTTCTCATCCTCCAGATATTTGCCATATTTAGATGAGATATCCAAATAAAATTTGGTCCCTGCTCTATGTGTCTTGGCTGTTCATTGTTAAATAGATGACGTGTAAAGTAATTATGTTGACAATGAACAAAATAAAAGGTAGGCTTGACTTCCACATTACCAATGCTGCGTAACAGCCTAATAGGTTCAGTCTATTCTAAAACGCAAATGAAAACTACATTAGTGGCTAGTTGGTTATGTGAACCAACGAAGTCTATATCGTTTATTCCAGTGAGTGAGAAGATAATAAGCACCCACTCCTTCAATATGGTTTCTCTTTTTAAAAAAACGTTGTTATGAATGTTAACCAGACTCAATAAAAGACCTTATCATTTTTTATCATAATGTATAAATTGTACAAACACTTATAGATGGATGGAGCCATGAGAAGACAGAGGAAAAATGGAGCACACCTTAATTTTTTGTAAGTGCTAGTTATCTGTATCTAATGTCAATTAAAAAAATGGAATTAAGCTCAGATTTATTCAATTTTATTTCCAGATGTATGAGAGATGACTTTTTTTTAAAAAAAAATCAAGGGTGATTCTAATTTCTAGAAATAAACATTAGAATTCTCCCAAATTATGGGGCGATTCCAAGCCTTGTACAGAAGCTGTTCTAAATATTCGGTATTTGGCAAAAAAAAACATGTTTATCATCAAGGATTTTTTTTTTAATTCCATCAAGAAAGTAGACAGTTAAATGAGTATTTAAAGTATGATTCATTTTGGAAGTATGAGGACAGCACATTGTACACGAAGTGGTGATTAATTGCTTCTTTGTTGTTGTTCTGTCTCAGGCATCATTTTTGAAGACAACATATACAACTCCCTCCCCCACCCCTCGAATAACTCTATTTATGATGACTACTACTGTTAGTATGAAATGTCTTCATGGTTCAAAACCCATTCCTGTCCTTGTAAAGTTTTATGCACTTTGATAGGAATTCAAAGGCTCTTATAACTTTAAGCTTGATTCAGAAGGTCAAGCAGGGTTTTTAATTGACATAATAAACCAAATTATAGTATTTAGGTGGAAGTCTTGAGTCAGGAAACAGGACTCAGAAGCAAATGTAGCATTCAGACAAGAAGAATAGGATCAGCAAATTTTACAAAATCTTAAATTACCTCAGCAGCTTTAACAAAAGCAATGAATGGATGGGTTTCCTCCCCAAAGATTATAGAACAGCTCACATCCAAACTTTGTTTACTGTATTTCTCTCCAGATACTTTAGAAGACCATTCTTGTTTTCTGCAAAAGACATAATGGCAGAGCAAGATCTGCTCGCTAATCACAATAGCCAGAAACAGGCACTAGAACTCTTAATACCCATTGTCAAGAATGAGTGGAAAAGAGCTATCTTGTCCTTCTTTTTGGCCTTCCTAGACAGCCTTGGTAGGATAGAATACTGTTGGAGGAAATATCCTTCTGGGTTCAGTTCCAAGTAGGGAAAAAGACATTGCATTCATGGAAATTTCTTGGAAAGAAGATTTATAGATGAACAGGATCACATGGCTTGAGATGCTGGGCAAAAGGGGAAGAGATGCTGAGAGTGCTTGGGTTTTATGCCCTCTGTTGGGCTTTTGAACTTGAGCTTATATTCTGATTGGTTGTCAGACTCCCATGGGGCCATGCAGGGGCAACTCTGTAGGCTGTCCTGACTCCCAAGCTTGGCTGACTCTTGCTGGGTGATGATGTAATGAAAGGGCTCGGGATTCCTATTATGGCTCTGCCTGAAGGAGGTAGATCTTTGTTATGTAGAATAGACTGACCCAGGCCTTAATGGCCCATTGACCAAGGTGGGGGGTGGGTTGAGTTTCTGCCTCCCTTTTAGGGGAAATATTCTGCCATTTTTAATATTTCCTAAATATCTCATTTTCCTAGGAGAGGGGTAGGTGCCAACTTCCTACAAATACTAAAGCACCTTATCACTAATCTGATCTAGCATGCTCTTTCTTATGTATTTATATTCTAGGATTTTTGCTTTCCTTGTAGCCGAGTATGAATTCCAGCAAGGGTGGATTCCGGCAGTCACTACTGCCAGTTCACTCATGAGTGTGCTCTGCATACACATGCTTGAAGTGTACTGCATGTACACTGCAATAAATATTGCTCTGCTCATGTGCAGAAGCAAAAAAACAAGATGGCGGCACGAGAACCAGTTCAGGGGCATGGAAAGCCTGGGTTGCTGCCGGTTCCAGCAACCCAGGCCATCAAACCACTACCGGTTCGGCTGATAGGAAGGAATTGGTAGGAACCCATCACTTAATTCCAGTTATGCTACCGCAGTGATAGTTATATTATATCACTTCCTTCCTTCCCCCCTCCCCTCCCCTTTCCTCCTCCTCCTCCTTTCATTCATTCACTTACTTATTTTATTGCTTTATTTTATTTTTTATTATATGTATTGTATTATTTTATGTATATTTTATTTTATTTTATTTACTTTATTTTATTTTTTGATTGATTACTCTCCCATCTTTATTTTATACAACTCAAGGAACTGTACATAATGCTTCCTCCTGTTATTTTCCCCACAATAAAACTTAGCCAGGCAATGACTGGCTCAAATTCACCCAGTCAATTTCTGTGCCTAAGTGATTTATGAACTCCAAAGTCCTAGACAAGTTCTTTAACCATTACACCACAGTGGATCTCTATAATGATGATGAATACTGATGGTGATGATGACAACGATGATGATTTAGTATAACCACCCATTCCAAGGATCCGAATGACCTACACCATAACAACTATATAATTAACATAGTTGAAACACAACCAGAAAACGTAACAGCCATTACAGTCAAAACAACAGGACAGACCCCCACCCAGTTCCCCCCTCCCCTCTTCCAACACACCATCTCCAGACCTGGGAAGAGAGCTTGTTCAGAGCAAACATTCACTTTAGAAAATAAATGATTTCTCTTCCTTAGAAGTTTCCTAGAAGAAGTTGGTAAACATATATGTAGTTTAGGAAAATAAAGTACCAAACCTAACATTCCAGAATTTCATAACATTGGTTTCTTGTTTTATCCTTATTTCTCCTCTTTAATATGGATGCTTCTGGGATGTACTCAGCTGTTTCTTAAGCCAACTTCAAAAATTTCAGTCCAGATTGTAGTGAGTTGATATCAGAACAGAGATGGTGCTCGGTCCAGATTTGGACTGATTGTTGTCTACTTCTTGTTGTCATGGCCCCATCAGAGCCTGGTTTGGAGGAGGAAGAGGTGTTGGAACTGGGACTGCCAACAGGGATGGCACGTTTCCCTTGGAATGTTTGGAGGGGCCAGTGGCTCAGGACGATGCTGTTCCAGGCCCTTCAGGCATTGGGGGAAGTAGTCAACTAGAAAGAGAGCTATCTGCCCTTACAGATATAGGGGAGGATCAGCTGCTGAGAGACAGTGGTCCTGATGGGCAAAAGATTCCCTCTGAAGAAGAATAGCTGCCTCCCCCTACTGGATCCAAGGGCATGCAGAGCAGAGCATAGGCAAGCTCAAAGAAGGGCTGTGAGGCTACATGGGAGAAGGTTGCCCAACTCCTCACAAGGAACACCTGGAGTATATTGACTTAAGTGTTTGTCAGGAACAATTGTTTGTTTTGGTTTATGTTAGTCTACGTTTGACTTGTGCTTTTTGCCTTTTTCCTTGTCTTGAAGACTGCTTTTCGCCTTGTGCTTTGCCTACCCTTGAGTCCAGCCTTCTGCCTTTTGTCTTGTGCCTTGTCTTTGCCTTGTGGACTACAGTTGGCCTCATGGCATATTCCTACTATGTGGACTTTCTTTGTTATATATAGGTGGTTGTTTGGGGGGGATGAGGGGGGCTGCCATCAGGGTAGTCTGGGGTGGAGCCTTACCAGTCATTGGAGGGCCATTTGTTGGAACATTTACTTAGAGCAATAAGGGACTCTCTAGAGACCTGCCTTGCCTTGATGACCTGTGTCATAAAACTTGTCCCTCCCATCCGCTCAAGGTAGGCAGTGTACACTGGTTGGCTGGACAACTCTACTAGTGCCTTCTCTTTCTTTCAGGGGTTATTCCCTTCTCCCTAGTCTCTGTACCTTTCATTGGCTTCCTCAGAGGCCTGCATACAACACATAGCTGCCTTCGAATTTTATTTATTTATTTATTAAGAAAATTTATTTGGCCATCCAACTCATTCATGGTGACTCCAGGCAGCTTACAGTAATAAAACCTCTTTACAAAACCCAGTAAATCCTAGTTCCCCTAGTGATAAACAATCAAGCCAATCACTTCATGAGCTCCTTATCACCTTGGGATCCTCAGGCATGTTGGACAAACCAAGTTTTCAGGGCTTTTCAAACACGGCCAAAGTGGGAGCTAATCTTATTTCTGTAGGGATGATGTTTCATAGTGAGGGAGTCATCATGAAGAAGGCACTGTTTGTTTCTTAGTCCCATCAGATCGAACTCTTTAAGAGAGAGGACTCTTACCCTGTTTCCCTGAAAATAAGACCTCCCCGAATAATAAACAATTGTGCTTTTGAGCGCATGTGCTAAAAGAAACCCTCCCCTAAAATAAGCCCTGCCCAAAAATATTGCAACACAGCAGCAGCCATGAGGTGACCATGCCTTATTTCCCTGAAATAAGGCCAAACACTTATTTCAGGGATCAAAAGAAAATAAGATCCTGTCTTATTTTGGGGGAAACACCGTAACATACTTTGTCTCCCCACTGGTGTGTCAGATAATATAACTGGGGAAAGATGGTCCTTCAAATAACATTCCCTCCTTTGACACTAAATCCGACTTTTTCTTTTTTTGCCTTACGGTACCATTGTTGTTCTGATGCTACAATCAAAGCAATAGGGGGAAAAATAGTTCTTTCACTCCTACCTCTCTTGTAGCTTCAGGGAAACTTGTACAAGGAACAACTGATAGGTCAGTTTTATAGAAACAACACAGCAATGTTTCTAGCTTGCAACTGAAATATTCTTTCGAAAAAATAAAGGAAAAGAAGGGAAGGGAAGCTTTGCAGTACTATGAGCAGGGCATGGAAAGCAAGGCAAGGATGTTTTACTCAGCCTAGGCAGAAAGTGAGAGGGTGTTCATAGGGAAAGGTGAGCATTGAACATTATTTGCACTTGTGTCAGAGGCACTGAGATGATTCCAGTTTGAAAGAATTAGCCATTGACATCACTAGACACCCAGTTGGGGGGGGGGAGGCTTTCATATGCCCACTGGGAGCTGGAGCAAAGAATGGGAGCTCGCCCTACCCCATAGCAATATTTGGATCATGAACATGAGTTTGCTGCTTGTCAAGTCAGTGTCTAACCATGAGAGCCACCATGCTCCTTGACCATTGAATATGGGGCCATCACTGGATCAACCCACAAGATTATTTTTCAAAAAGAGCAACAGCTGGTCAGCAGAAGCAACCCACTGGGGGGCAGGGATGAGCTGTCATAGCTGGGCTGCTCCTGAAGTGGATGAAGCTCTGAAACCATCTGATCTCAAGGATTTCAGAAGGCTCGGGTTAGAAAACAGCAGCTTTGAATCAAAGCTGGGAAATGGAGGTGCAGGGGGCATTTGCAGAGGGTTGGGAATGGGAGGAGAAAGATATCACCCCTTCTTACACTCAGGGAACAATGAGTGGCCTGTACACTATTAGTGATGGATTTTAAAAATAAAGTATGTGCCATCAAGTCATTGTTGACCCTTAGCAACCAAATAGACAAACTAGGTTTTGCAATGGAGTGCCATTATAACTGGTTATTTAATTCATTTATCAAATTTATTTGCCACCTATCTCACCATGGGGCTACTCTAGGCTATCCTATCATCTATCTATCTATCTATCTATCTATCTATCTATCTATCTATCTATCTATCTATCTATCCATCCATCCATCCATCCATCCATCCATCCATCCATCCATCCATCCTTCCTTCCTCTATTTATTATCTGCCAGCTTTGGAAGCCATATTAATACGGGAAGCTTCCACGCTGCCACATTCTTGTGCTTGGGAAATTAGGAGGGGGATTTAGTAGAGGGGATGTAGTTAGACATAATAGCATTCTTCTTTTCAGAATGGTTTTTCTGCACCTGGAGGAGGAGTGGTTGAAGTGGTGTCTCGAGTTGGGACGGATTGGGATTGGACTATGTGATGGACTGAGGGGTGCAGTGGATGGGTTTGGACTTTTGACTTACTGAGGAAAAGCCTGGGTTTTCCCAGATATGCCTGTATACCTACTCTAATAAATGGGAGCTTTGAGAAATGCCTGTCTTGGAGTTTTCACTGGAGTTTGGGTTTTCTGGAATGCTGACATTATCTGTCTGTCTGTCTGTGTATCTATCTATCTGTCTGTCTGTCTGTCTATCTATCTATCTATCTATCTATCTATCTATCTATCTATCTATCTATCTATCTATCTATCTATCTATCTATCTATCTATCTATCTATCTATCTATCTCAGGTTAACCTCCTTTCTGCTAGTCATCTCGTCCTCCAACTTTCCCAGGATTTGAGACTTCTTTAAGGAGCAAGATCTTCCCATAATATGTCTATAAGTAAGATAGTTTGAGCCTAGTTATTTGTGCCTGAGTGAGGTTGAGTGTACCCAGGTGCCTCTGAAATGATTGGTTCAATTATCCATTGGTTTGTTTTCTTGGTGATGGGCCAAAAGAAAATATTGGATCTGCTCTTATAAAGCTCTACCATGTTTTAACATGTCTATAGATCTGCATTTACATCATACAAACACAATCAGTTTCTGTATAATGCATGTAATTGTACCAAATCTAAGCATTGCACAGAGAAACAGTATGAATGAATGAATAAATGGCACTATACAGAGTTACTCAACCACAAAATTATGTTCTGTGCATTCTAGTTAACTGTTATTACAAAATAGGCAGAGTTCTAGAATGATGTCGTAAGACTCTGTTTCAAAAATATTGTGATCTGTCAACTATATGATTCAGCTTTCATGTATTAGTATAACAAATTGTAATTCAAACCCTCTATGTCAACAGCCTTGTATTGTCATGTGACAAACTTTCAGCAAAGTATTTTTTTAAAAATTGTCCCATGATTTTCTGATTAGCAAATGCAATCAGGCCTCATCAACAGAAGTGTAGTTTCTAAATCACAGAACATAATTCTGTTTTATTTTAGTTTAGTCAGCTCCCTCCCCAACTTCTTAGGTTCATAAAAGAACCATAAACAGAATTCAGGAACCAGAACCAGTCAGGAGAGGCTGAGAGGATTCAGATTATCTATACCTTAAAGACCAAATGTCTTCAAATGTCTAAAAAGACACCACACAACAGATAGTGAAGAACATTACTCCTCCATCATTGCAGAATCCTGGGCATACAATAATGGGAAAAATGAGAGGAAGGCAGTTTCCTGTTGAATATCAGGAAAAGATTCCTAAGAATGAGAGTAATTTAAGATTGGAGCCAACTTCCACCAAAAGATGGTGAACTCTCCTTATTTAAGGTAATCTGCTGTGGATAGATTATATTAATGCACACAGTAGGAGTTTGACTTCATACCTTAAATCAGAAGTGGGGAATTGTGGCCCCTTTATAACTAGCCATGCTGGCACAGGAATTCTGGGAGTTGAAGTCCATAGGTCATAAAAAGGTCATAGTTCCTCACTCTTAAAGGTAAAGGTTCCCCTCACACATATGTGCTAGTCATGCCAACTCTAGGGAGCAGTGGCCATCTCTGTTTCAAAGCTGAAGAACCAGCACTGTCCGAAGACATCTCCGTGGTCATGTGGCCGTCATGTCTAAACAGCACGGAACACTGTTACCTTCCCACTAAAGGTGGTTCCTATTTTTCTACTTGCATTTTTACATGCTTTTGAACTGCTAGATTGGCAGAAGCTGGGACAAGTAACAGGAGCTCACTCCATTACGCGATGCTAGGGATTCAAACTGCCAAACTACCGACCTTTCTGATCGACAAGCTCAGCATCTTAGCCACTCAGCCACCGTGTCCTCACCCTCGCCTTGCCTTAAATTCTCTCCTTCAATTCTGTAACTTTTTATCCCTCAAATTATCTTTTATAGCATCAAGATGAGTTTATAGTACTATAGAAGGCCTCACTTCCTTACAGAATCATGCTGCAACAATTCTCCTCCTAGCCCTTTAAAATGTTACTTTCCTGAGTTTGGAAAGGAGGAAACAAGCTGTAGGTAACCAACAGAATCTCAAGAAGACAACAAATCAAGAATCATCATGTTTGCTCAGCAGGAGGATCTGTTTCCCTTTTTTGACAGTCAGAACAAAACAAAAAAAAACCACCCCAAGCTCCTTCTAAAGAAACATCATGGCAAGGAGCATTGTGAGTTGGTATATATTAACTTGAAGGTCGGGCAGGCAATCTTCTTGTAACCAAGTGCTGCATTGATTTTTTAGCTACCGAGGTCACAGGAGATGTGGTGGTGAGTGCCATTGCTGGTGGATGGCAGGACTGGAATTTCAAAAGCCTTTTTATTTCTTTGCTAAAATAGAAACGTTACATTTTGGGATGTTTAATGCATCTACCTGTTTATTTTTCTTTCAGAAAACGGGGGGGGGGGGGGGGAAGGTTTACTGTCATACATTGGTTGATGACCTGAGGGAACCTGTGGTAGTGTGCATGCCCTGAATTTCATGTTTCTACTTTAAGTAAGCCCCAGTGAGTTCAGTTAGGTTTCTCTCTGGAAAAAAAAAACTACCAATAAATATAGCCATTTCTGAAACTGTCTGGTTTTATCCATGGATTGCAACTGGGATTATCCTCAAGAAACTGTAATTAGGAATCCTTGCAATATGATGCCTTGAAAGCTTCAGGCTAAAGAATCTGCTGGATCTGTGATTTCTTTTTTTTTTTTTTAATGTATATTTTATTATGTTTTCATTCTATACAATCACATATTCACTGTGCTTGATCAGGGCATATAACATTGAATAATAAACACGGCCCTCACTTATATAGAAAATGCCCTCTACAATACAAACCCAGTATACCACCTTGGCCTGCCATACACCCTCTTTCAACCCCCTCCAACTTTCATTCTTCCTTCTCACACACCCCTCTATGCCTACTTCCCCTCCCCTTCTTTCTAACCCTATCACTCCCTCTCCATTCCCTCCCTCCCTTCTCCTCCTCCTCTCTCTCACCCTCTCCACCCTCCTTCTTCTTTCACTCGACTCTTTCCTTCGGTATCTATTACCTTCCAGTATATTCGGTTTGTACTATTTTCGCACTAACATTGAAAAGCCACAGTATACAAATACAATCATGGAATTTAACACATATTGTATTTCCCCCCTCCCACCTCCCCCTAAATCCCCACCTCCCTTCCCTCCCCCCGACTTCCCAAAGACCATACGTGGTATAATTTTTGAACAATCACAGTCTGAAATATCTCTACATTGAACTCAGCTTCTTACTGTTACCCAAATTTTAAACAATTTAAATTATTACTGATACTAAGCATAAGCTATCTGGAGTTTTTTAGTCCCATATTTACTTTTTATGTAATCAATCCACTTTTTCCAGTCTCTTTTGTATCTCTCGTTTGAATGTTCTTTGAGATATGCTGAGATTTTGGCCATTTCGGCTAAGTTCATAACTTTCAAAGTCCATTCTTGAATTGTGGGTAAATCTTTCTTCTTCCAATACTGCGCCACCAAGAGTCTTGCTGCCGTTATTAAATACAGGATCAAATTAGTCTCTGCTACTGTAAAATCAATGCATATACCCAGTAAAAACAGCTGGGGGGTAAATTTTATCCTTCTTTTAAAGATGTTTTGCAGGATCCACCATATTTTTATCCAAAATGCCTTAACATTACGACATGTCCACCATATATGAAAATATGTAGCATCACAAGAACCACATCTCCAACATTTAGGTTGAACATTTGGATACATAGAGGCAAGCTTTTTAGGATCTAGGTGCCATCTATAAAACATCTTATAAAAATTTTCTCTCAAGTTTTGTGCTTGTGTAAATTTCACATTTCTTACCCAGATTCTTTCCCATGTTTCAAGCATTATTGGTTCCTCGACATTCTGAGCCCATTTTATCATACAATCCTTAATCAGTTCCGTTTCAGAATCCATCTGTACTAATACATTATATATCCTCTTTATATGCATTGAGCTTTGATCTCTTATTTGTTTAAACAAATTATCCTCAACTTTTACAAAGCCAGTTTTTTGATCTGTTTTCCACCTAGCTTGTAGTTGACCATACTGAAACCACGTTTGAACTACCTTCTCTTCTTTAAGTACCTCTAAAGATTTTAGTTCCATCACCCCTCTTTCTGAGATAAGAAGTTGTCTATAGGTGGTTCTATCGTGTTTTTGTTCTACATTCATATTTTCAATTGCATGTCTAGGAATTGCCCACATGGGCACTTTATCATTTAGTTTATGTTGATATTTTTTCCAAACCCGCAATAAAGCATTTCTTAAGATGTGATTTTTAAATTTCTTATCCGTTTTTTTGTTAAATAACAGGTAAGCATGCCAACCATATAACAAATCATATCCCTCGATATTCAAAATTCTGTCATTAGTTAGATGAATCCAATCACTAATTGCAGATAATGCCACTGCGTCATAGTATAATTTTAAGTTAGGTAATTTCAATCCTCCTCTTTCACGTGCATCTTGCATTATTTTCATCTTTACCCTCGGCTTCTTTCCTGCCCACACAAATTTGTTGATACCCTTCTGCCATTCTAAAAGATTCGCATCTCTTTTAAGTATTGGTAACATTTGAAAAAGAAATAAAAATTTTGGTAAAATGTTCATTTTTACTGCCGCTATTCTACCCAGCAAGGACAAATGCAGTTTTTCCCACCTTTTCAACTCCAACTGTGTACTATGCCAAAGTGATTCATAATTATACTTGTATAATTTCCCATTTGAGATTGAGATATTAACTCCAAGATATTTAACTTTTTTAACTACCTCACATCTTAGCGTCGCCCCCAGTTCTTCCTTCTGTTTGATAGTCATATTTATAGCTATTATTTTGGTTTTTCCTAGATTTATTTTAAATCCCGAGACTTGACCATATTGATTGATCGTATTCAATAATACCCTACTAGATTCCTGCGGTTGTTCCAATATTATAACCAGATCATCCGCAAATGCACGAACTCTATATTCTTGCTGTCTAATTTTGATCCCTTTTAGACCGCCCAGGCCCCGTATCTTATTCAACAGTATTTCCAAAGTTATAATAAACAATAATGGGGACAGAGGACAGCCCTGTCTTGTACCTTTTTCAATTTGAAAGGAGTCTGTCAGACTTCCATTGACAATGATCTGGGCTGTTTGCTGCTGATATATTGCACCAATTGACCGTAAGAAGCCATCTCCTATCTGCATTTTTTGCAATGTCTTCAGCAGGAATTGCCAATTAACTCGATCAAAGGCTTTCTCCGCATCCAAAAATATGAATGCGGCCGGGATTTGATTGTTCTTTCCCAGGTATTCTAAAGCGTTGATAATTAATCTAACGTTATCCTTCATCTGTCTGCCCTGTATAAAACCAGTTTGATCGGTATGTATCAGTTGCTGAGTTACCCCCATTAACCTATTTGCTAATATTTTAGTAAAAATTTTATAATCTACATTAAGTAATGAAATAGGTCTGTAATTTTTTGGTTGGGTAAGGTCTTGATCTTCTTTGGGTATCAACGATATGAACGCAGTCTTCCACGAGGGAGGCACTTTCCCTCCCGATTGAATTTTATTGAATAGTTCTCTGAGGGGTTCTACCATTTCTAACTGTAGATATTTATAATAAACAGCTGTTAAACCATCTGTGCCTGGTGCTTTCCCTAACTTTAATTGTTTAATTGCCTGCAAAATTTCCCCAGAGGTTATAGGTTGGTTCAGCTTATGCCTATGTTCTTCTCTGACTAGGGGGATTTTCTCTTTATCTAGGTATTTGTCTATATCTCCGTCCTTAATTTTATCCCCTTTATACAACTCTGTAAAAAATTCCCGAAATACCTTTTGAATCTCTTCCTGTTGAAACACTTCCTTCCCTCTGTGACACAATTTGGATACATTTCGAGCTTTCCTTTTTTTTCTAATCTGATAAGCCAACCACCTACCGGGTTTATTTGCATTGCAGAAAGTATTATGTTTAGCATATAATAAACTAGTAGCTACCTGGTCAGAGATCAGCATATCAAACTGAGATTTTAATATAGCAATTGTTTCCCTAATCTTTGTATCTCCTGGATTCAATGTTAATTCTGACTCTTTCCCTTTAATTTCCTCTTCCAATTCTTTTCGTTTTTGCCCTTGTTTGTATCTATGTATTTTATTTATATTCATTAATACTCCTCTCATATACGCTTTGCTTGCATCCCATACATATTCCAAAGATGTACCCTTGTTCATATTGAAGACAAAATATTCCGATAGCAATTTTTTACAATCATTAACATACTTTTCATATCTAAATAAGTTTTCATTCAACCTCCAGGACCTTCTTGCCTGGGCTACCCTTCCCAATTCCATCCAGACTGGATTATGGTCTGAAAGAACTCTCGCCATAATCTTTGTCTTCTTCACCCTACAAAGTAAATCATTTGTAATTAGTATAAAATCAATCCTTGAAAGAGATTGATGTCTATTGGAAAAAAAGGTAAAGTCATATTCTTCTGCGTGCCTCTCGCGCCAAGCGTCTCGCAATTCAAAGTCGTCCAGCATGTCAAAAAAGGGTTTGGGTAACTTAGCTCGAAATTTGGTGTTCGGGCGAGCTGTCTTCTTATCTCTTTTGGTGTCGATCACGCCATTCCAGTCACCCATTAATATACAAGACTCAAAATCCCACTGTACTAATTTAGCATGGAGATTTCTATAAAATCCATCTTGTTGTTGATTAGGAGCATAAATTCCCAAAAGTAACGTCTTTTTCCCTTCTAAGATTAAATCTAATGCAATATATCTTCCAAAGGGATCTGCTTCAATTAGCTCAGCTTTAATGTCTTTTCTTAAATATACTACTATGCCATTTTTCTTTTCCATGGCTGAGGTCGCAAAATGTTGGCCCAGTTTGGGGTTAAACAAATATTTTTGATCGGTTGATTTGATATGAGTTTCTTGCAAGCAAATTATGTCATTCTTAAACTGTTTAAGATAATGAAATATTTTCTTTCTTTTCTGTGGAGAGTTCAATCCGTTAACATTCCATGTCAAAATCTTAGTTGTCATTTTTGGTTGCCTGAAGCTTTTTTAGAGCCTCCCGCAAGGCCTGTCTCACCTTTGGTTTGGCTCCTCCCACCGCTTCTGAGCTTGTTGCAGTAGCTCCTTGGTCAGTGGCCAATGATTGTTGAGATTGTTGCATAGTAGCTTGTTTATCCATTTGTCTGGTGGTCTTGCGGTTGGATCTTTTTTCCTTGACTCCTTGCCCTTCCGGAAGAGGGAGATGATACATTTTATCTGATGGTTGTGTGGTTTGCTGTTTATCTTGTTCGTCTCGTGGTTTTTCACCATATCCCGAAGGTTCAGGATATCCCATCTTCAGAATCTTATGATAGAAATCACGAGCTTTCCATACAGAGCTGAGACGATATCTTTGTTTGTCCATTGTAACTATAATACCGAATGGGGCATCCCATCTGTACTGTATCTGGCGCCTTCTGAGCTCTTCCACCAGAAAAGCATAATCTCTTCTGGCTCTTAGCATCTGAGGCGGTATTTCTTTCAGAACAATCAGGTCCTGTCCACCAATTTGAAGCTTAGTATTGTAGGACTCTTGTAGTATCATATTTCTAGATTCTCTTGTAACAAAGTATATTACCACGTCTCGGGGAAGTTGCCTTTGTTTTGCCGCCCATGAGTTAACACGAAAAATCCTGTCAATCTGCCAATCAAAATTGGATCCCGGTTTTCCCACCAGACGGTCAAAAGCTTCAGAAAACATTTGCTTTAAGTTCTCCTGCTTTTCTTCACGCAGCCCCCTCACTCTTAATGCAAGCTCCATCTGCTTATACTGTATCATAATAATTTGTTTTTCAGCATTATCAATTTTTTGTTCCACCACTTCAGTTTTGGATATCAGGTTAGTTTTAGCTTCATTGAGAGTTTCTAAATTATCTTCCATTCCAGAAATATATTCTGTTATCACATTTATAATTCCCATCATATTATCATTCATTTTAGTGACCCTGGTATCGAATTTGTCATATAGAACTTCCATCTCATTCCTTATTTCATCTTTGAAATCTTTAATCATTTCTAGATTCTGTTCTCTGAATTCTTTAAACATTTCTAAGTTCTGTTCTCTGGATTCTTTGAACATTTCCAGAAAAAATTCTTTTGTTAGTACATCTCCACTAGGGGGCATAGATGGTGGGGGCTGCAACTTTGTGCCAGGTATGGGAGACGTTTTCGGAGGTAATTTAACAGAGGTTGATTTGGATGCCATTATATTTTGGTTTTAATTATTTATTCTAAATTACTAATCCACTGTGCTATGTGGAGAAAAAGAAATTCCTCCCCCCCCTTTTTTCCCTTTTTTTTTTTCTTTTTTTTTTTTCCAAGGGGTTTTACGGAGGATTTCAAAAGAGAAAGTCCGTTTAGAATGTTTGGAATGTGTCTGAATCAACAAAGAGTCTTGAAAGCTTTAAGGGAGTAGCTCTAATTAAATTATAAGAGATTATTTCTTTACTTCTGTAGCAGGAAGCCGGAGATAACAGATGCAGAAGCTGTAAACGCCATTTTGAAGACAATTAAGCAAAAGAGGTTTTTATAACATTGAAGCTGGTATTTCAGATAGAGAAAGGTTTTAAAGTTCACAAGTTGGTCTTTGCTCGTATTGATTTTTAATAGTCTCTTTTCTAAAGATTGTCCTGAGGGGGAGGGGATCCTGTCTCGTGCTGTGAATAACAGCTGCGAAGTTCAGGTCGGAGTTGAATGACTCAGCTTTGGGTTGATTCTCCCCCTCCGTCCACAGCTCACAAAAAAACAAACTGTGAACTTCAAAGAAGATTCTTACCAGCTGAGATTCCTCACTGCTTTTTTCTTGTCTGAAAAAAGAGTTATCTTCTTGATATTGAGTAGATAACGATCCTGAATTCTGGGGGCAGCTCTGTTAAGCTGCCGACCGGCGACAGGCCACTCCCCGGAAGTTGGATCTGTGATTTCTAAGTCTATTCCATCCCAAGAGTGTCCAGGGGGAGGGACCAATAAAGCTAATATAGTAGGCACAACTGAGCAACCGAACCCCTGTTCATTTTCACATCAATGTGACTCATGAAAGAGGGCCTGGGTTTTGAATTAATGGACAAGATAACAACTCTGACTACTTTGATCTCTTCTAAACAGCTCTCTCTATCCTTTAACCAACTGAAATTAAGAGTACCTATCAAAACATTCAACTTGCTTACCGAAAGATTGACTTTAAAATTACCTTCTTCAAAAAGCTGTATTTCCATTCCACCATCTTTAATGGGGTTTAACTCCCACATTAACTTTGCCATAGCTCTGCTTTTCCTCTATTTCTGAGCTTGTTTCTGTTCTGTGCAAAATTCCAAACGTTGGTTCATTTGACTTCCCATTTGATTTTTAATAGCTCCTCCAGGGCTTAGATACATTTCAATAGCTGTGCAACACACCATCTCAGGCAAATATTGGGGAATTTGTAGGTTCTTGGCACAGCACACCATCCTATGAATCCTGTTCACAGGGAAATTCATATCATCCCTTAAAAGAAAATGCAGGTTTACACTTCCTTATTGGTTATTTACATAAGGCTTATGGTCCCCATGGTTACCTAAAAGAAGATACACTCTCTCACCTAGGCAGTATAGAGACAGAAAGCACATTTGAAAAGCAATATAAAACATAATCTCATCCTATACTACTCCTGTGCATTTAATGATGCATCATTAAATACACTAGTTTGCAAATTATTATTTTAAATGATAGAAAGATACAGTGTTTGATTTGGGGAAGGCATTGGACCTTCGTCAAAATGTCAAAGAAATAGACATACAGACAGATAAGAGAAGGAGAGGGAGAGGAGGGGAGAGGGAGAAGAAGGGAGAGAAAAAAAGAGGAAGAGAGAGTGTGAGATGGAAAAAGTGGGAGAGAAAGAGAGAGAAAGAGAAAGAGGAGGAGGAGGGAGGGAGGAAAAGGGAGGGAGGGAGGAAGAGAGAAAGAGGGAGAAAGCAAGAAAGGGGGAGGGAGAAAGAGAGAGGGGGAGAGAAAGAAAAAGTGGGAGGGAGGGAGAGGGAAGGAGGAAGGGAAAGAGAAAGGGGTAAGGGTGAGAGAAAGAGAAGGAGAAGGAGAGGGAAAGAGTGATCGAGCTATCTATAATAACTATCAGCAGAACAAATATCTAAATTGGGTTTGGAAAATGTGGCAGATATATAAACTGGGAATTAAGAGCGCCAATCCCAAGAAGAAGTAAGTTACATCAATTAATTGCGTATCTTGTTAAAAGAGAGGATGTACCTGTAGGGAAACGGGATTCAGCAATAATCTTGCCTTTTTGGGGTAGGACCTGACTTTAGCTAGGCTATTGAAATTCAAGCCCACAGCCGAAGACGAAGGGATGCTGGAAGTTCAGCAACATGTAAAGAAGCCCAGGTTCTCCAACCCTGGAGTTGGCTTCCAATCAAACAACTTCCTAGTGAATTCAAGACAAGCTTGGCCGGGTTTGTGCAGCTCACATGGTAATATTTACATTCAGAGATCTTGAGGTAGAATAATCGGGACCGACTACAAAACAATTGCGCCAGGTTTCTCCATGTGTTATAACATGAGCAACCTTAAAGTTAAGAGCCAAGGTGGCGCAGTGGTTATGCAGCACTGCAGGCTACTGCTAGATCAGCAGTTCAGCGGTTCAAATCTCACCGGCTCAGGGTTGACTCAGCCTTCCATCCTTCCGAGGTGGGTAAAATGAGGACCCAGATTGTTGGGGGCAATATGCTGACTCTCTGTAAACCGCTTAGAGAGGCCTGAAAGGCCTATGAAGCGGTATATAAGTCTACTGCTATTGCTATAAAAAAAAAAAGTTAACATGTTTTAAAGTTGGTGCCTCCCAGGTAGTCTCTCAACAACAAATGAAGCCAATCTAGAAAGGCATTTCCCTTAGGATGCCAGAGACGGTTTTCAATCATGGGGCCTACCTAGCCTGACAGAATAATTCAAACAGGAATATGGAGATCTTTGTCGCAGGGAGATCATAATTGCCTTGGGAGCTAGGCCCTCGCAGAGTGCATGATAGGCTTTCATTCCACAATGATTAATTGCAAGGTCACGTCAGGAATTTCATCAGACAATGAAAGTAGTGACAAGGTCTATGATAGAACACAACAGTGAATGTGGGAGGAAGTAACATTCCTGCCTATGTCAAAGGGTGATATAGCAAAACACTTCAACTTGAAAGGCCTTCTTCTTATCCTTTATTAATTAATTCTTCTCTCTTTCTTTCTTGGTTATTTCCAAATTCTATATCTGAAACTTAATCAATATCAAAAGATCACACATCAAAACGCCATTGTCACGGTTCATCAGCTAGTCCTGGATCAGTGGTGGGATTCAAATTTTTTTACTACCGGTTCTGTGGCCGTGCCTTGGGCGTGGCATGGCTTGGTGGGCATAGCAGGGGAAGGATACTGCAAAATCCCCATTCCCTCCTGATCAGCTGGGACTTGGGAGGCAGAGAATAGATGGGGGTGGGGCCAGTCAGAGGTGGTAGTTTCTGGTTCTCCGAACTACTAAAAATTTCCGCTACCGGTTCGCCAGAACTGGTCAGAACCTGCTGAATCTGTCCTGGATGCTAGACTAGAAAAGGGATGCCTGGACATTGCACCACCAATCCCTGTGAGGCTCTCAGATAGGAAACAGTTTATTATTATGGTTGGTTGCACAGTCAATCAGATGTACAGGCTGGATTTAGCATTTTGTCCAACTATCGAATCTTACTCAAGCACCTGGATAGATGTTGTTTGCTGGTGTTAAAAGGTCTCATCTCAGGATGTAAGTTGTTCCAAGTAAACCTACCTTTTGCAATTGATTGATTTTGTTGATGCCAATGATGTTCCAGTGGTGCATCATTTGTTTTGGTTATTGGTTCTATCTTTGTTTTCATTTGCTACGTTCAGCTTCTATTTTCAGGTTCCTTATATTTTGTGATTTTCTCCAGTACTTTCTCTTTATTTTGTTGTCTCCAGGATCTGCAACATTCACTAACCAGACTTCTTTATCTTTCTTATCAACGATGGTTAAATCTAATGTGTTATGTGGCCTAACTCTCTGCTTGAATTATAAAATGCCAGAGGATTTTAGCTTCTTCATTTTCTATTATGATATTTTTATCCCATCTTATTTTGTGTATAACTCAACGCTGGGGACATGTCTTATATTCCTGCCTCCACCAGAAGAACCCTGTAAGTTCGGTTGGGCTGAGAGAGAACAATTGGGTCAGATCAGAAGTGGTATTCTGCAGGTTCTGACAAGTTCTGAAGAACCAGTAGCGGAAATTTTGAGTAGTTCAAAGAACCAGTAAATACCACCTCTGATCGACCCCGCCCCCATCTATTCTCTTCCTCCTGAGTCCCAGCTGATCGGGAGGAAATGGGGATTTTGCAGTAACCTTCCCCTGGAGTGGGGAGGAAATGGAGATTTTACAGTATCCTTTCTCTAGAGTGGGGTGGGAATGGAGATGTTACAGTATCCTTCCCCTGCCACACCCACAAAACCACGCCCACAAAGCCATGCCCACAGAATGGGCAGTAAAAAAATTTGAATTCCACCACTGGGTCAGAATCACCCAGGCGACATTCATGGCCAAGAAACTTATAGAAACTTATAGTTTAGTGCTTTCTAGGCTTACACCTTCAAGGAGAAATTTGTACGCCATTGACTTTGCTCAAGGCATCAGTTCCAAGGGTGACTTCCTGAAATACATACTGGATATATCCCCCCTATTACTCTTTGGCAAAGGTTCTAATGTTGTTTTGTGCAGTTATCTCTGCATGCAAACTTTGTGAAGAGTGCTTTTAAAGTAAGCTCCATTAAACACGTATAGGCCATGGGCTCACACATGGTTGAACAACAATAAGGTGGAGAAAAGCTAGCGTAGAGGGAATGTGACCTCTTTTTCAATTTCTCCTTTCCAGTTGCCTCTAAAGTGGGTAAGGCCATGTATGTATTGGTGTGGGGATTAGTGTGAAACACAAGTCTTTGAATTTTAGAAATTGGTATGTTGCATCAAACGTTGCTGATTAATGCAGTATGTTGTGCATTATTTTCTTGTTTTACTTTTTGGAAGTACTTGTGATTTTTGTTGTTGCATTTGCACCAAAGAAGTCAAAAACGTGTTTTTACTCCCTAATGAACTCTCATAATTTTTCTCTATTTGACTATTAACATAAACTGAAGCAAGTAGAAATTAAAGGCCATCAAGTCCACATAAAGCTTCGGCATCAAGCATTGTGTCTGCTGTGGAGCTTGTTTATGGAAATCTCTGATCTTCAAGAATCACATCAAGTGGGCATTGAGATAAACAGATTGGATCATAACCTGAAAAATAAGCTTGCAAAAGAAGGGCCTATGATCTCAGAAGTATCTTTTCCAACCTTGTAGTATCGAATGAGCAACCTTCTCCCACACATGGCCACCTACAAATAATATATTTCTAGGGGAAATTTTCTAATTGAAGAGACCTTGTTAATCCACATCTCAATTGTATATGTGTGTGTGTGTGTGTGTGTGCGCGCGCACATGCACACACACACACAATTTGAGACACACACACAAACACACACACACAAATATACAGTATTTTTCGGAGTATAAGATGCACTTTTTTCCTCCCTAAGAGGGTGGAAAATTGGGTGCATCTTACATACCGAATGTAGCCCTGCCACCCACTGGCCCCCAATCTTTGACTTCTACCTCCCAGCAATTTGGCTCCTTGCAGCAAATAGCAAACAGTCTGTTTCCGTTTCAGTTCTGTGCACCCCATTTTCCGCCCATTCTGATCCCTGCCACTTGGAACAAGCCAAAAACAGAGCATGGGGAGGCCAAAAACAGGGCATGCAGAGGCTGAAAATGGGATGCGGAGGCCAAAAACGGGGTGCAGGGAGGCAGCAATAGGCTATGACAATCCCTGCAGCCTGAAACAGCTGATCATCGGGAGGTCGATGCAACAGACAATCAGCTGCTTGTGCTAATCAGGCTGTGCTGAAACTGAAACTGAAACGGGCTATTTGCTGCAAAGAGGCAAATTGCTGGGAGGCAGAGGCATAAACAGAAAAATATAGTATATACTCTCTCGTGTTCAGAAAGCGGCTCAAACAGATCCCAGGAACAGCATCAAAGCTCTCTGTCAAGCAGAATGCAGTGCTAGGAACAGTTAAGATTCTACACAGATCCCTCAAGCTTCCAGGGCTCTTGTAGAGGACCCAAGATCAAGATAGACACAGACCATCCATAGAGTGAAAAAAAAATATGCCACTGATTGTGTGTGTGTGTGTGTGTGTGTGTGTGTGTGTGTGTGTGTATAGTCAATTAGTCATCTGAGTTAATTATAAAATCCATAATGCAGTATTTTCTTTATATATAGCTTATGGAATCTGCCCACACAATGGCAAACGAATATGATAGAGAATCTGAACAAAGTGATTGGTTTTTGTTTTATAAACATTTTGCAGTGCCAAACTCTTGGTGCTCGTAAGCAGTGGCATCTGCAGCAAAGGTCAAAACAGACAGGACGGCCCTTATAACATCATGAGCTTCTCCTCTACATGTGTTGACATGTTGAAAAGGGTAGGGCTATGATTGGGATGGTCTGCTTGCCATCTTTTGTCTGTTTTGACATTGCCCCTTCTAGTACAGCAGAATTGTGCAGCAATTCAATTTTTTGTAGTTTAATATCTTAGATGTTGTTGTGCATTTTTGCTTAGTTACATACTTACACCTTAATTTCATGGTAATGATAAATGTTACAATATGATGCTGCCATTAGCTTCATGCAGAGACATTTGGATTCCAAAAAAATAAGTTACCGTGTTTCCCCCAAAATAAGACATGGTCGTATTTTCTTTTGACCCCCAAATAAGCACTTGGCCTTATTTTCGGGGGGGTCTTCTTATTTTTGTGGTGCAGGAGGCAGTAAGCGTGGTCACATCATGGCTGCTGCTGTGCTGCAATATTTTCGGAAAGGGCTTATTTTGGGGGGAGGACTTATTTTAGCACATACACTTAAAAGCCCAATTAGGCTTTTTATCCGAGGAAGTCTTATTTTCATGGAAACAAGATATTTGCAAATTCTTCATGTTTAGAAGGGCAATCCATTACAGATGCTACGATGCTGCAATGAAGAAGCTAAGTATCAAAGCTTATTCAAATTTTTCCAAGGTGCCAATGGATCCTTGGCAAGCTCCCACCCAATTCACTGTTTTAACTTGCACAAATTCCTATCTCTGATATCTAATTTAGATAAGCTCTTGTTTTTCTTCCGACATAACACGCTCATCTTTTTCCTAGCTCAACTAATATTTGCTATAACATTAAAAGGTGGGTCATTAAGAGAAAGGAACAATAATTCCAATTAGTTCATTTTTTTCTTTTCCTTTTGAAACTACCAAATACAATAAGGGTCTCTTTTTCTTGCTGCAGTTTGTTACTTAATTAGCTAATAATTTGTAGGCTATGTACACCATGAGAGAAGGAAAATACAAGTCAAATTATATTCTTTTTTTCTTTATAATTCCCAGATATATTGTATATAGAATATTTGCTGCCTGATGAAGTTGGTGACATCCTTAGTTACCCAGCCGTGAGAAAATTCAGATAGTGTACCATCTACAACTGTTCCTTTTCTCCACTTTCTTTAAAATCCAATTTTGAAACTGATGATATGGGACAGAAGCTGGCCTAGGAAATGTCACCTCCTTTTTCTTACTTCCGTTTGAAGAGTTGGATTGCTATGACAACCACAGTCCACTTGAATCTGAAGGCTTTACCACATAAATACATTTATCTTAAAGAGTTTCCTGGGAGGATGCTGAAGATAATGCAAAATTCAATTTTTTTATTATATAATATCTTTGTTCAAGGTCTTGATTTCAATCAGAAAAGTCTCATCAAGGGCTTCCAATGAGTAAGAAATAAGTTCCAGAAGTAAGAAGGTGGCTACAGGAGAGGAGGTTTAGATGCAGCTGAAAATTTATAAAATACAATGGAGAACAACCGAAATGTCAAGATTCCATTGTCTGGACTTGCCTGTGTGAAACCATGATGGAATGTATCTAACATTCACCCCTAGGATCTGGCTGTATACAAAATGCTAGGGATGTGTTTAAGGTTCCCTCCAGCTAAATTCCTTCAGGGATTTCTGAATTCCTCATTTTCTCTTATTGAATGCAGAATGATCCATGTTCACTAAACTGATGAGACAACTGTTTTACCATTATTTTTATTCCTGGTAGTGAATGGGCTGGTTCTCCTCTCCTTCTCAGCATCATGCCTGCCGATTCTAGCCAGGCATTTCAAGCAGAAACAATTGGGGTTTGGCACCTCCACAACCAGCATTTTCCAACCCCCTTCTTTCTCCTAAATAGAAAAAGATTTTAAAAATCAAGCAGGAGAGCATGACAAGAAGCCAGGTAAAGATAAAGGTTCCCCTCACACATACGCGCTTGTCGTTCCCCACTCTAGGGTCTGGTGCTCATCTCCCTTTCAAAGCCAAAGAGCCAGGGCTGTCTGAAGATGTCTCCATGGTCATGTGGCCTGCATGACTAAACCAGAGGTGGGTTGCTGCTGGTTCGGCCAAACAGGTGGTGGAAATCAGACCTGGGTCACAGAACTGGCAGTGACCCAGGCCTGCCACACACCCGAACCTGTTCCCTTGCCGCCACTAGGCTGCTACCATTTTGGATTTTAGTGACTACGTGTGTTCAGTTGACTGTAAATTGTTCTGCACATGCACATTTTTTATGTGCTTTCAAACTGCTAGGTTGGCAGAAGGTGGGATAAGTAACGGGAGCTCACTCCATTATGCAGCGCTAGGGATTTGAACCAATAAACTGCCAACCTTTCTGATCGACAAGTTCAGCGTCTTAGACCCTGAGTCGCCGCGTCCCCTAAGAAGCTGGCTACTAGTAGGCTTTTTCAACACAACGTCCAATTAAAGTTGGATTTTGTGGAAAACAGGATTTTCCAGGTAGTAAAATTAGCATAAGGTACATCTGTTTCCAGGACCATCTATTCTCTAAAGAAGCAAGGAGAAATTAACTAAGAACTGCCCTAAGCTTAATTTCTTTTCTGTCTCTGTTGGTTAATGCTTAATGGTCTCTGATATTTTAGAGTTCCGTGTACATGTTGAAAAAAAAAAGTGTGGTTTTATGCAAGTTGGAACCTTTTTACAACCAAATTTCTTTAGATTCTAGAACTTTACCTTGAATTTTCCCCGAAAAATTAATTGTATTTTTTTTAGTTTTCTACAGGAAATCTTTTGATGTCATAATCTGTGGTCTGAACAGTCCTGTAGTTTTATTGCCTTTGCTACTGAATGATTTATCTCTAGCTATTGAAAGCAAGATAAAGGAATTTTGTACATTCTCCTTTTTAATTAAGTAATCTTATTTTCTCATTGTGAGACTGATCTTCCTCCAAAAGAAGAGTCAACTTCAGAGTCAAATAACCTTAAACCAATTCAACACCTTTACTTCAAATTATATTCATATAAATGATGATGAAAGCTTGATTCCATTGGGATCCTCCTATACAATGACTGTTAGGGTCATCTCCTACAACTACAAGTGTAAAATCATAGCCAGTATTATGGCTATTATTCTATAAAACATAGGTAATTTATATATTTGGTCAAGAATATAGTCTCTCTCTGGCTACAGTGAAGACCATACTCTTCATCGTACCAAAGGTATTGGTTCAGGGGCCAGAAATGCTTCTCAAAGTTACACAATATTTTAACAGTAATTGACAAAAGGAAAGATGAAACAGAAATTGTATATAAATGTCACTAAAAACTAATCCCTTGAACTTTGGAATATTGCTTTACTCTTGTGATAGTTCTATTATTTCTGCAACATTTTGAATAAAAAAAAATAATGATTTTGTACTTCATCCCGTCCATCTTATTTTTAGCTGATTCTTCTCAAGGGGAAAAAAAACATTTTAATTATTTTTCCTCCAGCAGTTCTTCATAGATTGTTCCATTATCTTTATAAATGCATCATTTTAAAAAAAAAATGTAAATTTCCAGTGAATGAAAATTAGGCTTGTAATGCCAGCAGAATACTATTTTTTTTCTTATTAAGTAGCAACAGTTTCTTCATTATTTAGCTTAAACGATAAAGACAGAAAAAGTCTCATAAAGAAATGATTTTAAAATAATTGTTTCCATGTGAATGCTTTGGCGAGTGCACAGGATGAATACAGGAGCTTACTGATTTCAGATGCAAACTAGAGGTAGTCTGTCTTCTACTAGCAGCTTTGTTATCAAGGAGTAGAGTTTCCAAGGAAAAAAAATTCAGGGACCCATGGAAATGTGGCCATGTCAATGGATACTAAACCTTACAATTATTATTGTCCAAAGAAGCAATCATCAATCAATATTATTCATCCAAATAAGCATAACCCTTAAGAACTACCTACAGATAGTCCTAACCTTACGACCACAGTGGGGATCAGGATTTCTGCACAATTCCATAATTCTGAACACCCACATAATTCACTTAACGGCAGCAATTCACTTAACAACCATGACAAAAATTGTTGCAAAATTAAGCATGACTCACTTAATTTGCCTTGCTTAGGAATGAAAATTCTAGTGCCAGCTGCAGTCATAAATCAATGTACTATGGGACTGAGTGCTGAGATCAGACAGTATTGGGGCCAAAGTAGGCCCCATGTCCTTCTGAGGATACCATCAAATTGTGGTGGTGCGACTGATGAAAATTAACAAGAAACATAGGACAATTGTTGGTTGAACACCTTAATACCTTTAACGCAATTAAAAAGCAACTCTTTCTAAGTTCTGCCTGTCCAGAAAATCTCAATCAGCTCTGCTGCTTTACATCATTGTCCCTAGTAGCTATTTTATATTTTAGCCCCCAAAATATTAAATGAATTCCTATCTGCCAGATGTCTGCTTATCTTGGGTGTAGAGGAATGAAGCAGAGTTGTGACTTTATTTAAAAGGAAGGAAGTTTCTGAAAAATTCTACAAACCCTTTGCATTCTCTGGAATTCTCCAACTGTGCCCCACATGAAAATTTCTCAAGGATGACCTTTGGTGAACATTTCCTTACTTTTTCCAAATGCTCTGAAGATAAACATGCTTCTCTCGGAATACACTTTTGTTTCTTCCAGAAGTGTTCTGTATCATCAATCAGTTCAGAAATGAAGGAGAAGACAGGGAAGGATTACTATTGATGCACATCTAATACCAGATGACCAGGAATGGGAAGGCTCTGCTTAGGGCAAATGACATTGACTCCCTCCCCATTTTAATCCTTCAGATCCCCTGAATTTCTTCTCAAAAATCCAGATCCATTTCCCCTCCTTTTAGAGGGATTTTATAGCAATAGCATTATAGCACTTAGACTTATATACCGCTTCACGGTGCTTTACAGCCCTTTCTAAGCTTTTTACAGAGTCAACAACAATCTGGGTCCTCATTTTATCCACCTCGGAAGGATCAAACTTGAACCTGGTGAGATTCGATCAGCCAAACTGCTGCAGCCAGTAATCAGCTGAAGTAGACTGCAGTACTGCACTCTAACCACTGCACCACCGCTGCTCTTATAGTTGTCTTTATAGGATAACAAAGAATTTTGGGGAGGATTAAAAGAAAGAGCAGTTTTTAGAAAAGCTACTGCTTGCCAAAACTGCATAACAATTTACTTTCTAAAGTTTGGGATGCTATTTCTTTATGTCATAGATGGCCAGCTTTTTTTTTTCTAAATGTGTTTTTGACCAACAGCCTCTCTGAGAACTCCATTGAATTGCTGGATGAAAGTGGGTGGTAGAGCCAGAACAAACATGTTCAGAGTCATTAATTTATCAATAGTTCCCCTTTTCCGACATATTTTTCCTTTTCCCACAAATGAAAGTGAATATACGTGTCCCAGGATAATGTTGCAGGATCCAATCCATGTCAGGACCAGAGGTTTTGTCTTCCGAGCTTTCAGATTCGTGCTGAAATCCATCTTCCTGGTTTTCCTTTTTTTCTCGTTCAAAGACTTTTCCTCCTTCGTTCTCCATCTGTTTATTAGGGTGGGGATTGGCTGTTCTTGCCAGAAATCTTAACTTCCATTTTGGCAGTGGGGGCTTTAATTGAGTCATATTAAAACAATATGCACATCCAAAGGGCTTTAGGAGGGCAGCCTGTGAATCCCAACTTTATGTGCAGCTTTCCTAAAGTGAGCGCCAGCAGCCCATAGTAGATGTGAACTGTCCACAATTGTGAATATTCTGCTGGTCTTCTGCCTAGGCCTTGTGTCAAGATTAATATGTTGCACTAGACATGGAGATATACTGCTGTGCCTTTAAGAGAGTGACCATTGCATCCAATGTGTACATATTGAGATAACTAAACAATGCACCAGTGGTGGGTTCCGGCCAGTACGCCCCGGTAAAAGCATACTGGTGCCTGCTGGGTGCTGCAAGCACCATTCCGGTACGGTGCTGCAGAGGGCCCACCCGCTTGTCTGCTCTCCTTACCTTTATTTGAACTGACCAGGGCATTTGCTTACATGCAACGCAGTGTACGCCGCCTGTGTGACGCTCTGCCGAGCAGCTGGAGCGTCACAGGGTGGTGGTGCGCAGGTGTTCATACGTGCACGTGCTGGACTCCCGGCCCCATCGCAGCGTACCAGTTGCGACGGGGTCTGGAACACACCACTGCAATGCACATAGCCTTCAAAAAAACCAGATCCAATCCTAGTGTCCCTAGAAACCATGCTATGACTTAGCTTTCCAGTTAGAGACTGTACAAGAGATAACACCATGTACAAACTCAAGAGGCAACCAAAGATCTTATTATGACAGGCACGTTCTCCTGCCTCCGCCACACATCAAACTCACCCTGTTATCCCATCCTCAAGATGGTTGCTGTGTAGTAGCTGTAAACCTGCTACATCTTCTGGTATCCTTCTGGGTTGTTTCTTGTAGGCCCTGATGAATAACCAAAAGCCTGCCTGATGTAATTAGATAAAAGCATGATTCATGAGGAGAGATCTGAGGAACTGCTGTCCACCAATATGATTGTGTGCTTCCCTAGCATGATTCAGGCAGGGGGACTTCCAAGAAGGAGATTGTCCATAATAAAATTCAATTGTACACACACATGGGTGTATATGAGTATGCAAAATGAAATCTGTAAAGAAAACATTCTTTGCCTACATATGACTGTAAACAGCATACTTCTGGAGAAAGCCAAAAAGCTTCCCTTGCCAAACAATGGGAAAGGCCTAGAAAATAAAGATGTAATTATGCTTAAGGAGCCGTTCCTCTTAATGTACTTTATAGGACTATTTCCTTTAAATACACTCTAGGCAATAATTGCCATAGCTACATATCATTTTCACGTTCCTTAGCCTAATCCAGTGCCAAGGTGTTTGGCTTGTAATTTACATAACTAAAAAAATCACAGGATGGATGTAGTAAAGTCTTTCTTTTGTCTGTACTCTCCTTATTGTGGAAAAGATTCAAGAAACAGCCTTCTCCCTCCTTTTCCTCCCTCTCCCATTCCAACACCTACACCTGAGGTATTCTAAACATGAATTTTGGACACCTCAAAGTAATTAAATTCATCTAGATCCAAAAGAGCAAGGGGAACTCTCGTTAGCCCTTTGTTTGTGCAAAAAGTTTCTTCTTCTTCTTTTCAATCAAAGGGAAACTTTCCACAATTTTTCCAAACATTTGTTCAGGGAAGCTACAGCTCCCATTATCCCCATCTAATACTGTTATTGTTCAAGATTCCCATGGAGGATGGAACTTGTAATCTAATGAATGCAGAAAGCATCTGGCTAGAATAGCATGGCTTAAAATGCAGGCTTCAAACCCTTACCTGCCTAAGAAAGACACCCTGGTTATTTATTGCATTGACTCAGGCTTGCATGCAGCTTCAGTTGAAAGCAAATCTCAGAAGCTTACAAGTCCAGATATAACAAAAAAAAGGCTAAAAAGAAGTCTATAATGCAATGCTAAATGTAACAATCACACACTCAGCAGTAGGCAATTCACAATCTCTTCCTTGAAGGGAACAAAGACTCCAATCACATGTACACACATGTGCATACTTTTGGAAGAGCCAAATTCTTAATGTCTTTCCAAAATCATTCTGATCTTGGGCAGGTCCTTTTGTGGTATCAGTTAAGAAGGCCCAGTCCTGGGACCAACAGCCAGCCCTCTCTGGTACTTAGATTCTTTAAAAAAAATTACCAAACCAACCAAATTCCAGAATAACTGGTATTTTATAAATGAATCACAGTCAAGGCATGAGTTGACTTTATTGGTGCAGGATATAATAACAGAAGGCTGAAAACCTGGCAGTAGAATGTGGTTAAAAAAAACAACACAAGTTGGCAACCAAAGCAGTGACAATCAAATCTGTGTTTGCTTTTTACGTGTGCACATATAGAACTAAGCCATAAATCATGACTTAACACATCTTAAAGAAGCCACATTATCCTTTAAGGTAAAGGTAAAGTTTCCCCTCACACATACTGTATGTGCTAGTCGTTCCTGACTGTAGGGGGTGGTGCAGTGGTGGGTTTCAATTTTTTTTTTTTTCATTGTAGTGGATAATTTTATGTGCTACACTTAGGTCAGACCGAAAGCGCCGTATACCTATTTCTCTTTCTTCTTTTTTTATACTCTCCAACAGAACTTTTTTATTTTTCTTTAAAAAAAAAACACAAATATGTCATCATTTGTCAATCATTAAAACATTGAAGTACAATTTTTTTTTGTGTGTACCCCTCCCTCCCTCCACCCCCCCACCTCCCCTCCTCCTTCCCCCCCCCCAACTTCCCAGAACCCGTACACGGTATAGAATTTTAACTAACACAGTCTAAAATCTATTGAGAAAAAAGAAATAAAGAAATTAATGACATTCTAGATTGACCTTAGCTTCTTCTTACTGAACTAACTTTAAACAATTTAAATCATTTCTGATCTTAAGCATAGGCTAACTGGAATTTCTTAGTCCCGTATTTATTTTGTATATAGTCAATCCATTTTTTCCAGTCTCGTTTATATCTCTCATTTGAATGATCTTTGAGATATGCCGATATTTTAGCCATTTCAGCTAAGTTTGTTACTTTCAATGTCCATTCTTGAATTGTAGGCAAGTCTTCCTTCTTCCAATATTGCGCCACCAACAGTCTTGCTGCAGTTATCAGGTGCAGAGTCAAATTGGTCTCTACCACTGTAAAGTCAGTACATATACCTAGTAAAAATAACTGAGGACTAAACTTTATCCTTCTTTTAAAAACATTTTGCATGACCCACCATATTTTTATCCAAAATGCTTTAACCTTTTGGCAGGTCCACCATATATGATAATATGTAGCATCGAGAGAACCACATCTCCAACATTTAGGCTGTACATTCGGATACATAGAAGCCAACTTTTTAGGATCTAAATGCCATCTATAGAACATCTTGTAAAAATTTTCTCTCAGATTTTGAGCTTGTGTAAATTTCACATTTCTTACCCAGATTCTTTCCCATGTATCCAACATTATTGGTTCCTCAATATTTTGAGCCCATTTTATCATACAATCTTTAACTAATTCTGTTTCCGAATCCATCTGTATTAGTACATTATATATCCTCTTTATATGCATTAAGCTTTGATCTCTTATTTGTTTAAACAAATTATCCTCAACTTGAATAAAACCAATTTTTTGATCTATTTTCCACCTAGCCTGTAATTGCCCATACTGGAACCATGTTTGAACTACCTTCTCCTCTTTTAATACCTCTAAAGATTTTAATTGTAATACCCCCCTTTCCGAGGTAAGAAGCTGTCTGTAGGTAATTCTGTCCTGTTTTTGTGCTGTATTCATATTTTCAATTGCGTGTCTAGGAATTGCCCACATGGGTATCTTGTCATTTAATTTATATTGATATTTCTTCCAGACCCGCAATAAAGCATTTCTTAAAATATGACTTTTAAAGTTCTTATCCAATTTTTTGTTGAATAACAGGTAAGCATGCCAACCAAATACCAGATCGTGTCCCTCAATGTTCAATATTCTATCATTGGTTAAGTGAATCCAATCACTAATTACAGATAATGCCACTGCATCATAATATATTTTTAAATTAGGTAGTTTCAATCCTCCTCTCTCACGTACATCTTGCATTATTTTCATCTTTACCCTCGGCTTCTTTCCTGCCCACACAAATTTGTTGATACCCTTCTGCCATTCTAAAAGGTTCGCATCTTTTTTAAGTATAGGTAACATTTGGAAGAGAAATAAAAATTTTGGTAAAATGTTCATTTTCACTGCCGCTATCCTACCCAGCAAAGATAAGTGCAATTTCTCCCATTTTTTCATCTCTGTCTGTATGCTATGCCAAAGTGGTTCATAATTATGCTTATATAATTTCCCATTTGAAGTTAAAATGTTAACTCCAAGATATTTAACTTTTTTAACTACCTCACATCCTAGCATCACTCCTAATTCTTCCTTTTGTTTAATATTCATATTTATAGCTAATATTTTGGTTTTTCCTAAGTTTATTTTAAAGCCCGACACTTGACCATATTGATTAATCATATTCATTAAAACCATACTAGATTCCTGCGGTTGTTCCAATATTATGACCAAATCATCCGCAAAAGCGCGGACTCTATATTCTTGCTGCCTAATCTTGATCCCTTTTAAACCATCCAAGCCCCGTATTTTATTCAACAATACTTCCAAAGTTATAATAAACAATAATGGGGACAAAGGACAGCCCTGTCTTGTACCTTTTCCAATTTGAAAAGAGTCTGTTAGACTTCCATTGACTATGATTTGTGCTGTTTGCTGTTGGTATATTGCTTTAATTGACTGTAGAAAATTATCTCCTATCTGCATTTTTTGCAGTATCTTCAACAGAAATTGCCAGTTAACTCGATCAAAGGCCTTCTCAGCATCCAAAAATATAAACGCAGCAGGGATCTGGTTGTTCTTTCCCAAATATTCTAATGCATTAATAATTAATCTAACATTACTTTTCATCTGTCTCCCTTGTATAAAACCTGTTTGGTCCGTATGTATCAATTGTTGAATGACCAACATTAACCTATTTGCTAATATTTTAGTAAAAAATTTTATAATCTACATTCAGTAATGAAATAGGTCTATAATTTTTGGGTTGAGTAGTATCTTGTTCTTCTTTGGGTATCAAAGATATAAACGCTGTCTTCCAAGATGGAGGGACTTTACCTTCCGTTTGAATCATATTAAATAATTCTCTAAGAGGTTCTACCATTTCTAACTGTAAGTTTTTATAGTAAACCGCTGTCAAGCCATCTGTACCTGGTGCTTTCCCTAACTTTAATTGCTTAATTACCTGCAGGATTTCCCCCGAGGTTATTGGTTGATTCAATTTTTGCCTGTGTTCTTCTCTAACTGAAGGTATTTTCTCTTTGTCTAAATATTTGTCTATGTCTAAACCATTAATTTTATCCCCTTTATACAGTTCTGTAAAAAATTCCCAGAAAGCCTTTTGAATCTCTTCCTGTTGAAACACCTCCTTCCCTCTGTAAAACAGTTTAGATATATTTCGAGTTTTCCTTTTTTCCTAATCAATTTTTTTTAGAACCTCTCCTGTAGGTGTGGCCTGCTTTGTAGGAGTGGCTTGGCAGTCATGTGATTGGGTGAGTGTGGCCAACTTGTAAAATGTGGTGAAACTCACGTAACAACGCTCTTGCTTAGCAACCAAAATGTTGGCTCAGAAACTCTGGCATTTGAAGCATACAAGTCTTAAATCTGTCAAGTTACAAGACCCTTACACCCCTAACCCTTTAGAAAAAAAACCCCAGGGGTGTTCAAACTTGACAGCTTTAAGACTTGTGGACTTCAACTCCCAGAATTCCTTCTCCCGCTATTCATCTTGATGATGGGCGGATGGGCAGGGGGAGGGAACTGGCACTGTAGATTTGTGGAACCTCTTCTATAGAAGAGGTTAGAACTGGCAGGAACCCACCCCTGGGGTGGTGCTCATCTCCATTTCAAAGCCGAAGAGCTAGCGCTGTTCGAAGACGTCTCTGTGGTTAAGTGGCCAGCATGACTAAATGCCAAAGTGCACGGAATGCTGTTACCTTCCCAAGGTGGTTTCTATTTTTCTACTTGCATTTTTACAAGCTTTCAAATTGCTAGGTTGGCAGAAGCTGGGGCAAGTAATGGGAGCTCACCCCGTTATGAGGCGCTAGGGATTTGAACCACCAAACTGCCGACCTTTCTGATCAACCAGCTGAGCGTCTTAGCCACTGAGCCACCACTTCCCCCCCCACCCATTATCCTTTAGGGTCCTCCATATGCTCATTATATTTCCTACAGAACTGTATGTAATGTATGACCTCGTTCAACAAACCATGATTGAAATAGATCATGTGTGAATTCTCTGGCAACTGGCCTTATGCAGTTTACCCTAACTCATCTGAACCAATCTTTGGTAAAATTCCTTTTTCTTTTTCTGAAGTAAGAAAGATAATGTTAAAAGAGTTGTCAATTTTTTAAACATTATCTAGGTTAGGGCAATTAAAAGATCTCAGCAGATGTCAAAAACCTGGTCGTGTTCTTTGGACTCGGAAAGAAGCAGAACTATCCCTGCTTCTTCACTATTACTAACCCTTTACTATTTAGCTAGGAAATCCCCAGAAAATATTATATTTTGCAGCTGATTAGGAAGCTGAGAAACAGGCCACGGGCAAACAATTTCTGAAACATTGGCAAGAAAACTGCATGTGTGTATATGGGTGACTGCAGGAGGTAAATGATGATGTTATCACACAAATGTACAAGGTGAATACAGCTCCTGTGTGAGTTGCTGGGACTCAAAGTCCTGGTATGAATATGATATCATGTTTGGCATCTTGCAGTTAGTTATAAATGCCATGGCTATGTCTATGTCTAATGACTAAGTGACAGGTTGAAATTAAGGAAGACTCTACTTTAAAAGTGCTTAAAGTATTGTTCACATCCAATGAAAACTATTTTTTAAAAAACCCAAAACATAGATTTTCTTTTATCATGAATAATTCTGCAACTGATTTATTGTTTACCCTTTTCGAAGACAATTGTTGCACAACAAGAATGCAGTCTGTATTTTTGAAGCGACTAAAGAAACAGATTGCACATTACATACGTGGAAAACAAAGCGCCGGCATGTTTTTGTTGAAATGGTGACTGATTCTGTTACCGGTTTATTTATCTTAGAAATGATTCATTAACACCAAGCCAGAAATGACTGGAAGAATGTATTCTGAATGATGTATATGACCTGTGTTGCAATACAAAGAAAACACAGAATATGTTGTGGTATGTGTATTTTGACGGCCACATGTTATTAACCTAATTAGTGGCATTTCCCTTGATTAAATTAGTATTACATATGTTAAAATGATAATTGGAGAATTTGTACAAGAAGACCTGTAGTTAATGTAGAATCATTAACCTTGAATCATCTATAGAATAAGATGATTCAAGGATTGGATCCTGTGCCATGA